>NC_072401.2:13039333-13353166 GCF_028858775.2 Pan troglodytes | reverse complement strand
GTAACTTATTTTTAAAAAAGAGGTTTATTTGGCTTGCAGCTCTGCCAGCTGTACAAGAAGAATTATGTCAGCCTCTGCTTCTGTAGAGGGCTTCAGAAAGCTTCCATTCATGTTGGAAGGCAAAGCGCAGCTGGTGAGCACATATCACATGGAGAGGGAAGAAGAGAGTAAGAGGGGAGGAGGTGCTAGGCTCTTTAACAATCAAATCTCTCAGAGACTAATAGAGCAAGAACTTACTCATTACGTCAAGGACTGGCACCAAGCCATTCATGAGGAATCTGCTCCCATGACCCTAACACCTCCCACTAGGCCCAACCTCCAACTATGGGGATTACATTTCAACATGAGATTTGAAGGAGACAAATATGCAAACTATATCAGTGGTCTATCACAGACTGTCACCTAAATCAGCCACTGAAGCTATTCTCAAGCTATCATTGTGTTTGCCTTTCCTGCCTTTTGGAGTAAAATTGTGGTGTGTTGACCTGATCCCTTACTAGTTGTATGGACTCTGGCAAGCTACTTAAGTTCTTAGTATCAGCATCCACATTTTAAATACAGGTCAAATAATAGCTATTCTTATATAATGGTTTTGATCAGTAAGTGGGAAAATAATAAAATATGGTTAATAATACTATAGCACTTACAACTTACCACATGCTGAACTAAACAAAATACACATATATTAGCTCATTCCTCCTCACACTAGCTATGAATCTGGATTTCATAACCCCATTTCAGAGCATAGGGAATTGTTCATTCTATGATTGGGCTTACCTTGGTGGCTGTGGGGCTGTGGGGCTGTCCTCCAACCTTTGTGTCTCAGGATCTGCTCAACTCACAGAGTAGAGGGTATGAGTGAATGGACTGGTTCTCACTTCAGTTTTAGTTGTTTCAGAAATATGCCTTCTATCAGTTGCCTGAAAGATTGGGCAATTCAATATGATAGAAGCTGAGACAGTTGCATGCATATTAGCCCAAATAAGAGTCTTTTCTGAGAAATAGAAATAGCTGGACTCAAACTGTATTTATAATCACTTTCTCCTGTGCTTTGCACACAGAGTCCAAGAACCACATTAACCAAACTGTATAGAATAAATTAAGATATTTGAGTTTAACAGACAAAATATTGCCTTTTAAAAAATAACTTGAAATGATATTCCAGTGGTTGCTTCAGTCTCACTTTGTTCCTTCAAAAAATATATATATATCTTGTTCTGAAGAAAGCTGAAATATATATATTAAAATATGTAAGAAATATATATTAAATGTATTTAAAATATATATTAAATGTACATGAAATACATATTAAATATATTAAATGTATGAGAAATATATATGAAATGTATATATGAAATATATGTATATGAAATATATAGAATGTATATACAAATATATACTATATATGAAATGCATATGAAATACATACACAAAAATATATACAAAATGCATATGAAATATATACATGAAATATATATATATTTCAACTTCCCTCAGAACAGGGTGGGGCCTAAAATATAGGAATCTTTAAGCTTTTACATAATTCTTTCCTCTATGTTTTCCACATGTATGGTAGAAAGCATATGTGTTGCAGTAGGGCCATTTTATTTCTAGTGATTGTCTATTCCTAGACAACTTGATTTTGTCAAGCCAGATAGAAGAACTCATTTTATATAGTGACAATAGACGTGAGTAAATTATCTGTTAAAAAGGCACAGAGAGAACCAAGAACTAAGTTGAGCTGTCACCAACAAAGATGCAAAGTTCATTGAATGTTAAAAGAGTTGGGCTGGCTAACTCTGGTCATCTGACTTGAATATTAGAAGGGTTTAACTATTAAGCTGCAGCAGAGTTTCTCAGACTCAGCACTACTGAGATTTTGAACTGGGCGATCCTTTGTTGTAGAGAGCTGTGCTGTGCATTACAGCATGTTAGCAGCATCCCTGATCTCCTTCCATCAGATGTCAGTAGCACCATCACCCCCAGCTGTTACAACCCAAAATATTCTAGACATTGCCAAATGGCTACTATGAGAGCAAAATAACTCCTCTTAAGAATCAGATTTAATTTATATTTGACTTACATTTATACCAGAGATTAGCAATTTTTTTGTGTGTTTGTTTGTTTTGCGAAGCGTAATAGAGTAAATATTTTAGACTTGAGACCTGTTACTATACTGTGTCAATATTGTGCAAAAACATTTACACATAATACACAAATAAAAGAGCATGGCTTTGTTCCAAAAAAACCTTTATTTAGAAAAAGATAAAACCAGAAGTCTGACTGGATTTGACCTCTGATTTATTTCACTGAGAAATAACAGGGCATAAGATTACATAATATGTTGCTTGTAATTAGTGAAAAAGAACACTTCTACTCAAGAATCAAATAAATGTCACTGATAGCTCCATTCAGAGATATCTGCTGCCATCTTCTCAATATGAGTACACACACACACACGTCCATACATACATTTTTTGTTAAGGACACAAATTTGAAATCTTACTATATAAGTATAATGTTATATCTGAATGTTTACTTCATCACATTATTTATAACGTAAGTAATTTTTGGTGTTGTATATTCTTTTTTTTTTTTTTTTTTGAGACAGAGTCTCACTCTGACACCCAGGTTGGAGTGCAGTGGCACAATCTCGGCTCACTGCAAGCTCCGCCTCCTGGGTTAATGCCATTCTCCTGCCTCAGCCTCCCAAGTAGCTGGGACCACAGGTGCCCACCACCACACCCGGCTAATTTTTTGTATTTTTAGTAGAGACGGGGTTTTACCACATTAGCCAGAATGGTCTTGATCTCCTGACCTCATGATCTGCCCGCCTCAGCCTCCCAAAGTGCTGGGATTACAGGCGTGAGCCACTGCACCCAGCCTGTATATTCTTAATAAACACAACTTTTAATGACTGGGTAAGTCATTCATTTTATTGATATACCACAGTTTATTTCCTATAATTGGATATTTTTCTTTTTCCCATTTTTTCCTATCATGTGAATAAAAGTGCAATGAATATCCATTTATCTGATAATTTGTATAGGACAAATTTCTAAGAGTAGATTAAAGAATAAAAATAGTTTTAAATTTTCTTGATCATTTTTACAAATTGACATTCAGAAATTATCCAATGGCTTATATTCCCATCAGAGAATTAGATATTTTGAATTTAGTTGCATCCTTGATTGTCAACTTCCAACAGGCAGGGTGCACAGCTTTCCACTTTAACCATTCCCCATAGTACCCTGCACAATGTCTGCTATAACCCTCCATATGTAGAGCAGAACACAGAATTCCAAAACCGAGATATATGCTATTGTAAAAAATGTAAAATTTATTTTCACATCTTCAGAACAACTCTGGTTTGTGGTCCATGGGAGTGACTGGTTGTATATGGAATGTTCCTGCAAGTATGGGACAAGCAGTAAAGGCCACAGTCTCAGGATCCAAGTTGCATAAATGGACATGTCACAGGTTGAGTGGGTGTAAAAAAATGACATAGGACTCACATAGTAGAGTTATTGACATGAAAGGAAGACCAGGAGGGGTCCCATTTCCTTGAACAATTCTAGGGTTGTGTCCTTTAAATGTGCGGAATATTACCATTAGGAAAATATCATTTATGTGGATCATTGGATTTCCTGTTTTCAATCCCTGCAAGCATTCTGGCAATCTTCAGAGGTAGCAGAAACCACAATCATGCTGTACAGAATCTCGAGCTTGCATAGGCCACCCAATCCTATGGGGAAATTTCTTATAACCGGTTCTTTCTCACAATTCCTCCAGGCCTAGGTGAGACAGCTGACCAAACTGCAGACCTGGGCTTTGTTGAAGGAATGAGGAAGGCTAAAATCTAGCATGTCTTGTGTTTTATCCTCCAGGGTTGAGTCCAATATGGGGTGAGAGGTCTGAGCCACACAAATTTTTCCACAGAAAAACTGGAGAGAACTAATGCTTTGCCTCTGAGTGCTTATTTCTGTGGCTCTTTGGCAGTGTTCCTTGAGCTCATTTCACCAGAACAGATTGTCGATATTAGACCAGTCCTCAGAAACCTCTGGCTTTCAATCTCAGCAAGTTATGTGTGTGTGTGTGTGTGTGTGTGTGTGTGTGTATACGTGTATACCTGTATGTAGATAATTATATATAAATATCTATATCTTGATATATATCTATATCTCAATATCTATCTATATATCTATCTATATGTCATAGATAGATGGCAGCAGATATCTATCTATATATATCTATATCTATCTATCTAGCTATATATATCTGCAGGTGTGTTTGAAAATCTTAAGATCACGATGATATAAATGATGAACCCAGAGCCCTATGTTTACAACCTTATCACCCTGATCATGTGGTTTTAAATGTTTCAGTTACAGATTATTTGGCCAGGAAATCAATACTTTCTTCAAAGATCTTTATGCACTATTAGCTCTCAGTGGTACTGCTTACCGGATGGGCACAGAGAACCCATTCTGAAAGAACTGTGACTGCTTTTGGCGAAAATGAGTAAGTGTGACCTAGCATTGTGAAAAGAACACACGTCACCCATGTCAGGCTCTCTGCTTGGATTGACACTCTTGGAAGCGTCTTAAGGCACTTGCAGCCTGTCAAAACCCTTCACTGAAAAAGTGACATATGATTAAAGGCCTCAGTTCCGTTACACACTTACATAAATGCCATATTCCTGGATGAGGCACTTCATGCTGCTGCAGCTAAAATTGCAGCCCGTAACCCACACTGAGCACTTTTTATTTTTTTTCTTGGCTTTAGTTTCCCCTGTAGAACTGATCACGAGTTAACATGTGATAGATTGACTTATTTACCCTGAGTATTGACTGTCCGCCTCACTCAACTCTAAGCTCAGCAAGGGTAGGTTTTGTGTGCTTGTTTCTGTTTTTATTTGCTGTGTGGAACCATCAACTAAAACAGTTGGCAATGTACTTTGATTGCAGGGCACACAACGGAAGCTGGATAAGCTTCCTTCTTGGATAGCTTAGAAGCTTCCGAGGGCAGCCATTATGTATAAGAATAGTGAATGTTTAACGTATTATTGTGATTTTCCTCAATTTGGTCCTGAAATATCTCTCTGGAAATAGCCTTAAGCTATGATAATCGCTTTCTAGGAGAGTCTTGATGGGAGAAAGTTACATTGAGGTATATTGATTAGGTGCAAAGCAGGGCAGGCAACACAACAAAACAGAAAATAAAAGAAACATTTGATCACTCACAGGTCCACGAGAGAAGAGGTGTGCTCAGAAGGGCTGACTGGAAGTCTGAAGACAGCATGGCATACAACCAATGGGTGGAGAGCAGGAGCCAGAGATGACATATGGGATGAGGCCTTCATTAAGGTCCATGGGTATTATCCATCAGGCTTTCCTGTAGGGATTGTGGATTGGTCAATTTAAAGAAAACACTTGTGAACAGGAGTACTTATCTACATGATTCTGACATTGATCATTGAGTTTTATCATGGACAGTAGCTGTGGGATTTTAGGCTAGTAAGATAGGAATAAGCAGGCCATATTGCAAACAACAACAGGGGCAAGAAAAGTTTTAACTAGTCCAAAGGTGAAGGAATATAAACAGGTTTCCAACAGTGGATACCAGGCCTAAAAATGGATGCCAAGGCAACAACTATATTAAACAACTTTATGACACATACATTTGTCATATAAATAGTCAGTCCTCTTGCATGTAGAGAAAAAGAATAATGATTAATATGTAACATGTTCAGATTTTTGCCTAATGGATCTGCTTTTAAGTGAAGAGGTTACATATTCTAATCTGCTCTATAAGCCACAGTCTCTGTACTTGCCAACTATTATTTCACCTTTATAATGGCCCTCTGAGGTCAGTTTTATCGGTTTTTTTTAACAGTTAAGAAAATGGAAACTGAGGCTGCAAGATGTAAAGTGATTCCAAAGATTAGTGAAATGTACAACTTTTCCACTATATGAGGCTGGCCTAAAGAATTCCTCAAAAGATGTGGAGTAGGAGTAGCTTTGCATTTATTATGAAGTCCCACAGGCACAAAGTGCCCTCTAAAGGCATGATTTTTTTTTCCTGACAATTTTTATTGGGTCAGGACATAATAACATGACATTTTTATGGGACTTTCATCTCAGAATCCCAAAGCAATCCCAAAGCACTTAGAACACATTATTTAGCTCTCACAACTTAAAAGGTAGGTAGCAAATTATTTTGATAGGAAATTAACTATAATAAGGCTGGCAACAACAGCATAACAAGTGCTAGTGAATTGCCTTAAAGGAATGCAAAGGACTCATATACATTTCCTAGGTTAGAGGAGAGGCTACTTATTAAAGGAAAGTGGAGTGGGAACAAGATTTGAGAAGATTTAGGATCTCTTTCCATGGGTGGATGTCTTAGAGGTAGCAATGTTTCTTGTGCTGTGATTAGTGAGGTTGACTATTAACTCTCAACAAACATATGGTCATGTCTTCAAAAATAATTTTTTTTGAAAATATAGCTAAAGAGTAGAGTTATGGACATCATTCAGTTCAACATTTATTTTACACCACTATATAAAGCTTGTGGGATGGATAAGATTTGGCTATTTTTTAAAACATTATTTCTTGTCTACTCCTATGCATGGCATCTGAGTAGAAAATGCTGAAATGAGTTTTTCCTATGCCAAGATTCCAAGATATCTCTTTTCTACTGTAATGATAGCAATATTTATTGAAAGGCACATTTGTCTTTTCACTTCCCTCTTTACTGAAGCCTTGAGAATAATTCCCAAATAGAATCATAGCATTCCATTAATCTGAGAAACTCTTATGATTACTCTATTATAAAGTAGTAACTGGGTTATCCCCTGAATAATTAAGAATCATTAACTTAGTCCAGGTCATTAAAGATGATCTGATGTGGAAGACAGGTGAATTTACTCAAGTAAAATAGAAACACACAGACATAAGTGGCTACCAAAGTTCCCACAGCTAAATGCTGGTGGAGATGGGATTCACCCTTTGATCTCTGACTCAAATCTGGTGCTCTTTCTCATTCATCCCACTGATAAAGAAAAATGGTTTTGATTTTACTTTCTTTTTGCCAAGGGCTTATGCAATTAACTTATTGTGTACAATTGATAGGGACAGGGGGCAGAGAAATTCTAGGCAGAAAAAGGCAGGTCCCCAGCAAAACCCCACGCTGAAGCTGGAAAGCCTGAAACCATGGCCCAAAGTGAGAACTTATGTCTCTGTTTTCCTATTTGAATGTTGCCTTTTCCTAATCCACCCATGGCTCTCCTCCACCTTATCCTGTGCCTATAAAAACCCCAGACTCAGCCAGCAGATGAGACTATGGCTGGACATCAGAGAGAAGCAGCTTGACTTCAGAGGGACAGCTAGACCATGTAACTTTGGAGAACGATCTGGCTGGATATGGCTGGACTTCAGGGAAAGATTACCTATCCACCCCATGCCTTTTTGAGCTCCCCTTCCCATGACAGCCACTTTCATTGGCAATAAAATCCCCCTCATTTACCATCTTTCAATTTGTTCACGCAACCTCATTTTTCTGGATGCCAGACAAGAGCTCAGGAGCTGCAAGTGCAGATACAAAAGGCTGTCATACTAGCCCTTTGCCCTTGCTGGCAGGGGGCGGCTGTCTCACGCAAAAAGGCAGAGGACCCATAAAAAATGATGAGTTCATGTCCTTTGTAGGGACATGGATGAAATTGGAAACCATCATTCTCAGTAAACTATCGCAAGAACAAAAAACCAAACACCGCATATTCTCACTCATAGGTGGGAATTGAACAATGAGATCACATGGACACAGGAAGGGGAACATCACACTCTGGGGACTGTTGTGGGGTGGGGGTAGGGGGGAGGGATAGCATTGGGAGATATACCTAATGCTAGATGATGAGTTAGTGGGTGCAGCACACCAGCATGGCACATGTATACGTATGTAACTAACCTGCACAATGTGCACATGTACCCTAAAACTTAAAGTATAATAATAAAAAATAAATAAATAAATAAATAAATAAATAAAGGCAAAGGACCCACTAAGCTGTTAACACTTAAGCCGTCCATGGATGGCAGAGCTAAAAGAGCACTGTGAGGCTTCAGGGGTCACAGGCACCCCTGCCTGGACGTTGCCATGGGGCCTACATGGAATTTGCTCTTGCTGGCACTAAAGCACCTGGCTGGTTCCTGCACCTGCTTACCTGTGTGCTGCCTCCCACAAGGAGTAGAACACAGTGTGTCTGAGTGAGTGAACTTTGATCCCACTGGTGCTGAAGCAGCCAGATGTTTCCAGCTCTCATTCACTCCAGTTCCCATACCCATTTGCTCACACTCTCCCTCCTGCTAGTTGAGAATGGTGGGCTGAGTAAAAGAGGCTCTCCTGTCGTGAGTCCTTTGAAGGCGTCAGGGAAATATTCTGCTTCACGATCACAGTTTTTCTTTGCTTAAGTGTCCTCCTGAACCTTGGGACATTATTTACTTGATCTTTCAAAGGGATCACCTGACCTGAGGTTTAGGGATTACGTCTGTGGACTCAAGCTGAATATATTTGTTTGCTAGGGCTGCCATAATAATGTTCCACAGACTGGGTGGCTTAAACCATGGACACTCATTTTCTGGAGGTTAAAAGTTTGAGATCAAGGTGTCAGCAGTGTTGGTTTCTTCCTAGACCTCTTCCCTTGGCTTGTAAATGGCCACCTTCCCCCTGTGTCTTCATATAGATTTCCTCTGCATCTGGGTCTTCCTTATCTCTCTTCTCATACTAAATTAGAGCCCACCTAGAGGACCTTATTTTAACTAATTACCTCTTTAAAGACCCTCTCTTTAAACACAGTCATATCCTGTGGGGGTTAGGACTTCAACAGGACATAAATGAGCCCATAACACTGGATGTGTGGAAACACTGAGCTCCATAACTTGGAGGCAAGATTATGCCTATAATAATAATAATACTATGTATTTTAAATTCAAGTTCCACCACATGACAGGGAATGGACAGGCTTTATCCCATGTTGTGTCATTAAAGCCTCACAAATCATGTCTTACTGGGCCTGTTTTCTAGGTTAGGTAGCTAAGAGAAGGTAGGTGATTTCCCTGAGGTCACACAGCTAGTAAGTGGCACAGGCTGAGATTCCCAATGACCTCCAAAGATCCCGTAGGTTTCTCTCCAGTTGGATTCAAATGCTGCAGCACTCTCAAGGGGATGCCCTCGCTGAAACACAATGCCAGGCCTGTCACTCAGAGCCTGAGTGTTCTTAAGCCATGAGGGTGCAAGCCTCAGTAGTGAGGGGAAACAGTCCAGACCAGAGGCACTGCAACTCTCAATGCAACACCAGGAGCCTTTCATGAAAGGCCACTCAGCCAGGCCCAGGAAGGCTGAAAGACATTTAAGTACTGCATGTTCTAACATGCAAAAAGCAACAGCTCTCCACCAGGCAGGACTGAAATCAAAAGCCCAACACCATTGCCTCTCTGAGGGGCAGCCTGTCTCCCAGGAATGTGGCCATGATAAACGAGAAATATGTATAAAGTGTGAGCCCTTGCCCCAAAGGGTGCTGAATAAATGCCGGGTATTATACTATTGTTTATTTGGGCTACCCAAGTGCATTGGACTGAACAAGAGTATTTCTTTCACTGACAACCGTGGTCATTGTGGTGAAAAGATTTATGTTAGGACGTATGAATGATGCCTCTGTGTACATGTGTGTGTTTATGTGTGCATGTGTGAGTGTGTGTGTGTGTTGCTAATATTTGGTGTGCTTTGTAGGGTAATGGGGGCTGCATTTATCCTGGAAAATGAGCTGGAAATTTCAGGAAAGTTTTGGTTACCCACAACTCCCATTTGACGGCCTTTCCGAAAGTTTTAGATTTAATCACAGAATCTTTATTTGAAGAGGAGCTCAGGGATTGCCTAATCCTTGTGTCCACCTAGTTTCAAGGCTTTACTATAACATTCTGGAGATGTGGTTAAGCAACTTCTGATTGAACGCTTCTGCTGATGGTGGGCTCACTACCTCTGGAGGGACATTTGTTCCTTTTGCTGACAGCTTAAGAGAACGGAGGAAAGGAAACTTTATAGGGCACTTCGAATATGTCAGGCACTGTGCCCAAAGCTTTACATGTGTCATTGCATCTACTTGTCTTCGTAACACTTGAGGTAGTTTTTATTTCTATTATTATTATTACTACCAGGAGCAAGGCTTATTAGGAACCACATACACTTCTTTGCACTTTATATATAGTAAGTCATTTAATTTTTCCAACAACCCTCTGAAGTAGCTACTTTTATTTCTCTATTTTATAGATGATGAAACTGAGGCTCAAAGAGGTTAAACAGCTTGCTTGAGTTCACATAGCTAGAAAGTGAATTTGAACACTGGCAGTAGGTCCAGAACTCACCCTTACATAGTAATGTTCTGCTGCCTCTAATTATCCTCATTTTAATGACATTTTAATCCTCTGTGAAAACTGAGTCACAGAGCCTTTGTGACAGGTCACAGGTTACACAGTGAAAAAGTGACAAAATGGTGATTTGAATCTGGTTCTGCCTAACTCCAAATTCTTGGTTTCGTAACTCCATATGGCCTTCAGGTATGAAAATGTGCTACTTGTACCAGTTGGGACAAAATTGACCTCCCTTAAATCCTGTGCATGGACCCTTCAGGGTCTGCTGTAGAATTAATCCACAACAGCATTTCAGATTTATAAGCAGCTTAGGTTGGCTTCAAGTCTAAATATATGCAGTTCTTTTGTTATTCCTTGCTCTTTAAAAGTTCTACATTCTGTAGTCTCATTGTCTCCTTCCAAAAGAGGAAAATTTGAAGTCGGGTAAACATCCTTGAGCCCCAATCATATGGAGTGATCTGAATGGACCAGAACGAACAGAACTATAATATACCCCTGCTCATTTATTCAGTTGGTCAATTACTTGGTAAGTAAATAAAAGTGCGTTCAATGATCTGTGAAATATCAATGATTGGCTGTCATATATATATACACACACATATATGTGTATATATATATACACATATATGTGTGTGTATGTGTATATATATCTATACACACACACATATATATGACTACTTTGGGTTGTGAAATATTGGTCTGTTTAGTCATGCACTTGCACCTAGTATTTTTATAGCTATTGCATTTTAAAAATGCTGATGTGTGATGACTAAATCCCCCTCCTTTTTTTTTCAAAATTGTCCTGTTAGTCTTAGTCACATATGTTTCCCTATTAATTTCAGAATAATTTTTTAGGTTTTGTAAAATGTCCTGTTGATGTTTTCATTGTTACTACACTTAAATTGTAGTTTCCTGACACTTTTTTTATATTCAATCTTTTAACCCATAAACATGATATCTCTCATGGTTTAAGTTTTGTTTTTTCTCTTTGGGTAAATGTTAAAGGTTCCCCTATAAAGGTTTTACATATTTTCTTAGATTTATTTAAAGGAACTTTACACTTTTAGTTGGTGTTTTAAAGGTTATCTTATAATACTGTTTTTGAACATAAGTTTTTAACATTCTAATTTTTTTTGTGTTTTATTTGTATTTTGACAATTACGTTTTCACAGTATGTTTTGTGGAATCTTTGGCTTCTGGGAAGTCACAGCAACTCCAGGAGTCTTGAGGTGGGAGTGAATTCTGATGTAGAGAGAGCAGGACTCAAGATCCCTCTCCTCTAAACCACTAGGATTTGCTCCATTCTAATTGAAATTATATATTAGAAATTCAGGTGTGAAAACCATGCTACTGGAAAAACTACTGTCATATATATATTACATTATATATATATATATATATATATAAAACGATGCTACCAGAAAACTACTGTCATATATATAATATAAAAATATATATAAAACTGTATATATGTGTGTATATATGTGTATATATATGTATATATATGTACACAATGTACACACACAGAGAGAGAGAGACTGTAGATAACACTTCTGGACTCTGATTACACCATTTTATTTCTTTTGTTTTCCAAGAACTTGAAGAAGTAGCCACCTTTAGTGATTACTAATCTCTGTTCTACATCATCTTCATCCTCTTTTTTATTTATCTTAGGATTTCTAATCCAATTTAACAATATTACCGAATTAGACTCGCAAATTAAAATCCACTGCTTGAAAAAAATAATAGACACTTTAAAGCTATGCTGTGCTGTGATAGTCAGTGATTTACAAAAACAAAAGCTTATCTCTCACTCCTGTCATACATTGGTGCCTGTCTGTTGGTTCTGGCTCCATATGTATCTTTACTCTGGGATCAGGCTGAAGGAATTTCCCCGCTTAACCATACCACTCTCATGTCAAAAGAGACTGATGGCTGGACCATGCTATGGCTCTCAATGCTAAGACATCATGTTCTCCATGTTACGCATGTTCCATTGACCAAAGCCTGATGTCAACAGAGAGGAAATATAATCTGCTTAGTAGGAGACAATGCAGGTCATATGGCAGTGGGCAGGTAAGTATTACCTTCTTCCAATGAAAGCTATGAATAATTGAGGACAGTAAACTGTCTACCACAACACATAGTGTCAAAGAAATTAATTCAGTTTTTATTTTAATTTTTAAGATACATGTAGAAGATTTTGCAAAAATGACTTTAGTAGCAGCAACTTTTTTTAGTTTTTTGAAATTTTTGCATAAAAGTAGAACAAAAAATAGCAAATCCAAATATGCTCCAACAATTTTACTTGCAAGCAAGATACCAAGGTATCCCTGCGAACCCCAAAATGCAAATGAATGGGGACCTACTGCCACCAGCCACAAAATCTGTGTGCCATTAGCATCTGTACAGAAGAGGGAAGCAACTGAATGGGGCTGAGCAATGAGAACAGAAGAACCTCCGCAATACTGCAGGTATTCCCTGGAAAGTGTAGTGACCAAATGAACTGAAGAATGCAGGGGCCCACAGTGGGAGGACTGAGGGGTGGGGCCATCTGACTGCTAAGAACATTCTGAAACTGACCTTCTGAGGTTCCATTCTAGGACAGGCACCCACACTTGAGAGAAACTTCTGGGAGTGGAATCAAAATTTATGAAGCTAGAAATAATAGAGACAAAAGAGAAAGTCTAGACCAAAGAAGGCGAGGGGAGGTTGCCGAACTAGAAAATCCAAGGAACCAAGGCTATGCATTTTAGTGCACTATAAAGAAACAGAAAGGTACTTAAAAAGTTTGAAAAGCTTTCCTCACCACACCTCTTCTCAATTCTAAAAGATCACAAAAATTTATTTCTTATAAAAATGTACATCGGCCAGGCACAGTGGCTCACGCCTGTAATCCCAGCCCTTTGGAAGGCCAAGGTGAGTGGATCACCTGAGGTCAGGAGTTCAAGACAAGCCTGGCCAAAATGGTGAAACCCTGTGTCTACTAAAAATACAAAAGTTAGCCGGGCGTGGTGTCAGGCACCTGTAATCCCAGCTACTTGGGAGACTGAGGCAGATAATTGCTTGAACCCAGGAGGTGGAGGTTACAGTGAGCCGAGATCATGCCACTGCACTCCAGCCTAGGCAACAGAGTGAGACTCTGTCTCAAAAAAAAAAAAAAAATGTACATCAGGAAAGTACTGAGGTAAAATCTCATACAGAGTTACTATAATAATACAATGAATAAGTAGCAGAATAACATTCCTATGGAGTGAAAATATCTGAGGAAGATAGGCTTACAGTACACAATAAAACTGTAACTTATCATTTGAACATGAGCTAAAATACATTATGAAAAAAAGACATGAAAGAATAACATAAATCAAAATTATAAGAATTCAAATTAATTGACAGATCTCAGGAAAGAATTAGAAATAAAATTTAAAAAATTAGAATAAAGGTAAACTAGAAGAGAAATTGAACACAAGATATAATGCCTGAAGAGAACTAGAAAGTGAAAAATAAAAAATGTTAAAAATAAAAAAGAAATTCATAAAAGAGGGAAAAGGATTCAAGAGAAGGGGATAAATATTGAGGAGCCAAAGAAGATCAAAATGCAACTAATTAGAATGCTTGAAAAAAGAAAATCAAAACAGGAAGCAAACAAACCATTAAAAAAATAGTTCTCAAAATTTTTCTGAAAAAAAAAGAATAAGACAATATATTGAAAGTTGTAACTGAGACTACAGACCCAGAATGATCAAAACCAAAATACAGTCTGATCAAATTATTGGACCTGAAATAATCTTTAGGCATCTATAATGAAAGAGCAAATTACTTTTAAGGGAATAAAATTGAATTATCATTATACTTTTTGACAACAATGCTTTATTGCAGAAAAAAATGGACTAATTTAAGACACTCAGGAAAAGAAAATATATTTACAATAAACCTGACTTTCAGTATAAAGGACAAAAGCTCTATTCAACCTGTAAGCACTTGGGGAATATTGCTCCCATGAGCCTTCTGAGGAATTTACCTGAGAACAAACATTAGGAAACCAAAATGACTAGAGACGTAATGACATCATAACTGGTGGTGAGTTTTAAATATATCAGTATTTGTATAAATAAGACTAAATGAGGGTTATCAGGGAAAGACAATGTAATATCTATATGTTCTGAAAATGCAGACGTAGCACAACTTTCTACTTATGAGGGGGAAATGGAGATCATATACAACAATCATTTTAAATGGTGTTAGTCATCATAGGTGATATTGGTTTTGTTATTTTGAGACTGTTGCTTGTGTAATATGAGATGAAATAAAACAATGCTATGAAGCATTCTAGTTTTATTATCCCCTGTGTCCTGAGAACCAAACGTTTCAATGTGAAAGACAGGTATACAGATGTAATAGGGAAGAGGTTATGTAAAAGCTCTGTAATTTTGATTTTGAATTCAAAGTGTCAATATGTACTTATGTATGTACATGAACACATGTGTGTGTCTTCTTTGCTCTGTTCACTAAAAAGTCCTCAAGACAATTATCAACCCAGTGGCAATAAGCATTCCTAGTGCCCAGATATTGATTTTGACATAGAGTTTTATGCTAAAAAAATACAGCTAATTGTAAGTCTCAGATGAGAAATGTACAAGATGATCATGGAACTATGGAAAATTATTAGGGTCATGTTAGAACACTCAAGACCCAACTTGAATAGGTTTTAACTGGCCAGATATGGCACTATTTGAGTTTCACTAATAAAAATAATTGCAATGAATGGAAACTCATTAAATATGTTTATATCCATGTTTGAATAATGATTTTTATAAGAGGAAGAATGATTGATCACCTTATGAAGATGATAAAGAATCAATCCATCATTTTGAAAACTAGTAAACGGACACTTTAAGCATTTATTTTACCTTTCCTGTATAAACAATATCACTAGGTAACCAAGTAGACAATGAAGGCAAGGGTCTCTTTATACAAGTATTCAACTAACTAAAAAGATAATTTGTTGAATTAGAATTTCAGCAGTTTGCAATGAATTAACAGACACAGCATCACATATCAACAGATGGTAACCATGAAAAGGACAAAACAAGAATACGTGTCTCCAATAGTCTTGCTAAACACCAGCAGTCTTTTCAAGGAGATCAAACCTGAGTCTGATCAAGTCTTTGGGTCTACTTACCAATTGGCAGGAAACCCAGAGGACAGAGGAACATGCTGATCTGCACCATGTGTATGCGGTCAACAAGTTCAGTTCAAATATATCTTGGATCCTTCAGCAAATAATGTATAAGGAACATAAAAGGTAGAGAGAAAAATCTATGGATAAAAGGAGACTTAAAGGAAATGTCAAAGTTTAAAAATAATACAATCCTAATTATATTTGGTAAACATGGATGTTAGAGTTGTTTTTAAAACCTGGAATGTCATTACTATAAAAGTCAGGAGTGATTACCTGTGTGGGAAGGGAAGGGGCTGTGATGGGACTGATGCCTTGGTGGTTTTAGATGGTTGGTAAAGTTTTAATTTCTTAACCTGGTAGTGGTTCTGAGGCTTTTTGACTTAGTATAACTCATTAAACCACACATTTATTTTGCATGATTTTCTCTGTGTTTCATTTTTGAACAAAGAGATTATTTTTAGTACTACATTGTCATAGAAAGAAATTCAAGTATTCTGTAATAAAATAAAATGTGAAAGCTTCCTACTGTAGCTAATTTTTAAGTTTTACTTTCCAGAAAAAGTCACTGGGATCAGTTGCTTAGAAACCCTTTTGGATATTTCCTGTGTATTTGTTTTACATAAGTGGGATGACATCATTCATATTGTTTCAATATTTTAAAAAATATTTACTAAATATATACTATTTCCTGGCTGGGCACGGTGGCTCACACCTGTAATTGCAGTACTTTGGGAGGCTGAGGCAGGCAGATCACAAGTCAGGAGTTTGAGACCAGCCTCACCAACATGGTGAAACCCCGTCTCTACTAAAAATACAAAAATTAGCTGGACATGGTGGCTTGCACCTCTAATCTCAGCTACTCAGGAGACTGAGGCAGGAGAATCGCTTGAACCTGGGAGATAGAAGTTGCAGTGAGCCGAGCTCATGCCGCTGTACTCCAGCCTGGGGGACAGACCGAGACTCCGTCTCAAAAAAAAAAAAAGTATATATATATGTGTGTGTGTATATATATATGTACGTATATATAGTGTATATATGTACGTATGCATATGTGTGTATATATGTACGCATGCATACGTGTGTATATATGTACGCATGCATACGTGTATATATGTACGTATGCATACGTGTATATATGTACGTATGCATACGTGTATATATGTACGTATGCATACGTGTGTATATATGTACGTATGCATACGTGTATATATATGTACGTATGCATACGTGTATATATGTGTGTATGTATACGTGTATATATGTATGTATGTATACGTGTATATATATGTATGTATATATACTATTTCCTTATATTCATACATGCTTACTTCATTGTATATTGCATCCTTGTTTACACACTTTCACACTCATTTGAAATATTTGTATTGGATAATTGAATTATTAAGTTTCATGAAAGGATTGACAGCTATTAATTGTTTATTTCTTCTCTAGTTCAGAATTCTGAGTCTGAACAGTGCGGATCTTTATAATTCCCAACTCTACCCACAGCTCCACCAAATGACAACAAACAGATCATTTATTTATTTATTTAATTTTTTTTTTTTTGAGACAGGGTCTCCCTCTGTTGCCCAGACTGGAGTGCAGTGGTGTGATCTTGGCTCACTGCAAGCTCCGCCTCCCAGACTCAAGTGATTCTCCTGTCTCAGCCTCCCAAGTAGCTGGGACTTCAGGCACCCGCCACCTTGCCCAGCTAATTTTTATATTTTTAGTAGAGATGGGGTTTCACCATGTTGGCCAGGCTGGTCTTGACCTCCTGACCTCAAATGATCAACCTGCCTTGGCCTCCCAAAGTGCTGGCATTACAGGCATGAGCCACTGTGCCCAGCCCTAACAAATCATTTAAAATTAACTGATGTGTATCTACAGTTAAAAAAATAAAATAAAATCATGATACCATAACTATACCTTCATTTGTAGTAATCAGGGTATTCAGTTACCATATTGAATTTATTAATTGCTCTTAATACAATTTGATTTGTATTTGCAAATCTACATGGAGCTTCTTCTTTGTTCCAGGGACTATACTAGGCACTGGGTTTCTCAAGATGAATAAAGCCTAAAGCTTGGGTTCACTAAGAATACTGATACTTCTTTTCTAGATTTCTTACTTACTAGGTCTCATGTATTCTTCTTGGACTTTATTCTGTCTTCACTCTAACTGGTTAATTACTTTTTGCTTAAATAATTGCAATAGACTTCTAGCTAGCTTTCCTGTTTTGATTTTGAAGTCATTCTCCTCACTTATGACAAGGGGATTTCTCTAGTTCATGAATGTCCCTATTCTTATGCCCAATATTCTTCAGGGACCCCTTACTGATCACGGTAAACTCGTCATGTGGAAACCTGCATGCTCTTTCCTCTGTCCGTCCACACAAACAGCCTTAGAGTTTATGACTCTGTTACTTGCAATATACTCCAGGAATACTGTACAACTTTTAGATATTAGAACATGCACTTTCTGCAAAGAATGCCTTTCCTTTTACTCAACACACAGATCCCTGTTCATCCTTAAGTAGCTTTTTTCAGCACTGCCTCCTCTGGGAAAATGTCCCTGTCTTTTTGGGACACACATGAGCACTTTCTCCATGATCTTACTATACTTATGACATTTCTCCATCATCATGTTACATTTTAAACTTTCTTTGCAGGATTATCTTCTTTCTTAACTAAAAGTAACTTGAAGACAAACACCATGACTTTTCACCTTTTTACTTCCTGCTACTGGTGCAGACCTGAACATAATGCACTCAATGAATATTTCATTCATTAACTTGACAGATATTTATTAAGTTCTTAGTATCTATCACTAACAATCTAAGTTCAGAGGATACAGCAGTACAATACAGATAAAGATCCTGCTCTCACAGGGCTTATAATCAGAAGGGATAGAAATGGGAGAGGCAAGATATAAACAACTGAACACACAAAAATATCCATTATAAGTGCCATGCAGAGAATTTATGTAGAATGTTGTGATAAAGCGTGACTGCAAACATTTCTAGGTTGGATTGTCAAGAAAGTTTTCTTAGAGGAGGTGCTATTTAATCTAAACTGTAGCTGAATGGATGGATCCACCAAGGGAAGACCAGATCAGGGCCAAGGGTGCAGTGCAGAGACCTTAACACTGGAACCAGTTTGTTTCAGGACAGGAAGGCAGGCCAGTGTGGCAGGATCTTAACAAGCAAGGAATGTGGAGTGGGTAAGAGTTGAGGTCAAAGGAAAGAAGCAGCCAGATCGTGGAAGGCTGTGTAAGTGGTGTTATGGAGTTTGTGTTTTATCCTATGGAAAATTGGAAGGCTTGGAAAATGTTTTAAGTAGATTAGGGAAAGAGTCAACACAGGGAGCTCAATTTCAAGTCTTTTTCAGTAACCGTTACTGGTAACAATCTTCGTTTAGACCACGTGGAATACATATACTCTAGTGGAGGTGGGGAATGGAACTAGCGTTGGATGTGTTTTGTAAATACAATTGATAGGATTGGCGGATAGATCAGATGTTGTCATTAGTGGAAAAGAGATCAAAGATGTCTAAATTTTTGTTTCTAATATCTTGGTGGATGATGATGACTTTAGCTAAGTAGAAAACATCTGAAAGAGAAGCAGATGTGTGTGTGTGTATGTGTGTATTTATGTGTACATGTGTCTGTATGTGTGTGTGTGTGTACAAGAAAGATAAAGGAGAATGAGAGCAAGATAATAAAAAATTAGATATAAAAGTCCAGTATTAGAAGATGTCAGAGGTATAGAGAAAGATTTGGGCAGCCAACAAATACATGCTGATAAATATTTTGAAATCTTATAAGTGTTAACAGATGGGTATGTTACTTGGCTGCTGGAAAGGTCATGTTACTGAAGACAAAGCAGATACCTGTTACCACTATTTTAATGGTTTGATGATTCAGAGGCACCGTGTTAAACGTTTGACACCTTAACACAATAGTTTATATTACACTTGTATATAGTAATACAATTTTATATTGTTGTTTTGTTGTGTTTTAGAAAATTAGTTGTGAATTTGAGATTGACACACAACATATTATAATTTTCCTATTTAAAATAATTGGGTAAGGACCTCCCAGTTAGCATTTTATGCTGACATTCTGTGGGAGGTACCCCTAGATACTCCATAATGGCCAACAGAGCAGGTGACTGAAGTTGCCCCGGAAGACTTTATGAGCATAGCAAAGAATAAAACTCAGTATCTTAGCCCTGAGGCACTCCCACTTTGAAAGGACAAGCTAAAATGGGGAGGCACCAACAGGGAATGAATGAAGAAGATATAGCCATCTAGGAGAGAAAAGAGCCAGGTCAGTGTGATAAGGAGAAAGGAAAGAGGAGAAATTATTTCTATAAAAAAGTAGGAATGAAATAATGATGAACTTCAATAGCAGAACACAGAGGTCATTGCTGGTGTTTGTAAGAGTTGTTCCTGGGAAGAAGTAGAATGAAACTGGAATAGTAGTGACAGCCAACTTTTTCAAGTTTTGCTGTGGTGGGAGTAGACAAATAGAGTTAGAGCCTTGGTGGGAATATGGTATCAAGAGAGGGTTACATTTGAAGATAAAATACAATGGATCATGCATGTCAGCTGATGAGATTCAGCTGGTAAAAAGGGAATAACATATTGTAGAAAAGAGAAGGAAAATTTTCAAGTGCAAAGTCTTTGCATGAGCAGAGGCTGTGGACTTAAAAAGGAGTGGTTATCTGTAGTAATAGATAAATAAAATAAATATCAATAAAGATAAGGTGGGCTTGCAGCCTTAATGGTGAATTTTGTTGAATAAATTAATAAATTCATATATGCAGGATGTAATAAGACTAAATAATACAATGTGATCAGTAGTTATGTCAACACTGGTAGAAGTAAATAGAATAGACTTTGGAGAGGAATTAAAAATTGGGCAGAATACTTAAATAATAATACTGATATTAATACTATTACCAATATATTAGGTTGGTGCAAAAGTAATTGTGACTTTTGCAATTAAAAGTAATGGCCAAAACCGCAGTTACATTTGTGCCAACCTAATAGGAAGAAGAGGATACAATTTTAAAAAGAGGAGGGAAAGATGATATAGAAAAGCTCCATTTTCTTGAGCACCTTATATTCTCAATCTTATTTGATCCTCACAAAAACACTGAGAAGTGTTAGGCATATTCTATGTATGCAAAAAATGAGGCACAAACAGCTATAGTAAACTGATGAAGGTCATACAGAATCTAAGTGGAGAAACTATGATTTGAACCCAAGTCTGCCTGGCCTCAAAGGCTGCCTTCTTAAGTAGTCTGTACTTACAGGATACAGTTGGATAGATAGGAGGTTGGAAGGTCTCTTTAAGGGTTTGGAAAGGTCATATTCTAATTTTATGACCTTTTAAGAATTATAACTAAAATTAATCAGAACGTATGAAATAAGTAAAAATCCTTGATTTCATAATGACAATGAAAAATTAAACAAACTTTTGGCCTGGCGTGGTGGCTCACACCTGTAATCCCAGCACTTCGGGAGGCTGAGGCTGGAGGATTGCTTGAGCTCAGGAGTTTGAGACCAGCCTGGAAAACAAGGAGAAACCCTGTCTCTATAAAAAACAAAAAAATTACACAGGCATGGTGATATGCACCTGAGTGAAGAAGATGTAGCCATCTAGGAGAGAAAATAACCAGGTCATTGTGATAAGGTGTAAGCAGAGAGAATAAATTATTTATACAAAAAAGGAGAAATGAAATAATGATGAACTTCAATAGCAGAACACAGAGGTCATTGTTGATGTTTGTAAGAGTTGTTCCTGGGAAGAAGTACAATCAAGTTCGAGCAGTAGGAAGCTCAGGAGACTGAGGTGGGAAGATCACTTGAGCCCGGGAGGTCCAAGCTGCAATGAACTGAGATTGCTCCACTGTACACCAGGTTGGGTGAAAGGGTGAGACCTTGTATTATTAAAAAAAATTAAACAAAGTTTTCACCTTTGAAGGGTACTAAAGAACCAAGTTATTATTCTAAATTGATAAATAAGGGGACATCAAGTATTTCTCTGCCTCTTGTTCATTGTCTATACCTTAGTATAACCAAATAGTTGATGAGAAGAAATGTACTCTGTAGTATATTTCAGCTTATTCCTGGAGAAGAAACAATAAAATTAGAATATGACCTTTTCAAACCCCTAAAGAAGCCTCCCATAAAACCCTGTTTTGCATAAGTCCCCCAGTTGAGTCCCTCTCACGTCTCATTGGCCAGAACTATACCGCCTTTCTTTGCATAATCTAAGCACTGATAATAGTAGGGATCTTCAACATTTGGCTTAAGCCAAATAAAATGTATCTCTTGGGTTGGGGATGCTACTAACCTTCTCAGGGAAATGTGGCTACATGAAGGAGTCTGGAAAATGTAGATATAATTCAGGGCTTTAAAATAAAAGAGCTAATGGTTATTGTGTTAGTAACCATCAATGTCTGCTTAAATAAGGAGCTAGTGAACAGTAAAAATTCACTCAAGAAAGTTCAAGAAGTTCTTTTTACAAAGTATGCCATGGGTCTTAAGAAAAAAGTAAGATTAATAATTTGTATATGTACAGTCAGTTTGGGGGAGCTGTATATGGGAAACCGTGCAGGCATCCTCCCCACTCTGTTATCATGGTCTCTCTCCAAAGGTTCCATGGCCTCTTGTTTCTCTGTAAGTATTCACTACTTCCTCTCTATAAACTACTTTTTCTTTTATTTGTATCAGGTTGGACAAGGCCTTTGTTGTCACACTGATCTCAATTATATGCTGCTGTCTGGATCCAGCTGGCTACATTCTCTTAGTTTCCTTATTTCAAAATTCCAAAAAGCTTGTGATGATTTACCTAGTTCATGTTTCCCTTGCTAGCCATAGAATTTTAGTCAGCCTTTGGGTAAGCTGAACTTGAGCAAGTGCCCACCATGATCAATTGACTATGACAGCTGAGGCTGTGGGTTGGGGAAATTCATCTTTAGCAAGGACAGGTAATGTGAGAGACAGTCACTTGCAAAACATGTCTAATACTATTATGTTATTTTAAGATTGTGTAGGGTAAATAACATTATTTATAAAGTTAGCACTCAATGAATTTTTATTCTTTTCTCATTCATTCATTCATCAAACATTTATGAAACATCCACTTCCTTTTAGGCATTGGAGATATACACATAAAAATAACAGAGTGCTTAAAGGAGACACAGCTAGTCAGATAAGCATTTGTAAATAGTCCAGAACACCACGGGAGTGTAAACAGAACATGAACACCTACCTCAAGCTCAAGCCAACACTTGATCTGAATCTTAAAGTCTCAGTGGGAGTTAACTATGCAAACACAGATGACAGAGGAAGGGCATCAAATTATGATGGAATAGTGTGGACACATGTAGATGCAAGAAACAACCTTTGTGTTTCACAATTCTAAGACGTTCCGTTAACATTTTATTCTGTGTGCACCAATTTTTGCAGGACAGCAATCATGTGGGAAACAGCATAATTTAATTTCATTAGATTTTGGAAAAGAAAGAGCTGGAGAAGTAGGCAAAGCCTACCCATAGAAGAATGTTTTGGATTTTAGAATAATTAACACAATGCAGGGGATTCAGATATGGGAAAGATGAAGTAAGAATACTCCATCCTGGATTTTCCATGGAAAGCAGCTATAAAACCTGGACCGAGTGAATGGAGAAGATACTTTGAGTACTCTAAAAAATAACTAGTAGCAGGAGGGGTGGCGAAGAAGGCCAAAATTCAATGTATCACTGAATCAGCAGTGAGTTTTTCATTCTTTTTTACTTTGGTATCCACGTGGCCTGGTGCAACCCACCCCAGAACCTGAAAGAACTCAAGAGAAGTACTCTAGTTGCAGCTTGAGTAGTAAGGACAGATTTCCTAATGGCCAGAGAGAATACAGTAAATGCTTATTTGCAAAATATCTTATATTTCAGCCTGTAGCTTCTCACAAACACCTAGAATTCTGAGTAGAACCTTCCTATTGGATAAAGAAGCTGTGCTTTGAAGAGGGAGGAGAAAACTCTTATTTCTATACCCCCACCCCTACCTTTTCTGTCCTCCACAGCTTAACCCCAGACCTGTGCACAGCAAAGGGGAGTATGGAAGACTCTGGTGAATAAATCAGCTTTTGGAATAGTAGGCTAAAAAGGGGAGTCCTAGGAAATGAGAAGATTTTGAGATTTCAGAGAGGAAGGACTTCCAAAAATTCACCTAAAAATTATTTGTGAATTTCTGGACACACCCCAAGCTGTGCATGCATGGATCTACTAAAACTAAAACCTTAAGATTATCCATATGGTTTAAGCAAGACTTAGTATCTCATAAGGTAATACTCAAAATATCTGCAACACAATCCAAGCATTACTCAATATATAAAGAATCAGGAAAATCTTAACTCGAGAGAAACAGAAAATCAACAAATGCTAGTTGGAATTATCTGACAGACTCAAAATAGCTATTTTTAAAATGCTTCAGTAGGTTAAGGTAAACGTTGTTGAAATAAATGGGCAGGTAGAAAGTCTTAACAAAAACAAATAGAAGATATAAAGAAGAAATGACTGGAAATTAAAAACAGAAAAACACATTAACCAAAGTAAAAGTATCACAGAAGGGGCTTACTAGCAGAATGAATATGCTAGAAGAAAAAGTCAGTGAACTTGAAATATGTCATTAGAATTTATTTAATTTGAAAAACACAGAGAGAAAAGATGGAGAAAAAGGAACAGAGTCTCGGTGACTAATGGGAAAATATAAAAATCTAACATTTATGTCAAAGAAGTCCCAGAAGGAGATGAAAAATAGTGTGCAGAGAAAATATTTGAAGAAATAATAGTAAGAAAGCCTCTCAAATTTGACAAAACCCATAAACTTACAGATTTAAGAGGTTGAATGAACTCCAAACAGAAAACAAATGAACAAACAAACAAAGAAATTCACACTTGGAGACATTATAATCAAGCTGCTGGAAAGTAAACAAAAAATATTGAAGACGAAAGAGAAAATGATGCATTACTTAGGAGAGCAACAATTTCAATGACTGTAGATTTCTCATCAGAAACCACATTGTAGTGTTAACTTAAATTTCTCTAATGAATTATGATGCTGAGCATCTTTTAATTGTGCTTATATTTTATACACCTGCTTTGGTGAAGTGTCCATGGAAATATTTTACCCTTTTTCCAAAAAACCAAAAAAAAAATAAAAATGTGGTAACAGTTCATAAGTATTAGAGTGCCTAAAATTGCAAAAAAAAAAAAAAAAAAAGAGAGAGAGAGAATTATGAATTACTGCAAGTTCCACCTCCCGGGTTCATGCCATTCTCCAGCCTCAGCCTCCCAAGTAGCTGGGACTACAGGCACCCACCACCACGCCTGGCTAATTTTGTTTTTGTATTTTTAGTAGAGTTGGGGTTTCACTGTGTTAGCCAGGATGGTCTCAATCTCCTTACCTCGTGATCCACCCGCCTTGTCCTCCCAAAGTGTGAGCCACCACACCCGGCCCCAGATTGCCTTCTTTTTCAAGGCTGAATAATATTCTTATGTGTGTGTGTGTGTATCCACACGCTGACGTTTTACATATCAACCAACAACCGAAGAATGTACATCCTTGTCTTCAAGTGGACAGAGATCATTCACCAAGATAGAATGTATTCCAGGTCACAAAACAAATTTAAAAATTAAAATCACTTGAAATCATACAAATGTTACTCTTTCATTCTAATAGATTAAACTAAAATCAATAACAAAGATTACAGGAGACTCTCAAACACTTGAAAATTAAATAGGCTGGGTGCAGTGGCACATGCCTGTAATCCCAGCACTTTGGGAGGCCCAGGTGGGTAGATCACAAGGTGAAGAGATCGAGACCATTCTGGCCAACATGGCAAAACCCCATCTCTACTAAAAATACAAAAATTAGCTGGGCATGTTGGTGCGTGCCTATAGTCCCACCTACGCAGGAGGCTGAGGCAGGAGAATCGCTTGAACCCGGGAGGTGGAGGTTGCAGTGAGCCGAGATCGTGCCACTGCACTCCAGCACGGGGACAGAATGACACTCCGTTTCAATTAAAAAAAAAAAGAAAAAAGAAAATTAAACAGCATACTTTTAAGTATTTTATGAGATTTAAAAAATGTTGTATGCATCTCAGGTGCAAAACATTATATTTTAATATAAATAGTGAAGTAGTTGCTATAGCTAAGCAAATTAAGATATCCATCATCTTGCATAATGATGTATTTTTGGTCTTAAAATAGTCTAAAGTCCACTGTCTTAGCAAATTTCCTGTATAGGATACAATATTATAATTAGAGTTATGTGCTACAAAATGATGTTTTAGTCCATGACAGACCATGTATATAATTGTGGCTCCATAAAATTATAGTACTATTTTTTACTGTACCTTTTCTATGTTTAGATACACAAATACTTACCATTGTGTTAAAATTGACTGCAATATTCAGTATAGTAACATACTGTAAGGTTTGTAGCCTAGGAGTAATAGGCTATATCATATAACCTAAGTGTGTAGTAGGCTCATCTACGTTTGAGTAAGTATATTCTGTGATGTTCACACAATGACGTAATTGTCTAACAACATGTTTATCAGACTATATCCCAGTTATTAAGCAACACATCATTGCATATTCTTCATGTTGCACGTTGTATCTCTCACTTACTCATCCTACATATCTGCAAGTTGCATCCTTTAAGCTTCATCTTCTCATTTCCTTTCTCTACCTCTATCCTTGGTAACTGCCATTTTATTCTCTGTTTCTATGTATTCAATTTTCTTTTTTTAGATTCCGGATATCATTGAGATCATGCAGTATTTTTCTTTTTGTGTCTGCCTTATCTCACTTAGCATGATGGCTTCCAGGTCCATTCACATGGTAGCAAATGGCCAAATTGCCTTTTTTTTTTTTTTTTCTGAGACGGAGTCTCGCTCTGCCCCCCAGGCTGGAGTGCAGTGGTACAATCTTGGCCCACTGCAAGTTCCACCTCCCGGGTTCATGCCATTCTCCAGCCTCAGCCTCCCAAGTAGCTGGGACTACAGGCACCCACCACCACGCCTGGCTAATTTTGTTTTTGTATTTTTAGTAGAGATGGGGTTTCACTGTGTTAGCCAGGATGGTCTCAATCTCCTTACCTCGTGATCCACCCGCCTTGTCCTCCCAAAGTGTGAGCCACCACACCCGGCCCCAGATTGCCTTCTTTTTCAAGGCTGAATAATATTCTTATGTGTGTGTGTGTGTGTGTGTGTGTGTGTGTGTATCCACACACACATATATGCATATACATATTTATATATATAATTTCTTAATCTGTTTATCCATCAATGGATATTTACATTGTTTCCATATCTTGGCTATTGTGAATAATGCTGCAATAAATGTGGGTTTGCAGATAGTTCTATGAGGGCTGATTTTATTTCCTTTGGGTAAAGAGAAAGTCCCAAGGAATTAGAACAATATTTTGAATTGAATCAAAATGAAAATAAAACATATCAAGATTTGTGAAATTCATTTAAGGCAGTTTTTAAAGAATAATTCATAGCATTAAATATTTATATTAGAAAAGAAGAAAAGCTTCAAATCAATATATCTGTTCTTACCTTAAGAAACTAAAAAGGGCAAAATGGACCCAAGCAAATAGAAGGAGGGAAATAATTTAAAAATAGAAATCAATGATTTTTTATATAGAAGAAGAGTAGAAAAAAGTTGAACAATAAGCTGGCTTTTCTAAAGATCAACAAAATTGATATACCAAAATAAAGCTGGAAAAAGAAAGACAAGAAAAGTTTGGATAGAACTTACTAATGAATAATACACCTAGCAGTTGGTAATACAACAGGGTTACTGTAGTCAATAGTAATGTAATTGTATATTTTAAAATAACTAAAAGAATGTAATTGGATTGTAACATAAAGGATAAATGCTTGAGGTGATGGAAACCCTTTTACTCTGATGTAATTATTATGTATTGCATGCCTGTATCAAAATATCTCATGTACTGCATAAATATATATACCTACTAGGTACTCCCCAATAAAAAAAAATAAAAAATAAAAAAACTGGGATATTCCTTCAGAACTCATAAATATTAAGAGGGTAATAAAAAGTACTATAAATAATATGTACATGAATTTTATAACTTAGATAAAATTACCAATTCCTCAGAAACCAGTACTAAAACTTACTCAAAATATCATAAATAACTCAAATAGTGCCACAATTATTAAACATTGAATTCATAAATTAAAACCTTTCAATAAAGAAAACCCCTGATCAAGTGGATATACTGAATAATTCTACCAATTGCATAAAGGAGTAACACCAATTCCAGACAATCTCTTCTAGAAATAGAGGAGTGAGCACTTTTTGACTTATTTTAGGAAGCTAGTATTACTCTAATACCAAAACCAGACAATGATAGTACCAAAACAAGATATAAAACAAAAGAAAAAATTACAAACCAAATCCCTTATATAAATAGACACAAAATTGACAAAATACTAAAGAACCAAATCTAGTAATAAATATTAATAAAAATAATACAGAAGACCAAGATGGAATTTTTTAGGGAATGCAAGGCTGATTCAATATTTGTAAATCCATTAGTGTAATTCATTATGTTAACAACCTGCAGAAGAAAAGGAGATCATATCAATACATATAGAAAAATCATTTGGCAAAATACATCATTTATGACAAAAATTGTCAGACAACTAAAAGTAGAAGGAAACTTTCTTAAACCTATAACCATCTCCAAAAAACCAAGAGCTAGCATCATACTTAAGGCTTCTAAAATTATTACAGAAAGGTTATAAATGGTTAAAACAGTAGAATAAAGTTGTAATACTCATGCTACCTGATTTTAAGACTTACTATAAAGCTACACTAATTAAGACATAGTGGCATTGAAGGGATAGACACACAGATCCATCAAACGGAAGATAATCCATGAATATACCCACTCATATGTAGCCAACTGATTTTTGACAAAGATGCAAAGGCAGTTCGATGGACAATAGATAATCCTGTCAAGAAATTGTTTTGGGAAAATTAACCATTCAAATACAATGTAATGAACCTCAACGTCAGTCTCTTACTTGATATAAATATTAACTCAAAATCAATCACAGATTTAAATGTAAAACATTAAATGACAAACCTTTATGAAAATCTTTGTGACCTAGCATTAAGCAAGATATTCTTAGATATCATCACCAAAACACAAATCATAATTATTTTTAAAAAGTGAGAAATTGGATTTTATCAAAATTAAAAAAGCAAAGCACAACAAAACTTTTGCTCTTTGAAAGGTACTGTTAAAAGAATGAAAGGTAGAATCATAGACTGGGAGAAAATATTTACAAATCATATGTCTGACAAAAGATTTGCATACAGAATATAGTTTAAAATTATTGAAAACCAACAATAAGAAAACAAAACCTATTTTGTTTTTTATTTTTGTTTTTGGTTTTTTGGAAAAAGGGTAAAATATTTCCATGGACTCTTCACCAAAGCGGGTGTATAAAATATAAGCACAATTAAAAGATGCTCAGCATCATAATTCATTAGAGAAATTTAAGTTAACACTACAATGTGGTAACAGTTCATAAGTATTAGAGTGCCTAAAATTGCAAAAAAAAAAAAAAAAAAGAGAGAGAGAATTATGAATTACTGTGATGAGCATGTGGAGCAACTGGAACTCTCATACAATGCTGGTGGGGAAGCAAAATCATGCAGCTCCTCTGGAAAATATTTTGGCAGTTTATCGTATAGTAAAACATACACTTATCTGATGACCCAGGAGTTGTCCATGTAGGTATTTATCTAACAGTCATGAAAATTTATGTTCATACAGAAAGCCTGCATATGAATGTTTATTGCAGTCCTATTTGTAATTGCCTTAAACTGAAAACAACTGAAGTATCTCTCAGCAGGTGAATGGATAAACAAATTGTGGTACTTCTGGTGTGGTTTGGCTGTGTCCCATCCAAATCTCATCTTGAATTGTAGTTCCCATAATCCCCACAAGTCCTGGGAGGGACTGAGTGGGAGGTAATTGAATCATCGGGGTGGTTATCCTCATGCTGTTCTCTTGATAGTGAGTGAGTTTTCATGAGATCTGAAGGCTTTCCCCCCTTCTGTTGGGCATTTCTCATTCCTGCCACGATGGGAAGGACATGTTTTCTTTCCCTTCCGCCATGATTGTAAGTTTCCTGAGGCCTCTCTAGCCATGCTGAACTGTGAGTCAATTAAACCTCTTTCCTTTATAAATTACCCAATCTCAGTATGTCTTTATTAGCAGCATAAGAACAGACTAATGCACATACAATAAAATATTTTTCAGCAGTAAAAACGAATAGACTATTACAGACGCACCAAACAACTTGGAAGAATCCCCAAAGCATTATGCTGAGTGAGAAGACAGTCTCAAAGTTTATACACTCTGTGTTACATTTATATAGCAGTCTCAGGTCAAAACTGTACTGATGAAGAACAAATCAATGTTCACCAGGTATAAGAGAGGAGAGAGGTTTGGGTGTTAAGAAATATCAGTTTTTTTTTAGTGTGATGAAGCAGTCCTGTATCTTGATTGTGGTGGTGATTACAAGAATTTATACATATGTTAACATTCACCAAAATAAAGTCAATGTGTTCAGTGCAGTGGCTTGTGCCTGTAATCCTACCTACTAGGGAGACTGAGGTGGAAGGATCGATTGAGTCCAGGAGTGTCAGGCTGCTGCGAGCTATGATAACTACATTGCGCTTCTGCCTGGGCAACAAAGTGAGACCCTGTCTCTAAATATAGGTAAAGGATGAATTGGTTTGGGGGCAAGACATGGGCATTTTAACCCCTTACATTTCTAGAATTGCACCAAATGACTTCAAACCTTCCAGTAGGAAGATTGAAAATCTGTAGGTATTTTTCATGAAGTGTGTTTTCCTTCTGTGCAAAGGAAATTTCTCTAGGTGTAAACTCCGTTGTTAAATCCTCCTCTTTGTACATGGTTATTATTTTTAAATAGGAGCCCTTCCCCTCCCTAAGCCTCAGTGCTGTGAGGAATGGTGAGTTAAACAAGCTCAAAGTTCCATCAACAGAGAAGATGAAGACTTGGCTGGGCCCACAGCAATAAGTGATAAAGACCCCAGGTGTTTTATAAGTCAGTGACACATCAGCTACATCAGCTCATGAAATAACACAATGCAGTGGGCCTAGGAGCCTGCCTATGTACACAGTGACAGACTATGCTTTATGGACTGAACAAAATGCATTACAAATTTTGGGGGGAAATCAGGTAGAATTAGGCATTTGATTGGATCAACTCTACAATGTTAAGTGAGACCAAGTGGACAAAGATAGTTTTGTGGCATTTTCCTAAATTTTATGAATGACAAGATGTGACACAGTATGTTTTCTCTACAACTGATTTATTTGTGAAGTCGTTAGGATCATGTTTATTCACTCATCTAACATTTCATGAGCCAGTCCTCTGAGCCAGGCATCATGGGAGACATTGAGAATAGAAAGAAATCAGTCCTTTAAAAAGCTCTGTCTACCACCTTGATAAATCCTGAAGGATCTCTGTGGTCAACGGGACACGTCGTCTCATCTGACCAAAGGGTGAGGTGAGGCCACTTCCCCAGGAAGGAGTGATAGCTTTTTCCACATTCACAGATAAATTCCAGGTCTTCCACTGACAGGCAGTAAGCAGAATGATTAGTCATGAACTCCAGAGCTACGTTGTTTAGTTTTGAATCCCTGGTCTGCAATCACTTCCTGTCTGATTCTGGGCAGGTGACTTAAACTCTCTGTGGCTTAGTTTTCTCATCTGTAGAAAAGGGATAGAAAATAATTTTTTCTACCACACACAACTCTGATCAGGATAAGAATAAAGAATGCAGACATCTAAAGCCGTACCAGCACATGGTAACAGGTATACTCAGCACACAGCAAACATTTAACCAGTGCTAATTCTTACTATCGAATCCCTGCTTAATGATCTTGAACTAAAAACCAACTCTTCTGAGTTACTCTCTTGTTTCATTCCAGATTTGCCCAGCTTAGATAAATAAGGAAATTTTGTCTTTAGCACTTGGTTTTTCTGCTTCCTTTATCTTATGACTTAAAAAAGCTGTTCCTCTCTGGGTCTTGGTTTCTTTTAGTGCCAAAAGGGAGAGGTCAGAGGAGCTTGACCTAGATGGGTTGCAAACTCCCTTCAAGCTTCAGGATTCTACACTCCAGGAAGGGAAAAATGACGCAGGCCATGGCTTTATAATTCCTACTCATTGCTTGAGGAAACTGTTCCCTAGCGGACTGTGACTACTTAGTAAAAAGAGCAACATTTCCCTCTAGTGGTTATTTGAAAGCAATAACTTACCTTTCAGGAGTGATTCTGTTCAAAAAAATGCTTTTAGTGTGGGGCAACAGGTAGATAACTGTAAGGTAAGATTCTGAGTGATACATCAACAAGCACTTCTTAATTGTACTATTGGTAATTTACATTTAAAGTACACGAGAAGAAACAGAAACAGTGCGTCAAATTTACTTGATTGCATGGATATCATTGTTCACGGTTCCAGTAGGAAAAAAATGAGGCAATTCAAAAATGATAACTAGTATTCCAGTTAATAGTTTGGAGATTGGACAGATATCTTAAAGAGGAAGTCTGGAAAACAGTAGTTAGTTTCCTTTTTATTTTTATCAAAAGTAAACATGCATATGGTTAAAAAGGATCCAATGCAAGACTCGGTAAGAACAGCAGGTCTGCTCCACCTTCTTCCTAGTGTCGGCTGCTTGTAACTTTTTCAAGCGAATTCTGTGATATTTGCCCTGTATTTTCAAATGACATGACTATACTTCTAGATTTTGTTTTAGGTGTTATATACTGACTTCCCAAAACAGAAGATGGGATTTTGTTCTCTTTCACCCACCCTCCCACTACCACCATTTTCCCCTTTACTTCTCATTCTCTCTAATAAATTCTATTGCTTTATCTTCCCCATGTATTTATCTAGCAATTTTGATTAGGTAAATACTGATTATGCCCTTATTATTAATGTATAAATGCTATTTTATGTGATCCATATAATGTAATTATATTTACTTTCCTGCATAGGAAATAACCCATGAAGTCAACAATTTGGCTTATTTTCTATGTGCTTAATGATTAATTCAACTCTGAATTCTCTTCCACCTGTCTAATTCTCCTTTGAATATACAAAAATACTTTAGACAAATACCTTAGATAATTTAAAATGTCATCTTCTTAAGGAAATTTCTTCTTGCCTGCGTCTGCCTGGCCTCGTGGCTCTCTGGAACTGCACAGGCAACCCCATTAGTTCCCTTCACTGTGGAAATCAATTTTGCCTCTCTTTTGTTGGATCTCCTCTTTGGATTTTGGATCATATTTCCTGGTTTATTTCCTCATTTAGAGAAAAAGAAAATCAAGTCTTCCAGGTGATTGCTGAGAAATAATTGGAAAATGTGAGACATTTTCTCTCTGAAAATATCTTTATTGTGGCTTTTTTTTAAAATTGAGACAAGGTCTTGCTCTGTTGTCCAGGCTGTAGTGCATTGGCACGTGGCTCACTGCAGCCTTGTTCTCCTGGGCTCAAGAATCCTTCTGCCTCAGCTTCCTGAGTAGGTGGGACCACCACAGGTGCACACCACCATGCCTGGTTTATTTAATTTTTTTTTTTCATAGACATAGGGTCTCACTATGTTTCGAGGCTAGTCTCAAACTCCTTGGCCCAAGTGATCCTCCCACTTTGGCCTCCCAAAGTGCTGGGATCAGGCCAAGCCTTTATTGTATTTTTATATGAAATTGAGAGATCGTCTGTGCTTAGGGGACACATCAGTTTCCCTAGAAATTTTTAATGCATTTTCCCATTTCCTTCTAGCTTTATGTGTTGACAGTGAGAAGTGCAATATTATTTGATTCTCATTATATATCTTTTATGTAAATATCTTATTTTCTCTTCAATATTCTGAAAGTTCTTCATGTCTTGGTATTCGTTTGCTCCCATGCAGCGTGCTGAGCCCTTTGAAATGAAATTCATGTACTTCAGATTTGGGGAAACTGTGTTGAATTTTTTTGTGTGAAATCTTTATCACTCAATTTTCTACTCTCCCTGACTGGAATTCAAAATATTTGGATGTTGAACCTCTTGGATGTGTCATAATGTTTTTTTCTCTTGTCTTTAATTCATTTTTCATTTCTGTCATTATGTTCAACTTTTTATATAATGTTTCCTGAATTTTATCTTCAAAAACCTCTGTTGGACTTTTCTTTATCTTTTTCTTCCATATTTCTATATATTTTTTGTATTTCTCATAATTCTAGGATTTCTTTTTAATCCTCTTTGAGAGTTCCTATTTCATAGCTTCCTGTTATTATTTGTAGATTAAACATATTCTCTTATTATCTGAAAGATACTAATGACAGTACTTTGTAAATTCTCTCCCCTCTGGGTTTGTGTGTTTTGTCTTTCTCCTCTCTCTTCTCCTTTTCCTACCTCCTCCTAATATTTAGTTTCTGACTTTTACATTAGATATTCTTTTTCAATATCAAATGACGTTGGGTGATTACCAGTTTCTAAGGATGGGCTCTGATATTTGGTGAGAAGTTTCATGTGTGTCAAAGGGGTCTGTCCTTTCAATTTTTCAAAATAGACTTAGCTAGGGGTTTACATTGGAGAATCCGTGAAGCCGGGTGTTTTCCCTTAGACTAACTCGGTGCTCTAGAGAAGATTCTTTCAATCTCCAGGACATATCTGGCTGCCAGCACTCCAAAAGCTCCACGTGGAGAAAAGGCAAGCAGGTCTCAACATCTCAACAGTATGCAAACTTTCACTGGTTTGCTATGTTTTCACGATGACACTCCCATTCTCATATCTAACTACGCCTATCATTCATCTATCAACTGACTCTTTGTTTTACCTTTCCTAAGGAATAAGCCCCTCCTTCTACCTAGGTGAGGGGAATGCTATATGAACAAGAGGAGCTATCTAGGGATCTGATTGCCTTTGACAGTGTTTCAACTGCATATCTTGCATGTTGCCCCACCTTCTCTCCCGTACTCAGAAGTACATGATACAACAAATTTCTGAGCCTTTAGTGGGTTCGATGGTGTAAATCAACTTGTTTCTCAGCTTTCCTCACTGCCAGCAAAAAGATCTGTTTCTGTGTGCCTGCTAAGTTAGTTACTACAGATCAGGCATCTGCTTTCCAGCTTTCAAAATTGTTGCTCCATTCTCTCCACTTTGTCCTACAGATTTATGCCTTTAAAAATAAAAATAATTTACCTGTTCTTTTAGTGGTTTTCTTTGGAGTGGATGTTGGGAGAGGAAGATTGAAGTAAATATGTACATGTGATGTGTATTTGTGGTTGTTTGCCCGTGTTCTCTTACTATTATTTTCAGGATTCACTTTTCATTCCTTGGTAAAGCAGTTATAGTGGCAATTTTTCTACAGTGTGACTAAAATAAATATCTAAAAGGCAGAATTGTGTGAATTATCTCTGGGTGTTCTTTGAAAAATGCATAACGATTGAACTCTAAATGTGATTATCACAGCCTCAAAGAGGTTGTAGGAGGAGACAAGGATTTTTTAGAGTCCTCACTGTGTCTAGCACTATGCTCCACTCCTTAGGATATGCTATCAAATTACAGTTTAATGTAGTAAAAATTCCAGGAAGCAGATATTACTATCCTTGTTTTACAAAGAAGGAAACAGAAGATTGCCCACAGGCTAAAGAAATACACAGCTATTGAATAAAAAATAAGGACTCAGCTAAGGTCTGCTTGAAACCTATGCCCATAATCTTGCCACTGCAGCAAACTAAATTCATTGTGTGGCTAAAACTCCACAAAGTAATTGAATTGTGCACTGTTACCCACAATTATCAGAATTCTTTCTTGTCACCAACTCATGCTTGACTTAAAAGAGGGAAAGAGATGGCTGAGAATGTGGTCTCTGATTGGAAATTCTAACTCATGCTGTGACCTTGGGAACATTGCTTTACTTTCAGGGCCTCAATTTCTACATCAATACAACAAGGTCATCAGAATAAATGGTCTGTTACATTCTGATGATCTATCCTGCAGATGGTGAGCTGGAGGTGCTGAGAGCTTCAACAACGCACCCAAGTCAGATGGGAAGTCAAATGCTTGGCCACCCTCAAACTCTCTGTTTTTACTCTGCAAGAAACTTCCCAACAGACAGTTCGACAGCCTCCCAAATGCCAATGGGCATGAAATATGGTTTTCTCCCAAGTCCCTCTTCAGAACTGAATCTTTCCATGTCTCCTTCAGGGACTGCAGGGCCTCATCTAAACTTAAGATAAATAAATACCCCCAAGATGTGGGATAGAAATGGAAGTCAAAAGGAGAGACTGGGGAAAGGAGTTAGCGAACCTTGGACCTTTTACCATATGGCCTCAGCACTTTTGATTATTTTATAAATGCATGAGGTGACACATTGGTTTCTTTAAAGCCATTTTTACACATACATCCCTTTTAGGGTTATAATTCATGTGAATTTAGATAATGAGGTAATTGAGTTTAATGACTGTAGCAGTGATTCAGGAAGGAGAAGATCTCAAATTATTTATAATAATAATTGATACTAATACTTGTATGGTATTACCAAGGCAACACTAAAATGGTAATAACTTCCATTTGAGAGATGGAAGGAACCATAGACATAATTTTGCCCAAGCCCCTGTTTCAAATATCTAAGAAATCTAAGACTCAGAAAGGCAATGTGACTTAAGCAAAGAATTGACCAATTCAACAGCGATTCTTAATTCAATGCTTTCCCCTACAATACACCATTACTTTATCGCTTATAGTGTCAGCACATCTCCCTCTATAAATATCATAGTGTGGATTTGGAACACCACAACTGATGTGTACTTGATTGGATATTTCTCAGTTTCCTGATTGCTTTGGTTAGTGATGGTGTTCTAGGCAAAGTAACTCTTAGATCATTAATAGGGAAAACAGATTTTCAAAAAAGATATGGTGATAGAATCATAATTTTAACATCAGAAGATGTCTGCCCACAATTTTATTGTCTTAAAATGAAATAAGACCATTTTATATTATGATGTAAAATAAACAATTTTAATAAGGTATGTTTTCATTTAGTCATTGCATGCTCTCTATTTAAATACATCAGGCATTTTCTATATGCTTTGAATGAATTGTCTCATTAAATCCTCATAACAGTAAATGAAGTAGATATAATTAGTATTCCCATTCTCTGCAGCCCAGTGATATGAGGGAATTTCTTAAGGTTCACACCTAGTATTTGGTAGAGTTGAGATATAAACACATGCAGACCTACCCTGGAGCTCAGGACCTTTGCATCTGACCTATCTTCCTACATTGAGAGCTTTTACATGAAGCACATTGAAGAAAGATCTTACAAATCTTTAAGGTAGGCCATTTTATTACAATTTTCTCAGCTTTATCACCGCTATGTAATCTGAGACAAATGTTTCACTCATTTTGGTGGCTATTTTTTTGGCAGTGTCTTTTTCAGCATTTTGGTCTCTACTTTCTACCTATTTGTCAACGAACTGCCTGATAACCTCAAAGTGGTCTATGACTTCTTAGGACAGTCATTTATAAATTTGTCAAGAAACATTTTGTTTGTTTGTTTAAGACTAATTTACCCCAAATGATGGCTCATTGTAATTTCTTATTGACATCCCATCATCATAATATTTTCTGAAATTTTCAATTGCCTTGTGAGAGAGAAAAGGTCAAAATTCCAACACTTGTAAGACTTGTAAAAGTAGGCAAATTCTTCAACGTCTTTGTTTCTCAGCTTCATTAGTTTAAAAATAAATCAAATAAGATCAAATGAAATGACTCATTCATTCTTTTATTCAATAGTTATTATTTGCATTTTTAATTACAAATAAGTGTTTACTGAGTTGTTAAATAAATTACCTATTTAGAGAGACATGGGTTTAAATGCTGACTTTGCCCATTACTAAATGATTTCATATATGTTTTCTCATTTATAATTTGTGAAAAGCAGTACTATTTATTATCACTTCCCCTCAGGGTGGCTGTTTGGATGAAATGAGATCACATGTGGGAAGAGTAAACCACAATACTTATCACATAATTGGTGTTAAATAATTGTTTCTCATTCATTTACCCAAACATATTCACGGCCAAAACTGCCCCTTTCTAATGTAAGACCTTGTTACTGAGTAAGCAGATTGTTTGTACAAGGTAAGCAGTTCCAACATTTGCCTGAAATGTTTTCTTTCTCATTCAACATTGCTTGTTTACATGGTGTCGGATCAAATGGAAGAGAGAAGAACAATGTGATTCACGATCTTCCTCCAAGGAGGCAGCTGCAGCATAAAGGATGTCTCAGGAAACAGGATAATCTGTTTACGTGGCCACAACTCTGTGATCCCTGACCTGTCTTAATCCTCGGCAGTGGATATGTGTGGCACATTTTCCCCCAGGTGGAACTGAATGTTGGGGGGAGAAAACACTCTCTGTGTGGGTACTTTTCTTATATTGTTGCTGATAGCTTGAAAACCTGTAGTCAGTGTTTTAAATCATATTTCTCTTCATCAGGCTCAAGAGTTCACATCTCTTGCTTTGCAAAAGAAAGAGATTTTCTTGAAATCCCATCTCTCTTGAGGATTTGGGATGCTCTTGGGTATCTGCCACAGTAAGAAAACAAGCTGAAGGAATGTGGAAACGTGAAGCCATCTGGCTGCTGGTCCACTTTCACACCGGCTCTAGGGGTCACTGAGAGCCCTCCAAGGGCTGTTGAGACCCAGCTCTGACAGGAAACATTTGATCTCATCCCAGCAGTGCCCGGACATGTGTGCTCAGATACGTGGATTGTCTCCAAACTGGGTGGTGAGAGAAGATTTGAATTGGGGAACTTGAAGGAGAACTATCAAAGTTCCAAGTCCCAAGAGCTTTGATTAATATCACATTTCATTACAAGTCCATTTTTTTTTCTTGAGTGTGTTTCATTGGAAATTGCAAACAGCATAGGAGGGAATTTGCTTAATGTTAGATGCATGACAATGAATAAATGACATACAGTCCCTGCTTTCCAAGGCCCCTGGTAGTAGGCAGACAAATGAGCAGGCATTGACAATATGGGATGATGTGTTAAGACAGATTCCAGCAGAGACAGGTTAAGACATATTCATTCATAGAACAGAAGGTGGGTACCTGTTTCACTTCGCAGGATCCAAAATGACTAGACTTGTCATTCATTCGATAAATATTGAACACCTGACTATATATTGTACTCTGTGTACTAGTCCCTGGTGTGCTGCTTTAAGGGATGTGTTAGACTGGTCCAGCAGCTGTAAGAGAATACCATAGATAGAGTGGCTTGCACAACAGAAATGTATTTCTCTCAGTTTAGAGGCTGGGAAGTTCAAGATCAAGGTGGCAGCAAGGTAGATTACTTCCTGAGGCCTCTTCTCTTGGCTTGTAGGCAGCTGCCGCCTCACTGTGTGCTCATGTAACCTTTTCTTTGTGCATGTGTTCCATGGTGGTGGGGAGGGAGAGAGAACACGCCCTCTGGTGTCTCTTCTTATAAAGACAGTAATCTTACTGTATTAGGGTCCTCCTCTTTTTTTTTTTTTTTTTTTTTTTTTTTGAGACGGTGTCTCGCTCTGTCACCCAGGCTGGAATGCAGTGGCGCGATCTCGGCTCACTGCAAGCTCCACCTCCCGGGTTCACGCCATTCTCCTGCCTCAGCCTCCCGAGTAGCTGGGACTACAGGCGCCCGCCACCACGCCCGGCTAATTTTTTTGTATTTTTAGTAGAGACGGGGTTTCACTGTGTTAGCCAGAATGGTCTCAATCTGACCTCGTGATCTGCCTGCCTCGGCCTCCCAAAGTGCTGGGATTACAGGCTTGAGCCACCGCGCCCGGCCTAGGGTTCTCCTCTATGGACTCATTTCATCTTACTTACTTCCATAGAGGAACCTGCCTCCAAACAGCTGCACTGGGAGTCAACACTTCAACATATGAATTAAGAAGGGTACAAACAGTCAGTGTCTAGGGGTGATGGGGATTTAACTATATAAAGTGCAGAAAGGTGACAAGTGAGAATTTTAAACATAGAATGTGTATATCCATGAGGGATTGGAGTAGGATTGACAGATAAAGCAGAGAGTACCCAGTTACATTTGAATTTTAGATTAACAACAAATAATATTTTAGCATAAGCGTGTCTCAAATATTAGAGGAGGCATACTTATCTTTATAAAAATGTTGTTTATCTGAAATCCAAATGTAACTGGGTGGCCTGTATTTTGATTTGCTAAATCTGACAATTCTTGTCAGGGAACTGTTACATTCAGGGAGCTCCTTATGGCATAGTAAAACTGGCACATTATGTAGGATAGGAGAATGCAGTCAGGGCCTTGTTACAGTTTAAGGAGTGTTGGACCATGAATCATCACAGCATACCAGCCCATGTGCCTCTCCTCTCAGACAATTTGGTAAAGTGAATGTATGTTTTCCGATTCTGTGGTTTGTATAGTCTCAAAGACCATGTAGAAGTTACCTAGTCATTTTTGTTTAGTTCTACTGGGCTGGACTGTGTCTTCCAAAGTTCATATGCTGAAGTTCTAACCCCTAGTACCTCAGAATAAGACTGTGTTTAAAGATAGGGTTTTTAAGGAAATATTTAAATTAAAATTGGGTAATTCGGGCTGGTCTTGATAGAGTAGGACTGGTGTCCTTTTAAGAAGTCAAACTTTGAACAAAGAGTCAAACATAGAGGGAAGGCCACGTGAAGATGCGGGGAGAAGATGGCCACCCACAGGCCTCAGAGAAAGGCGTAGAACAAGTGCTTCCTTCATGGCCCTCAGAAGGAACCTACCCTCTGTCGCCTGGATCTTAGACTTCTAGACTTTAGAACTATGAAGAAATATATTTGTGTCACTTAAGCCACCCTGTCAGTGGTGCTTTGTAATGACAGCCCTAGAAAACGAATACACCTACTTTTACAAAATAAAAAAAGAAGACATATTGGAGTTCATTTACTTTTAGTTAGAAAGCACTTTCTGAACCTCCCGTGGTGAGTTGAGCATCAGTTGCAACAGCTGAAAGGGCTTTTACAAACCACCAAGACCTGCTTTTACCACCTTTACCTGAGCTTCCACTTTTATGATAAGATAAGAAAATCTCTAACTCTGAGGATCACAGGGCTAGAGATTTACCTAAGAGCTTGTCCTAAATATAGAAAAGAATCTGAAGAACAGGAATATTTGTAGATTAGTAATATTGGAATGAATGTGCAAACGGAGGTAAAACTTTTTTTCACAAGTGGGTGAGGGAAATTCATTAGACCTCTGGCTATGGTCTGAATGTTTGTATTCCCTCAAAATTTATGTGTTGAAATCCTAATCCCCAAGGTAATGGTATTAGGAGGTGTGGCCTTTAGGAGGTAGTTAGGTCACGAGGATGAAACCCTCATGAGTGGGGTTAGTGCTTTTATAAAATAGGCACCTGGGAGATCATTTGCCCTTCCCACTATGTGAAGACACAGTCATCCATGAACCAGGAAATGATCCCTCACCAGACTCTAAACCTGACAGTGCCATGGTCTTGGACTTCCCAGTCTCCAGAACTGTCAGAAATAAAGTTCTGCTATTTATAAACTCCCTAGTTTATAGTATTTTGTTATAGCAGCAAGAATAGACAAAGACAACCTCTAAAGATAGGGTTGAATTTGCATGTTTATAGGTAAGAATTAATTCACATTGCTATAAATTACCTACAATTTACAGAGTTGTAAAAGAGCTTGAAGACAAGAAAAGGCTAGAATCAGATAATTTGGAGGGTAAGCTATGTAGGCAATGCATAGTTTTCCATTGACACATGCATTTTTCTCTACACAAGAAGTCCTAGTTATCATATAAAATTTGGAAACAAAATTCATTACTTTGTGTTGCAGGGCAAAATAATATGTATGATCAGCTGTCCAGAAACCAGGGCATGTGAGAATCTAAGGAGAAAGGGGAAAAGCCACGAAGAAAGACATCTCTCTCTGGCCAGCTTCTATTGGGGAACTTATAGAACCACCAATATTAGAGCTAGAAGGGTCTGGAATATTGTTCTATGTGCTCATGTTATGGATAAGGAAAGGGAGGTGCTAATTGTTGAGTTGACATGGTCCAGTTACATGGGGTGGGATATCTGGGCTGCCAAGGCCAGGCAAGAAGCTTCTCCATGATATTCCAGGTTGTTGGTGTCTTTTACAGCTTCCTATACCCTCTTCCCCCCCCCCCACCCCCCCCCCCCCCACCGAGACAGGGTCTCACTCTGTCACCCAGGTTTGAGTGCAGTAGCACAATCATGGCTCATTGTAGTTTCTACCTTCATGAGCTTAGGTGATCCTCCCGCCTCAGCCTCCCGAGTAGCTGGGATTACAGCTGTGTGCCATTACACCCAGCTAATTTTTGTATTTTTTTTATAGAGATGGAGTTTTGGCATGTTACCCAGGCTGGCCTCAAACTCCTGGGCTCAAGCTATCCACCCTCCTCGGCCTCCCAAAGTGCTGAGATTACAGGTATGATCCACTATGCCCAGACCCTATGCCCTCTTTAAAGTGGTGTACAAAATAGACTTTTATTTTATTTTTATTTTTTGAAATGGAGTCTCATTCTGTTGCCCAGGCTAAAGTGCAGTGGCGTGATCTTGCCTCATTGCAACTTCTGCCTCCCAGATTCAAGTGATTCTTCTGCCTCAGCTTCTGGAGTAGCTGGGATTACAGACCCCGCACCCCAACCACTCCTGGCTAATTTTTGTCTTTTAAGTAGAGACAGGGTTTCACCATGTTAGCCAGGCTGATCTCGAACTCCTGACCTCTGGTGATCTGCCCACCTCGGCCTCCCAAAGTGCTGGGATTACAAGCATGAACCATCATGCCCAGCCAAAAATAGACTTTTTACATGGAAAAATCACAGGCAAACTGGAGCAAAAGTAGAAGTCGAGTGTCCTGGTGTCTGTTTTCTGAACCTGGGAAGCTGCTTCAGGAAGCTCTACTCCATGTGTCTTTTGTATGCTGAGAGCTTTCTGCTCTTCTATACCTTCACTCTGCTTGTTCTTCCTGCCTGCAATGTGGTGCTCTCCACTGCCACACCATCCCCTTCCTAAATCCACCATTTTCCTCCAAACTTCAGGCACTTTGATAATTGGCTTTATTTGTGCCCAAGCTCTTTCTTCCTCTATTAGACTCAAAACAATTCCTTGAGGGAAGGATCCATGTCTTAGGAATCTTTTCTTACTTTTTAAGTCCAAGAAAAATTGCTCATTTATTCGATCACTGTGAGTGCCTTGCGGGGACTGGGCCTATGTCATGAGCAGCTAATACAGAGCAGCCTGGAATAGAGCAGGTACTCCTTAAATGTTCTTAGAATGAATGACATGCATGAGTTCTTTTTTTGGGGGTGGGTTGATTATTTAATTATTTTATTATACTTTAAGTTCTGGGATACATGTGCAGAACGTGGAGGTTTGTTACATAGGTATACATGTGCCATGGTGGTTTGCTGCACCCATCAAATCGTCATCTACATTAGGTATTTCTCCTAATGCTATCCCTTCCCTACCCCTCACCCACCCCCCGACAGGCCCCAGTGTATGATGCTCCCCTCCCTGTGTCCATGTGTTCTCATTGTTCAACTCCCACTTATGAGTGAGAACATGCAGTGTTTGGTTTTCTGTTCCTGTGTTAGTTTGCTGAGAATGATGGTTTCCAGTTTCATTCATGTCCCTGCAAAGGACATGAACTCATCCTTTTTTATGGCTGCATAGTGTTCCATGGTGTATATGTGCCACATTTTCTTTATCCAGTCTATCACTGATGGGCATTTGAGTTGGTTCCATGTCTTTGCTATTGTGAACAGTGCTGCAATAAACATATGTGTGCATGTGTCTTTATAGTAGAATGATTTATAATCCTTTGGGTATATACCCAGTAATGGGATTGCTGGGTCAAATGGTATTTCTTGTTCTAGATCCTTGAGGAATCTCCACACTGTCTTCCACAATGGTTGAACTAATTTACACTCCCACCAATAGTGTAAAAGCGTTCCTATTTGTCCACATCCTCCCCAGCATCTGTTGTTTCCTGACTTTTTAATGATCGCCATTCTAACTGGCGTGAGATGGTATCTCATTGTGGTTTTGATTTGCATTTCTCTAATGATCAGTGCATCAGTGTGTTGTATTCAGGAGACTCATGTCACATGCAAAGACACATGTAGGCTCAAAATAAAGGGATAGAGGAATATTTACCAAGCAAATAGAAAGCAAAGGAAGCAGAGGTTGCAATCCTAGTCTCTGATAAAACAGACTTTAAACCAACAAAGACAAAAAAGGAGACATTACATAATGGTAAAGGGATCAATGCAACAAGAAGAGCTAACTATCCTAAATATATATGCACCCAATATAGGAGCACCCAGATTCATAAAGCAAGTTCTTAGAGGCCTACAAAGAGACTTAGACTCCCACACAATAATAGTGGGAGACGTTAACACTCCACTGTCAATATTAGACAGATCAACGAGACAGAAAATTAACAAGGATATTCAGGACTTGCCTGGACCATGAGTTCTTTATTACATATTTTTCTTCAAAATTTTTGGAAGAGCTTGAGAGCCTGTTGATGCCTGGTGATGGGTGTAAAGGTGGAGATAGAAGATCATGAAGAAACAATCAGGGAATAATTCAAAAATTAAGTGAATGCTCTCTCTTCTCTGACCACCCACATCTTTAGCTATTCCTGTCTACTAGCAGAGCTCATCAGTGCATTTTAGCTTGCACGTTACTCTACTTAAATTGGATCAGTTTACTTAAACTAAATCTGTACTAATGTACTTAAACTTTATTTACACTGAATACTTAAATTTGTACCCTACCTAGTGAAATCAGTGTTTAACGTAAGTACAGAACTCAAATGAAATTAATAATATATACAATTTAAGTATACTTAATCAGAAATGAGTATTATCTTCTCTTTGCTGAATGGAAAAGTTCAGCCCTGTGACTCTAGCTACTCATGGAAAATACAGATTTGACCTTGGCCACGAGAGCTTTGTCAAGTGAGGAGGATGGAAATGACTCTCCTTCATGCTTTACATATGTTTTATTTAAGATGAGACACAAGCCCATGAGATTGGTGCTTTTACCCTCATTTTACAGATACAGGGTACAGGTGACCTGCCCAAGGTTAGCCCGTTGATAAGTGTAGGACACAGGATTTAAAGTCAGGGCTGCCTGACCCATGTCACTACTAATTTTACCACTCTTTCTGTCTTCCCAAATCTCATAAATTGTCCTTGTTTTTTGTCCTGTGTGAAGAGTCCATGGATTAGCTAAATTGTTAAATGACACACAGAGAGAAAAGGAAGAGCAGATTCAGCTACTGGGCCCTGGAACAGTGAATGTCCACATCTAATTTCTCTCTGAAAGTTGCCTGTGAAAGTTGCTTCTGAGGTTCAGTACATTTTTACATGTATACTTCTCCAAAGCATCTAGCAAAGCCAAAGAATAATAGTGTGTGTTGTTTAAAGATTTTGATTGCATTTCTTGATTCATTCCCACCACACTCCGATGAAGATGATTAATTATCCCAGTCTAACAGATCAGGAAGTTGATTCTCAATTATAATGATTATAATGACAGGATTAGCTAACACTTAACTGTTTCTTGTGGGCCAGGCACTGTAAAAAACACTTTACTTGCCTCAGGACATTTAATTGTCTATGGGAATAGACACTATTATTATCCTTGCTTCATAGATAAGGAAACCAAGGCTCAGATGGTTACTGGATTGTCCAGGGCTTCATAGCTAGAAGTGGTGGAACAGAAATTCCAGCTCAGGTAGGTGGGCTGAGAGCTCACATTCATAATCCCTGTACAAAGATGTTGAGTAACTTGCTTAGGGTAGAAAGATTGGCACATGGGAAATGGTGGAGAATGGATCTGAATCAAGGCTCTGGCTTCAATGTCCATATACTTTGTAACATCCTCCCCACTGTAGGTTACATAAGAATACAGGTTTGGAGATAGAGTTTGGTGTATTACCTTCCTCTGTATGGTCCTGGATGAATGTCATAAGCTCTCTGTGCCTCAGTTGTCTCTCTTGTTAAATGAAAATAATCATGCTCTGGTCTGGGTGTTTGTGTTATCCCAAAATTTATATGTTGAAAGAAATTCTGACCTACAAGGTGATGGAATTAGGAGATGGGGCTTTTGGGGAGGTGGTTAGGTCAGGAAAGGAAAGCCCTCATGAATGAGAGTAGTACCCTTATAAAAGAGGCCCTAGAAGGCTTGTTGATTCCTTCCACCATCTGTGAACCTGTAAGTGCCTTGATCTCTAAATTCTTAGCCTCCATAACTATGAGAGATAAATTTCTCATCTGTGTGTGGTGACTCACATCTGTAATCCCAGCACTTTGGGAGGCAGAGGCAGGCAGATCATGAGGTCAAGAGTTCAAGACCAGTCTGGCCAGCATAGTGAAACCCTGTCTCTATTATAAGTACAAAAATTAGCCAAGTGTGGTGGTGTGCACCTGTAATCCCAGCTACTTGGGAGGCTGAATCAGGAGAATTGCTTGAACCTGGGAGGCAGAGGTTGCAGTGAGCTGAGATTGTGCCATTGCACTCCAGCCCAGGCGACAGTGCAAGACTCTGTCTCAAAAAAAAAAAAAAAATTACACATAGTTATATGTGTGAAGGCTTAGTATATATAGAAAACTAATAAATGTCAGCTGCAATGATTTTTTTAAATAATTCAATTATTTTGCAACATTCCTTCAGTTAATTTGACAACATTCATGTTTATTAAATCATATTTATTTTCATTAAAATACAAGGTATCTGCAGTGAGCCGAGATTGCACCACTGCACTCCAGCCTGGGTGATAGAGCAAGACTCTGTCTCAAAAAAAAAAAAAAAAAAAAAAAGAAATACGAGTTATGTCCCTGTAATGAAAACTGTCATGGGAACTGGAAGTCCTGGGCTTGCTCCTGGCTCTGAAAATAGTATGTGAAAGAGCCTTATTTTCTTATTGATATAAATGGGAAATACCAAGAGACTATGTTTCTGGAGGAAGCTAAAACAAAACCCAGACAGACCATCCAAGGCTCTTGTTGAATGCCAGGGCTTAATCTAGGTGCCAGGGGCATCTGTGAGGTAACCAGGTGAGAGTGGCATCCTCAGAACAGAAGAGAAAAGTAAGGCTGGAGAAATTGCTTTATCTAACATGAGTAACTCCAGCTTTTTTGAGGCATTTGTGACCTCTGACAAGGGTAGTAAAGGTAGCATTAAAGAAACCCAACTTCCACAGAATAAGAGTTTCTTGAGATCTGCCTTTCCAAGGTAAGAAGCCATAGGGAGATATGGGCAAAGATGTTGACAGAAATAACAAATAGGCATTGACTATTAAGTTTCTTATGTATGCATGTATTGAGGAACCAAGAAAGGTGTTTCTATAAGCAGCCTCCTCTGATAGCGATATTAACACTAAAAACAGAAATATCCCTAAAGCCAGCTATAATGGTCTAATTTGATTAAACCCAAATTGCTTCATTTGTAAAGTGAAAATAGTAATGCTTACTTTGTGGATTTTTAATGGAGATAAATAGAATGCAAAGTTTCAGGGATGTCGCTGGTGCTCAAAAACAATAGTATTATTGTTATTAAACAATTAATTTCCAAGAAATAACCATCTTCAACATCTATCATGTGGTTTGCTGTGATAAAACTTGCTGCGGCTTAAATAGATGGATAACCCAATCAAACTCTTGTCAACAAGGGCCAAGATGATAAATTAAGATGAAGCCAATGGGTCTGGTATGATGGCTTCTTGGGGCTCATCTTGAAGTGCTTCGGTGCGGTCTGTTTTGTTTTACTCTGTTTGGGATCATTTCTTTTGCCACTCCAGCTATGTAAAGATAATAATCGCACCAATAGAACTGGTGACCTTTCACCCTCTCTCCCTTTGATAAAGTCTCATTTTCTAGCAAAACTATGACAAATGTTTCTTCCTTCACATTTAGTAAACTAGTAGATAATCTATCTATTATGCTTAATAGCCTTACCCCCAGAAGTCATTGGTATTTGGTTTGGATCCCTCTGAATGAGGTGAACATTATATCTCTAACCTATGAAAAAGCTTTGCTCCTTTGCAGTGTTGGTGGAGTTAAATTTGTTTTCACAGCTGGTTGTACTTGGAGAAGGGTTAGCTGCCGTCTTGAAGGTTCTACCACACCAGTTCATCACTAAGCCTGCTGTGTGGTGGGGGCTTTGAGCTGTTAACGGGAGACGTGGAGGGAAGTCTAAATTAATCATTTATGATTTATTTATTCTTTTTTTCCATCATGCAGTGAAACGAGCAGATGCCAACATTTCTAAGGCCAGGGCTGTCTAGGTGATGTGATGTTTGATAACTAACACCTAATATTTATCTGCCAACAGGAACAATCTGTAGGATTAATAACCAAACCATATACTTAAAGGCCACTTCATAATTTACAGCTTGATTTTCCTATTCTTGGTCTCAATTGATTCCTATTAAAAATTCAGTGAATTAGGGGCTGAATTATTTTATGTCATCATTTTCCAGGTGAGGAAACAGAAGCCCAGAGGTGGCTCTGCGGTTACCTGAGATCACACAACCAGTAAACAGTAGGTAGGTATCTTGAATCTCGGTCACCTAACCCTAAGATTTGTACTATTTCCATTTCTGCACTGAAGGGAAGGCACAATGTGGTGGCTGTCTCCGCCATAGAGTTCTATAGTCTGAATGTTTGTGTCACCCTAAAAGTCATATGTTGAAATGTAACTGCCAAGATGATACTACTAAGAGGTGGGGCTTTTTGGAGATGCTTAGATCAGGAAGACTATGTCCCTGTAAGTTAGATGAGTGACCTTATAAAAGAAGCCAGGGAGAATGTGTTCTTTCCTTCATGTGAGGATGCGGCAAAAAGAAGCCATTTTTGGCTGATCACGAGGTTAAGAGGTCGAGACCATCCTGGCCAACATGGTGAAACCCTGTCTCTACTAAAAATACAAAAATTAGCTGGGCATGGTGGCATGCACCTGTAGTCCCAGCTACTCAGGAGGCTGAGGTAGGAGAATTGCTTGAACACAGAGGCAGAGGTTGTAGTGAGCCAAGATTGCCCCATTGCACTGAAGCTTGGCAATAGAGCAAGACTCTGTCTCAAAAAAAAAAAAAAGAAGAAGCCATTTTGAAACAGAATGTGAGCCCTCACATGACACTGAATCTGCTGGCTGCTTGATCTTAGACTTCCCACCCTCAGGATTTTCACCAACAAATTTCTGTTGTTTGTAAATCACCCAATCCTAAGAATTTTGTTACAGCATTCTGAGCAGACCAAGACACAGAGACAATAATTCCCATTGTCCCGTCATTCAGTGCTACCTTTAACTCAAGTATTACAATCAGCCTTTATGAGTACCTGCGCTGCATCAGAAACTTGCTGGGTACTCAGAACATTGGATGAACTGAGACATAGAGACTGCCTTAAAAGAACATTCACACTAGAGCTGCTTTATCTAGTATGGTGGTCACTAGCTACATGAGGCTACTTAATTTTAAATTATAGTTGATTCTTGAACAAAGTGTGTGTGGGGGTATTAAGGGCACTTCCGCTTCACTTTGTACAATTAGAAATTTAGGTATAACTTTTGTCTACCCCAAAGCTTCACTACAAATAGCCTACTGTTGATCAGAAAGTTTACCAACACATACTTTGTATGTTATATCTATCACATACATATTATATATATTATATTACAATAAAGTAAGCAAAGGAAGGGAAAATGTTAGTAAGAAAATTATGAGAAGGAGGCCGGGTGTGGTGGCTCATGCCTGTAATCTCAGCACTTTGGGAGGCGAAGGAGGGCAGATCACTTGGGGCCAGGAGTTTGAGACCAGCCTGGCCAATGTGGTGAAACCCCATCTCTACTAAAAATACAAAAATTAACTGAGCATGGTGGTGCATGCCTGTAATCCCAGCTACTTGGGTGGCTGAGTCATGAGAACCACTTGAACCTGGGAAGTGGAGGTTACAGTGAGCTGAGATTGCATTACTGCACTCTAGCCTGGGTGACAGAGCAAGATTCTGTCTCAAGGAAAAAAAAAAAAAAAAAAAAAAGAACAGAAAAAAGAAAATCATGAGAAAGAGAAAGCATATCTGCTATTTATTAAGTGAAAGTGGATCATCATAAAGGTCTTCATTCCCATCATCTTCACATTGAGTAGGCTAAACAGGAGGAAAAAAAAAAAAAGAAGGGTGGGTCTTACTGTCTCAGAGGTGACAGATGGAAATCTACGTATAAGTAGACCTGCATTTTAAAACCTGTGTTGTTCAAGGGTGAACAGTAATTAAAATGGAATAAAATTAAACATTTACTTCCACATTTGCACTGGCCACATTTGAAGTGCTCATTAGCCACATATGGCTAGTAGCTACTGTATTGGACATCACAGAAAGTTCTTTGGAACAACATTGGTTTAGAATGAAAACAGGTAGTCAGGACCAAGGAGTGGCTGCTAAGGAAAATAGTCTTGAAAACATTATATTAAGTTTATTTGAAACCTGATAACTTCTCCCACAAATTTTGAAGTTTTTCAGCCCTGTGCTAGTCAATAAGATGATGTGATTAAGCATTCAATAAACAAATAGTTAAGTCTCTAGTATATGTACTTTTTGAGCCACTGGGAATATAATGATGAATAAGGCCAACAAGGTTCTGCTTTATATCAAAGAAAATCCAACAATTAAAGGAAAAATAAGCAAGGAAAATACTCTATGGTAATGACTAGTGACAAGTAGAAAATTAAAATATGGTGCTGTTTTAAAGAGTGCCTGTGCAGGACTTTAGATTAGGCTGGTCAGGAAGATGTCTCTGGTGAGATAATATTTAAGCTGAGATTTAAATGACAACAAGGAGCCAACTATGAAGAGAACAGGGAAGACCAATGTAAGTAGTGGATATAGCCAGGAAGAACATTCTTGGTGTGTTTAAGGGATTCTAGAAAGGAAAGCTTGTCTGGAGAATAATTTAAAAGTTGGAAAATAGTTCTATATATTGAATAAGTAAGCAGGACTAATAAGAGTAAGGAGTTTGTACTTATCCTAATGAGATGGGAAACTTTTAAGGTTAAAAACCTTAAAGCAGAGATATGGCATAATCTGACTTATAATTTAATGTATGGCTGACATGGTGTGGCTGTATCCCCACCCAAATCTCATCTTGAATTCCTACTTGTTGTGGGAGGTAATTGAATTATGGGGGCAGGTCTTTTCTGTGCTGTTCTCATGATAGTAAGTAAGTCTCATGAGATCTGATGGTTATTCTAAGGGAAAGTTTTCCTGCACAAGCTCTCTCTTTGCTTGCCACCATCCACCTAAGATGTGACTTTCTCCTCCTTGCCTTCCACCTTGATTGTGAGGCTTCCCCAGCCACGTGGAACTATAAGTCCAATTAAACCTCTTTCTTTTGTAAATTGCCCAGTCTCGGGTATGTCTATATCAGCAGCGTGAAAATGGACCAACACAGGAAACTGGCACCAGTGAGTGAGGCATTGCTGAAAAGATACCCAAAAATGTGGAAGTGACTTTGGAACTAACAGGCGGAGGTTGAAACAGTTTGGAGATCTCAAAAGACAGGAAAATGGGGGAAAGTTTGGAACTTCCTAGAGATTCACTGAATGGCTTGGACCAAAAGCCTGATACTGATATGGACAATAAAGTCCAGGCTGAGGTGTTCTCAGATGGAGATGAGGAAATTGTTGGGAACTGGAGCAAAGGTGACTCTAGTTATGTTTTAGCAAAGAGACTGGCAGAATTTTGCTTCTGCCCTAGAGATTTGTGGAACTTTGAACTTGAGAGTGATGATGTAGGGTATCTGGCAGAAGAAACTTCTAAGCAGCAAAGCATTCAAGATGTGACTTGGGTGCTGTTAAAGGCATTCAGTTTTATAGGGGAAGCAGAGCATAAAAGTTCAGAAAATTTGCAGCCTGACAATGTGATTGAAAAGAAAAATCAATTTTCTGAGGAGAAATTGAAGCCAGGTGCAGAAATTTGCATAAGTAACGAGGAGCTGAATGTTAATCCCCAAGACACTGGGGAAAATATCTCCAGGGCATATCAGAGGTCTTCACGGTGGCCCCTCCCATCACAGGCCCAGAGGCCTAGGAGAAAATGGTATTGTGGGCTAGGCCCAGAGTCTTCGTGCTGTGTGTAGTCTAGGGACTTTGTGCCCTGCGTCCCAGCCATTCCAACCTGACTAAAAGAGGCTAAGGTACAGTTCAGGCTGTTGCTTCACAGGGTGGAAGCCCCAAGCATTGGCAACTTCCACATGGTGTTGAGCCTGCCGGTGCACAGAAGTCAAGAATTGAGGTTTGGGAACCTCCACCTAGACTTCAGAAGATGTACAGAAATACCTGGATGTCCAGGCAAAAGTTTGCTGTGGGGGTGGGGCTTTCATGGGGAACCTCTGCTAGGACAGTGCAGAAGGGAAATGTTGGGTTGGAGCTCCCACACAGAGTCCCTTCTGGGGCACTGCCTAGTAGAACTGTGAGAAGAGGGCTATTGTCCTCCAGACCCCAGAATGGTAGATCCACTGACAGCTTGCACCATGCACCTGGAAAAGCCGCAGACACTCAGTGTAGGCCAGTGAAAGCAGTCAGGAGGGAGGCTGTACCCAGCAAAGCCACAGGGACAGAGCTGCCCAAGACCATAGGAACCCACCTCTTGCATCAGTGCGACCTGGATGTGACACATGGAGTCAAAGGAGATCATTTTAGAGCTTTAAGATTGTACTGCTCTGCTGGATTTTGGACTTGCATGGGGCCTGTAGCCCCTTTGCTTTGTCCAATATCTCCCATTTGGAATGGCTGTATTTACCCAATGCCTGTACAATACCTATATCTAGTAAGTAACTAATATGCTTTTGATTTTACAGGCTCATAGGCAGAAGGGACTTGCCTTGTCTTGGATGAGACTTTGAACTGTGGACTTTTGAGTTAATGCTGAAATGAGTTAAAACTTTGGGGGACTGTTGGGAAGGCAAGATTGGTTTTGAAATGTGAAGACTTGAAATTTGGGAGGGGCTGGGGCGGACTGATATGGTTTGGCTGTGTCCCCACTGCGTCCCCCATCTTGAATTCTCATGTGTTGTGGGAGGGACCCGCTGGGAGGTAGTTGAATCACGGGGGTAGGTCTTTCCCATGCTGTTCTCATGAGAGTAAGCCTCACAAGATCTGATGGTTATTATAAGGGGGAATTTTCCTGCACAAGCTCTCTCTTTGCTTACTGCCATCCACGTAAGATGTGACTTGCTCTTGCTTACCTTCCACCATGATTGTGAGGCTTCCCCAGCCACATGGAACTGTAAGTCCAATTAAACCTCTTTCTTTTGTAAATTGCCTAGTCTCAGGTATGTCTTTATGAAAACAGACAATACAATGGCTCTTCTCACAACATGGAGAATGGGTTATGTAGTGGGGTATGAATAAAAGCAGGAAAACTATTTTGTAGATTATTACAACAGTTCATGTGAGAGAAAATGGTGGTTTGGACCAGGAAGCAGCCAGAGAATATTGAGAGAAATAATCAGGTTTGAAATATGCTTTAGAAAAAGAGTCAACCTGATACACTGATGAATTTGATATTACAGAAGACAGGATAGATCCTAGATGTTGGGCCTAAGCAATGGGGCAGATGGTGCTGCCATCAACTAAGACTGAGAAGACTGGCAGGTGTACTGAAAGGGAGAAACCAAGGGAGAATGAAGAGAGAATTGAGTTAATTTTGAGGTGCTTATCAGAAAACCAGATAGAGATACCAAACAGTAGTTGTATATATGAATTTTGGAAATAACTTAGGACTTAAGGAAACATTTTAGATTCCTCATATGCCAATGGGGTTTAAGGAAAAAGACTGGGTAAACGGGAGAGTAAATGTTGATGAAAGGTGAATGTCCAAGAATGAGTTTACGGTCACAGAGGGGGAAAGGAATCAGCAAAGCGTTGCTTCAGGGAGGTAAAGGGAAAAACCAGAAGCATGGAGTTTCAGTCAAGCCAATAAAGGAGACAATTTCAGGAAGGATGGAGTCATCAACTGTGTCAAATAATGCTATGAGATCAAATTCATTAAAAGTAAAGTCATAGCCATAGAAGTTTGCAATGTAAAGGTGATTTGAAACCTTGCTAATTGAGGTCTTGGTGCTGATTGGAGGTTATAGAGGAGAGAATGTAAGGTGAATAAATGGGGACAGTGGCAATTAGCAACGCTTTTAAGACCTTTTGTTATAAAAGAGAGCAGAGAAATAAAGCAACAATGGATAATATATTTCACTGAAACCCATGCATTTGTAATGTAATCATTTAATGTGGAATCCATTTTAAAAATCGGTAAGAGAAATTTACATGTTTTAAATTAAACCAAATCTTCAAAATGTGATCTGCATTTTACACTCATAGACATCTTAACTCAGAGCAGCCACATTTCAAGTACACAACAGCCACAGTGGCTGTTACCATATTGGACAGCACAGGCATAGGGACCTAGAATTCCTGTTCCAGATGCTGCTGAGGCCAAGAGTAGAGCAGAGACTACCTCACAAGTCTTCTTTTGCTGGTAATAACTTTGCTTTCTAGATGGTGGTGTTCTGTCTCATATAATAGCTTCAGAATTGTTTTATTATTTTCATTATCTGTTGTATAATATTTTCTGTCTCAGGCACTCATAGCCTCTGAAAATTACATTTTAAAAACATTGGCATCTGTGAAATTTTAATTCTAAACTTACATGTTTAAGAGTAGTGCCTGAGAACTTGCTATGTAAGAGAAACAAATAAGGTAAACAAGAGCTTCTCTTTTTGGTTTCCCAGTTAAATGAATGTGGATTATTGGGAGATGAGGGTAAGTAGAATTTGGAAAACACTGGAAAATACAGTAATATCATGGCTTGTAAAATCTTCTTATAAGTTGGCCATTCTGAGTCCTACTCAAATTAGGACATTGGAGATAGACAGAATCTCTCTTTCTAAGTGTCTGGCTGGTCTCAGGGAATTTAAAGAGCCTCACTAATGTGAAGAGAGTAGCAACCACAAACACAAGGACAGATGCAGAAAAGGATGTGCAACAGTGGTTTACGGAAGTGTGTTAAAGATCCATAAGAAGGAAGAAAAGGCAAATACATTTTAGACTATTCACCTAATGATTGCATTTGTTCATTTGGACTATTGTGGCAATATTTTATCATTAAATAATTCAGTGATTTGGCAAGGGTTTATCAAACATCAGTGAGCTAGGTCCTGGGCTAACCTTTGTGGATATGGAAAGGCATAACTAATTTTGTCTTCAAAGGGTTGTGTATTAGTTCATTTTCATACTGCTGTAAAGACATACCCAAGACTGGGTAATCTACAGAGAAAAGAGGTTTAATTGACTCACAGTTCCACATGGCCGGGGAGGCCTCAGGAAACTTACAATCATGGTGAAGGGGAGAAGGTATGTCTTACATGCAGCAGGCAAGAAAGAGTGTGTGAGTTCACACCTTCAGATCTCATGAGAACTCACGAGAACAGCATGGGGGAAACCACCGGCATGATCCAATCACCTCCCATGAGGTCCCACCCTTGACACATGAGGATTATGGGGATTAAAATTCAAGATGAGATTTTGGTGATGTATTAGTCAGGGTTCTCTTAGATGGACAGAACTAATAGGATATATATTACCCTATCACAAGGTCCCATAATAGGCTGTCTGCAAGCTGAGGAATAAGGACAGCCAGTCCAGTCCCCAAACTGAAAAATTTGAAGTCCGATGTTTGAGGGCAGGAACCATCCAGCACGGGAGAAAGATGCAAGCTGGAAGACTAGGCTTGTCTCTCTTTTTCATGTTTTCTGCCTGCTTTATATTTGCTGGAAGCTGATTAGATTGTGCCCACCAGATTAAGGGTGGATCTGCCTTCAACAGCCCACTGATTCAAATGTTAATCTCTTTTGGCAATACCCTCACAGACAGCCCCAGGATCAATACTTTGTATCCCTCAATGCAATCAAGTTGAAACTCAGTATTAACCATCACATTGGGGACACCCAAACCATATCAGGCTCCAAAGGTACTTGCAAAGACTGACAAACAGACGTTTAAGTAGAAGGTAATAAGTTCCTAGAAAAAAGAAGGCACAACATGTCACAACAGCAGAGAAATTGGTGTAGGTTTTAAATATGGAAGGTTTGGAAAAATGTTTGTGGAATAATGTTTAACAATGTTTCATTGTTGAAATAGGGAGATTTGAACAAATAATTTGATAATTTGTGAGTGTTTTTATTTTCCTACTCCATTAATCTATGTACCCTTCAGTGTTCACATGGGCTTGAGACCTTGTTCCAACTGAATAGGTCAATCATTTTATTTCTGTGGCTTTGTGCCAAAGTAGTTCTAAGGAACTCATTACAGTACATTGTACCAAAATATTTATATGTCGAGTGATGAGAAAAAAATAATCAAGGACGGAAAAAAGTGCAGCTGATGTGACCAGGATTGAAGCAAGGAAGAGGCCAAGACGGGTGGTCAATGCAATGGGGCCAAATCACTGCGTTGTTTAATGACTAAATCATGCCACCATAGTCACAATGAACACATACAATCCTTAAGTGACTAGTCCAACATTCATTTGCTTATTTTTCTGAGGTAAACAAGAAGGTCTTCATGCAGTCAAGGCCAAGCCAGAAGTGCTTATGGCCAGTGTCAAGAACTAGTCTTGCTGAGAGATTGGTTACATGAAGGAGACTTCAGAAAATAAATTAATATATCACGAAAAATGGGAGACAGGCTTATTACTGTTGGAGAAGAAAGTTAGAAATGTGGAATGGGGTAAGGCTAGACCATCCCTAAAGTTTAGATTACAATTGGAGGTATTGGAATAAACTCATAATTCTTAATAGAGATATATATATATAAATAAATATAAAAGCAAACGTACCTATATAATATATATGCATATACATACATATTTCCTAGCTTTATCTATTAAGAAGGCCTAACAGGAACAAGACCCAAGCAGCAATGAGTATATAGTCTAGGTCTTAGTTTATGAATACCATTCTCTACTAAAAGAAATGAGTATTCCTTACAGAAATGGATGATTCTGAGTTTGAGACAACAAAAATACACACTGAATGTCTTAGTTGGGACTGCTATAAGCAGTTACTATACACTGGGTAGCTTAAACAATATTTATTTTTCATTTTTCTGGAGGCTAGGAAGTCCAGGGTCAAGATGCTGGCAGATCAGTGTCTGGCGAGGACTGGCTTTCTGTTTGTAGATGGCCAACTTCCCATTGTATCCTCCTATAGAGAGAAAGAGGAGAACTCTGATCTCTATCTCCTTATAAAAGTACTAATACCATTCAGGAGGGCTCCATTCTCATGACCTAATTAACTCTCAAAGGTCCCCCACCTACCAATATATTCAATTGGGGTTAGAATTTTAACAGATGAATTTTGGGGGGACACAAACAGTCCATAGCACTGGGCATGAAACAACTTTGTTTTGTCAGAAAGAAGTGTTTAAAGAGTAATTATGACATGTCAAAGGTATATAGAAGTCAGCTTGAAGGGGCTTCCACTGTGTCCCAAATCTGGGAGAAACTGAGCATCAAAATAATATTATTGAATTTTAATCCACTAATAAAGTAGAAATCCAGGAGTCTATGCTAATACAAATGAATTAATAGAGAGAAGAGAAAGCTCTTTCTAAGAGTAGAATCCCAAGTAACAAATTTATATGGAGGGATAGAATTATGAAATTACTGTTTATTAACCATCATACGAATAAGTGATTAAAGTATGAATCATCAACAATGCTAAAACTAATGGGTGGAAGTTTCATGAGAAATAGGATATCTTAATAGTCTTAAAGTAGCTCCCAACAAAATACTAATTACAAAGGAAGAAAATTACTTTACAGTGGAGAAACCTAGAAGATGCCAGTTTAATCATGTGGTCATTGTTTACTTTGACAATGCTAGAACAAATCAATATTGTATAGCACCTATTAGGGTACTGAGAACATAGCATCATTTCTGCGATATTGCTGTTCAGAAATGCATGACCTAAATATAATTATGAGAAATATTGAATCAATGTTGCTTTTCTGATTTGAGGGCAATAATGGTAGGGTTATATTGTAGTTTTTGTAGTTGTGTGTCTGTTTGTGTGTATGTGTGTGTATACTTAAGTATTTAGGATATTGGTAAATTGTATGTACAAATTAATGCCAAATCATTTAAAAATAGTATGTGTTAATGTAACATGGAAGAGAGAGACTAATAACATTAATGTGGTAAAATATTATTTTTTGAGAAATCTGGGATTTTTCTTTGTATTACATCCTTTTTGTTAGTTTGAATTACTTATTCAGTAAAGTAAATCTGAAAAACAAAACAAAACAGAAAAAACGAAGATGGTCAACTCTGGTGTTTGCCTAAACCCAAACTAATGTCAATTTTGGTTTTGTTCTAATACCAGAAAAGATGAAACTAACTACTTAACGTAGGAGCAGTAGACACATAGCTCAGTTCAGGCCAGTGAAAGGAAGGAACAATGAGCTTCAGAAGCCTTTGGGGAAAGATTCTCCTCCATAAAAAGAAGCCCTGGAGGGAGAAACATTCTGCCTCATGATCTACTTCTCCTTGCCCCCATACCCAAACCTGCCTCTGAATGCAATTTTGAAAGTATGTGATTCTTGGAGCAGTTGCAGCCAGAGATAATCATGCAGTCAAGTGAATCTTAGAATGCTAACCCAGAGCCGAAATATTTTGACACTAAACCAAAACAGACCTTTCACTGTTACAGAAAAACTAAAACTTCATTTCATACTATTTCTAGTAAGATATTGTTACTCGCAAGTGAAGTAATTCCTAACCAGTACAGACAACTATAGCCACAACACAAATGACTTCCAAAAAGGGCTTGGTGGAAAGATGTGAGCCATCACTCTGGAAAAGCATAACCTGAGTCAGTATCGAATAAACGGTGCAGGATTTCCTGTGCAGAATGATCGACTTACTTAAAGGGTGGTCTTGTAGACACCAAGGTTGGTTAGAGTCTTTAAGAAAACAGCTAGGCATTCTGGCTACATAAATCTCATTGCTTTAAAATGTTGTGGGAATTCTGAGAACTTTATTGAAACAATGTGAAGAACACACTGAGCTTTGGGAGGCCGAGGTGGGCAAATCACTTGAGGTCAGGAGTTTGAGACCAGCCTGGCCAACATGGTGAAACCCCGTCTCTGCTAAATTACAAAATAACAAAAAAATTAGCTGGGCATGGTGGCAGGCACCTGTATTCCCAGCTACTAGGGAGGCTGAGGCACGAGAATCACTTGAACTTGGGAGGTAGAGGTTGCAGTGAGCCGAGTTTGCGCCACTGCATTCCAGCCTGGGTGATAGAGAGAGACTCAGTCTAGAAAAAATAATAAAATAAAATAAAATAAAATAAAATAAAATAAAATAAAATAAAATAAAATACACACTGAGAACACTTACATGAGGCCAAATTCAATTTTACAACTGCGGTCCATGTACCCTGTGCAGGGACGTTCAAGAAATACCTCCAAAATTTTTGTAGTAGGATCACTACTGCCTAAATATTAGGAATGAACTTTCATGCCAGGAGATGGTCATCTGTTAAGACCCAAGTGTTTTTATTGAATTTTTGTGAATTAATTTTTCCTCCTCTCATTTTTGAGTAAACTTTATGTAAACTTAAACTGTCCCATGTTCTCAAATAACCAGTTAAAACATTAGACCCGACGTTATTTATTTTAAGGATTCACATAATCAGTAGTGAAAGACAGGCAGCTCCTGTGTGGCATCTTGGAATTAGCATGAGAAAACAGAGCAAATATTTCTAATAATAGAACAAATCTATAATAAACTCTTCAGTTGAGAGGAAAATGTGGTGTAACTCCACACAGTAAATTCTCATGGGAAAGTAGAGATTCTTCTTTATTTTATTTATTTATTTTTTTATCCAAAGAAATTTTGTATCAATAAACCAACTTTTACCTGGATGATATGGCTGGTATGTGACAGGGCTAACACTCAGACCTGTTATGACACTGACTCTGATACTCCTTTGACTTCATAACTAATGATGTTTATAATTTATTCATTATACTTTTCTTGTTTATAAATATAAGTTGTTAATAATTACTCTATATCATGTGACATACCACTTAATGCTCTATATATTTGTATATATTGACTTACTAATTGTCATTAAAATGTTTTGCAATAGCCACTATCATCTCTATTGAATGGATGAAGACGTTGTTAAACAAAAATCTTTAAACAAATCAAATTTAAGTAGCCCCCAAACCAGAAAAGCTTCCCAGTAACTTTAGGGCTGCCACTGGTTGAATAATATTTATGGACAGAAAAAGGAAATAAGATAGAGAGACAGCTAGCTAGCTGTTCAGTTGCTATAATTTGATGATTCTCAGTTATTACAAAAGCAAATTCGTAAGTTGGGTTTTCAGTTTGTTTATGTATCGAGTTAGGATGCAGTTTGTTACATAGGACTTATATGGAGGCTTCTAAGGCCTAAATTTAGATTTATTTAAAAATTCTTTCCTTTTGGTCAGCCTCTTAATTTTGAGGGATTGACCAAAACTTCGAACATTGATGTCACTCTCTGTTATTATTATAAATGGACATATTTGGTCTCAGCTCCCATTGGGCAATAACAGAACAGTGGGTTTTGCATGGTGGCAACAAGAAAACAGAACGATAAAAAAACAGAACAACACAACAACAAAAAAACTGATTGGTCAAGATAAGGCCACCTCAGGCCATTTCTCTGCAAAGTAAAAGTAGAGGAGGCTTTCTTATGCTCACTCAGGCAGACAGGAATCTCCTGTTTTCAGGAAGAAAAAAAAATATGTTTTGAGATCTCTCTGCTCTCTTAAAGTTTCAGTTTGATTATGTGGTATTTAGCATGAGTGACTTCATTTTTGTTTAATCTAATTTGTTGGGGCCCACTTCAGAAGCTCAGTCTGAAACAATGGCTCCCCATAATTTTGTTTAAAAATTTCTTCCTTTTGGTCAGGTTCTCAGCTAAGAGAGATTGTGACCAAACCTTAGGCCATTAATGCTACTCTGAGTTACCATAATTTTGGGGCTTTGGTCTCAACATGCCATTCATAGGTTATGATGTTCTCATGATCACATATTTCTTTGGGATTTTGTCATTCCAGTACCAGAGAGATCATTTGACATTCTTCAGATGGCTACAAGCACACATTGAAACTTTTGAGAGAATACAGTGTGCCCAGCAGATTATTATGATTCTTAGGCGGATGATAACAAGAGTTTGGAATATGCTCCTTAGCCAGGATCTCTGTGAAGCAAACCAGGAAAAAACAAAAAGATAAAAAAATGATACAAAGAGTCTACCTGTTTTAACCAAGCAGCCTGTTTATTAATCCCCTTCAACTGAGTCTCTATAATACCAGCTGTGCTCATGCATGTGCAGTAAGAAGTATCAGTAACAGCATAGATTTTTTTCTATTTAACCAGTAGGTGAGCTAGAGAAATTCTATTATCCAGTACAACTCTAACAAGAGAATTTTAAAAGTCTGTTGTGCAACCATAACTTTTGCATTACAATCTACTGTAAAGCCAATTGTGAGGAATAAACTTCGAATCATTGCTTCGTTTATATTTACTCCAAGCCACAGGGGAGAAAGACTGACTTAACAAACTGATGCCTATTCAGAAAGATTAATGAACCCTGGCAATGTTATTTTTAACCTATGATGTAAGTTAAGAGAAGTGGACCAATGTTCTGTTTCTGATTGATTATGGAGTAATAAAGACACCATTAAAGTTCTTAGAACATTGGCCCTTCAGCTTCCATCCATGAAGGCATAAGGTTTTTAGTGCATAAGTTTCACTCTGAAATCCTCCACAAATAGAAGTATACCCCATGAGTGCACACAAGGCCTCTTTTTCAGTTCTATTATTCATGGATGCATTACTTTAAATAGTGAAATTTGCAGTTTCTATCCAAGAATCTAAGGCAGAGTTATTACAGATTAAAAGAGAACTATACTATCCTGGCACGTAAGTCAGTTTTCGAAGACACTCCATTTGGGATGTTGGTGCAAATCTGTCTTGTGATATACTTATTGGTCTAGGTTCTTGTATAGAATGACTAGGTTAAATTAAAAAAAGGTTATGAGAACAAATAGGTCTAGGAATCTTACCTCACTAGTACAATTTGAACAACAGTTACATTCGAGATGTTGCCAAAGTTACTGGCTGAACTAAATGATTCTTTAGATCATGCACAGATCTAGGTTTGGCGTGAAAGATTCAACTCTTCATCAATTTACCCACAGATGCTAGTGATTGCAAAATTCTAATTACGGCATTATCCTGCCAAGCCAAAGAGATGGGCATAAGCAAGGAAAAAATTCAGATGGGCAAGAGTTTCATGATGGCAGAGAAGTCTTGATCTGTGATCTTGGAAAAGCTGTCGGTCTACAATGCTGTCTGCTTTTGGGGGAGAAACTTCCCTGCTTAGCTTTACATTAAGGTCTCCTATGGATGTACAGTTCCAAGAATATGAGAAACCCTTTTAAGTTGTGAGATGCAGACCCAAGATTTGAGGCCCCCAGGGGTTTTGTTTTTTCAGTTTGTGTGGTGAGAAAAACTTTGTATGGTCCCTTTCAATGGGGTACAAGGGCAGGTTTTCTTTAATGTAATTTATAGAAGACGTAATCTCCAGGTTTTAGATCATAAGAGGTTTGATTATCCTTGATCAGTAGATCACAGAATGCTTCTCTTACCTAAAGAAAACATGCTTTGGTATAATGCAATAAAACCTTGAAGCATTTAGTCATATTAGAGTTCAGGAGAGCAGGAGATACATGGCATTCTATTATTAGGAACATAGGCCATACAGTGACTATACACGGTCAACTTATATTTTTATTGGAAATGAATCTTATTTCCATCCACCGGCAGTGCCTTTGACCAAGGAAATCCAATTAATTCAGTTAGCTTTACCTAATACTATTCCATTTGTAATTCCTTATTTAACTGTTTTACAACTTGTACAGTGAAGCAAGTAATTCCATTGCTGGAGATTTCTCCAGGAATGCCCAAAGAGCAAAACATATTTTCTAATAACTTTTTAACTGCTTTTATAGCATCAGCCTTCATGCATGAAAAAGTTCATATACAATGAGAAAACATGCATTGAAATGGCAAATGAATGAAATCCCTCTATTAATGTTCAAATGACCCATCAGGTAGCAGAAATGAACCAAAAATTTCCATTGAATTTCAAGGATTATAGATTTGACAGGCCAAACGTGGGTCATAAACATTGTAGCAATTTTACAACAGTCACTACACAATTTTTTTCATAATTTTGATAATTTTATATCTTCCATGATGAGTCATGGATTGGAGAGTTTTTAGTAGTGAGAGCTTTAAGGACTCAGTAAAACCAGAAAGCTGTCCGGGCTCTTCATGAGTTCACATTTAACATTTGATTTATATCATTTTAAATATCAATTTTGATTCTCTAAATTGGGTACATAGAACTGTTTATTAAATGGGTTATCGTAGGTAATTTGATCATGAAGTTTATTTAAATCACTTAACAACTTCAGTATTGGTGGACTTAGCATAAAAATCTGCCTAACTATTTCCTTCGTATTTAATTCATTCTTGTTCTGCTTGATGTTGGGTTAGTTTCATAAACCATGTGGTCTCTTCATTAGAGTTCTGGGAAATCTTACCAGTCCAATTGTATAATCTTAAGATTATAAAAAAAACCTGTATTTATCAGATTCCCTTCCATCCTTTCTTTCTATAAATCTCCTTGAACAAGAAGAAATTTTTGACTGTAGTTGACTGCAAATGCTTTTAGAGAAGAAACAAAACCACTGTGGATGACAGTGACTTAGGCTGTTCAAGGTTAAAATCTGAGAGTTAATTTTAACCAGCACTTGACAAAGAAATTTGGTTATTTCTGTGGTAGAAAACATTTTAACATGGTAACCAAAATTATGCTCATGTTAGATTTATAGAAATCCCATACTTTTTTAGAACACTCATATCAATAATATACCAATAAATATAATCTTAAACATTTAGCATCACTTATCATTTGGTGATGCTTTCTATGTAATCCAAAATGTTAAATTGGCACTATTAGTTTAGTATCTCTATTTCACAAGGTGAGAAACATATCTTTTATTGCTGCTGGGGAGCCAACTGGAAAATACCAAAGTCAAATCAAGGTCAAGAAAATGACTTAATTTAGAATTTGATTTTGTGCATCTGTCAAAAAATCAAATATTTCAAATACCTGGTCAAAGTGGGATCACAGATCACTGTGAAATAATACCCATCCATTTAATGAGAGTGATAACAAAAAGAATTTAAAAGTAAATACAGTAAGTTATATAGAAAAACCTTAACTCTTTAACAGAGAGGACTTAGTTTTTTTGTCATCAAAACTTAATAAAAACAACATAAAGCACAAGGATTCATGTTGATAAAACACAGAAACTTTTTTGCTTTGGCCAGTTACTTAAAAGGTTAAAAGAAAAAACTTTCACTCTTTTCCATGAATAGCAGATCAATACTCCAGGAAAATCTTGTTGCTTTAATAGAGAGGACCAAATTCCAGTTTTGCACTGTATATTTTTGATATTAATGCTCAATTTTTAGAAAAAAACTTTTAAATAATTCCCTTGTAATTTTAGCCAGCATGATCATACATAAAATTACCTTCACAAGATTCATCTTCCACAAATCTTTTCTCTTTCTCACCTTGCAACCATCAGTCTATGTTAGAAAAAAAATTACCTTTATTTTTTCCTAACCTAAAACACACCTACCATGTAAGCTTCATTTACCAAAAACATATCTTACTTTGTCTTACTTTCCTCACATAAGGAGTTATTTTTAATGTTAATAACCTTACTTTTTAGTGAAAACTTGGGAAGTAAAAAGTTTTGAACTATTTTATATCACCATTTTGCAGACAAGAACAATTTTATAACTTGCAGAAATATGTTTTCTCATAACACATTTTTTTCATGGTTATTAACAGATCCAAATATATTCATATTTTCTGTATGTATACAAACAAGATGTTGATGCTGCAGTTTGAATGTTTGTCCCCTAAATCCTCATGTTGAAATCTGATTCCCACTGTTGAAGGTGTGGCCTAATGGGAGGTGTTTGTATTATGGGGGTGGATTCCTCATGAATGGCTTGGTGTTGTTCTTGTGGCAGTGAGTGAGTCTCAATCTAGTAACTCCTATGAGAGCTGGTTGTCATAATACAAAGAGCCTGGCACCTCCCAACCCTTTCTCTTGCTTCCTCCCTCACCACGTTATCTCTGCACATGTCAACTCCCCTTTTGCCTTCTTCCGTGAGTGGAAGCAGCCTGAAACTTTCATCAGATGCCCAATATGTCAGCAGAATTATGAGCCAAATAAACTTTTAACAAAAATTACCCAGTCTCAGGTATTCCTTGATAGCAATATAGAATGGACTAAGACAGTCAAAATAGATATATTCTAAACCTACATTCAGCAAGTAATGTTTCAATATTTTAAACTACTTAGGAATGACTCAGACATTGAATGAGTATCTATCTGTTACTTATTCTAACATGATGTTAAGACTTCAAATTACTGAAAAATAATTTTGAAACTGTGACATGTTTTTCTATAAAATTTTATCTCATTCCAAAAAGCAGTTAAGTCAAAGGACTATTGCCCTTTTCTTGATTAATCTGTGTGACTATAGTTTAAGCAATTGTTAGCTAGTTTGCTCATTATAATTTCTGCCTTATACTTTTTAACATTTTTCCGAACTGGGATAAATAAAATGCATTGGTTTGGGGCCCTGTAATGTTGGAGGACCAGTAGAGATCTCTTCGATCCATAAGATCTTTGATAGATTTAATCTTTGTTTTAATCTCATCGCTGTTTGCTGCACTTATCCCATTTTTATAGCCATCTAAACATTTTTTAACCTGAATTTGAACTTTCTAACTGATAGCTTAAGTAAAACAAGGTAGAAAGTTAACATCTTAATGGCACAAAGTTGAGACTTTAGGTCTGAATACCATCATTTGCCCAAGCCAAGAAATAAGAGTATAGATAAAGTTCCCAATAATACAAGATGGCCAGTAGAAGGACCTTAATCAAAGGTAAGAATTGTTATCTACATTTAAACTAATGCATTTTCTATTGTATGTGTTTCTAATGACTTAGTCCTCTGACTATTGCCTGTGATACAGAGAAGCAGACATCCTTACAAACGAAGATTTCCTTTATAGATGTATGTTTTTGCCAAAGTGTTTCAAAATAGCCAGCTATACATCAGAAAAGTTTATTTAGTTCTGCAGGAAGACTTTTTACCTCATCTAAAATCACTGAGGAAAAGGCAGAGCTCATTCACAAATAGGGCAAATATAACATCCATTATGCCTGGATTCAGCATGGATATCTCTGATAAACAGAATCAAATCTACTTTACCTGAGAACATATCTTTAATAAATATTTTATACAATGAGTTACTTTACTTTTTTGTCTTTGGTGTAGCATAGTAAGCCAACAGTCTAGCAGATTTTATATTTCTTATTAATTAGTAACCTAAGGTTTTTATTTGCCTTTTGTCGAGTTTTTCAAAAGAGGCAATAAACATTTTGAAATTGTTTTAGAAGCTTCTACACATCAATAGGTATCTCAGAATGAGACTGATTCAGGAATTCTCATTTTTAAATGCGCTTCTTAAAGTGTAGTGTTGTTCATTTGGAATGTTTTACATTCTGACCATGATAATTTTAAATTATCTTTTTAGTAATATTTCATCACTCTTATAAGAATTTGCTGCTTCCAGGGCCAAGAACTTATTCATGTAAAGGTAGGCATAGTTAGAAGGTGAAATACTTGGTTCTTCAGAAATTAAGGATTCTATAATTCTGTAGAATCTTGGCTTTGGCTCTGAGATCCCTTTGATGAACTTATCCAGTGCTTTTTTTCCCTATGTAAGTGTACAAGAAAAAATAATAGAGCTCAAAGTACATGTCAAATTCTGAAAGCCAGAGTTTGCACCCCCTGCATTAGTTGCCATTTACTGCCAGTTTCTGTCTGACCCAGTCAGATATTTGAGGACTTTGGATCCAAGTTCAGTTATTCACTGAATCCATTTGAGTCCTTGAGCCAGTCCAGTTTCTGCTGTGACTTACAAATCCAGTCGAGATGAAAAAGTTGTTCAAATAAGCTTAGATAGATCAAAACACAAATCCATGGAACTTCAGAATGCAAGTGAGAGCTGACTCATAATTCCCAGTTGCTTCAAGACACCAATGGGCACTGTGGACCTGGTGGGTACTTTGTTTGCTCACTCAATGATTGATCCTAAGGCTTGGTGGAAGATCTAGCTTAGGTCCTACTTCTGACACCAATTTGATATTTAAAAAGCAAAAAATTTAACTTTTCTTTGTTTTGTTTTGTTTTGCTTTTGAGACACAGTCTCGCTCTGTCGCCCAGGCTGGAGTGCAGTGGCATGATCTTGGCTCACTGCAACCTCCATCTCCTGGGTCCAAGCGATTCTCTTGCCTCAGCCTCCCCAGTAGCTGGGACTACAGGTACCAGCCACCATGCCCAGATAATTTTTGTATTTTTAGTAGAGATGGGGTTTCACTATATTGGCCAAGCTGGTCTCGAACTCCTGACCTTGTGATCCGCCCACCTTGGCCCCCCAAAGTACTGAGATTACAGGCATGAGCCACTGCGTCTGGCCAATTTAACATATTTTAATTGAGAAAAGAACGATTCGGGAATCAGGCAGTCTCCAGAAACCAGAGTAGGTTCAGAATGACTCTGGGGCTGCCCATGGTTGTACAACATTTATGGACAAAAAAAGGCAATGAGGTACAGAAACAGCTAGTTGGCTGCTCAGCTGCTGTGATTGACTGAGACTCAGCTATTACAAAAGCAAATTCCTAAGTTAGGTTTTCAGTTTGTTTATGTACTGAGTTATGTTATAGTTTATTAGGTATGACTCACACAGAAGCTTCTGAAGCCCAAATTTAGTTCAATTTAACAGAGTAAGGTGTTTAAATGATATGTACAAGTTAAAATAGTTATTTAATAGCAAAGCTGAAATTCAAACTTAGAATGTCTGGCTCTAGAATCCACACTTTTAGCTACAAAGCCTTCTTAACAACTAAACGGCAATTTTAAGCCTAAGATACCTGGCTGTATATAAAGTCTACCATTCCCTTTGCTGTCTACAGTCCTACTTTCTTTATGTTCTAGCATGCTAAACCTACAAGGAATCCTTAGTGTTCAATAGTACTCTAATTTTATATAGAAAGTTAATTAGTTCATAATAAAACCGTGGTTTCTAGCTCCTAGTTGGTTAATTTTTAGATTCTGAATCTCTGGAAGCCTTCTTTCTTTGTAGATCTTGAATGAACAGCATAAAAATATTGAGGACCTCATTATTTCTTCTCCCTAAATTCAAGTATCTAGTTAGAATCTTCACTAAGGTGCAATTCTTTGTCATTTTCGTTGTTTTCCAGGTGGTCCACTGGTCCTGACTACTCCCTTTAAACTGATAGTCTCACAAACAAGGTGTTCCAGGCCATATTCTTTCACTCAATGTGGAGGAATTAGAAGAACTATTCCAAGAGGAAACTTTGATCATTATGTTTCTCCCTGTGACCTCTATGGATGGGGTGTACTTGGTTAACTTGTTTTCTTGGAGAAGTTGAGGAAAGGCAGTGATGGTGAGATACTATGGCCATTTCCTAGTCATTTGATTTCACTGTTCCATGAGGTCTGAAAATTCTACACAACTTTTATATAATTTCATAAATATGCCAGGATTAAACCCAGATTACTTCTCATCTATTTAGAGATGCACTATCCCAAACCTTACAACTGAAGATTATTGACTATTTCTAATCCCTGAATTCTTATAATAGTCAGTGATTCATTTCCATTCACACATGCCCTCATTTCTCCTCTCCAACATCTTGCCTTCTGTCTTATGAAATCTTCAATGCACTTAACAGTGCATAACACTTAATATCTATTGAGGTTCTACTGTGTGTTCATAAATGAGTGTTAGCAAGTTTAATAACTTGCTCATATTTACACAGCTATTAAATGACAGAATCTGGGAATAGGGTGGTTTCAAAAGGAAGAATCCATGGAAAAGCACTCTTCTTACATTATCTTCAACAGCTCCTAAGGTTTGCAAGCCTAGTATGTTCTCAATTTTCTTCTTAGAATGTTTTCTGTATTTCCTGCATTTTATTGAATTCAATTATGAAGACACTATTTCATCTGTAGTCCACTAAGGTTGTTCATTCGTCCTTATAATTTGGAGGTTGGGTTCATGTCCTCTCTGATTCCCAGAGGTGTTCCCAGGAATTATTTCCTGGCCAGCTTTTTAAAATGTCATATTCTTAGGGGTCTTTTCTATTTAACTGCACTATGGTACTTATTATCAACCTTCTGAGCACTTCCCATGATTGGTAGATTTGGCATATGGTCCTGTCATCTTCTCTTCAAGGTCAGCTTTTATATCCTACAAAACACTCTGAGGAGCCTGCCAGCATTGTCACCATTCTCCAATACCTACAGGGAGAGGATTTCTGGTACTCAGTGAGGTGAAGTGCTCATAAGCTACTGCTTCAGATGAGTAGTGTAAAGCCTAGACACAGTATAGAAAACAATCACTTAAAAGCACTTGAAAATATCCAATAACAGAAGCCAGTAAAGAGTTTATTCCTTAAAAATTCCAACTGAAAATGGTAATAATTGCGTTTGTGCCTTTGTTACTACAGGGCACACTTCATTACCGTGGCAGCAGAAAATAACTGCCTTACTAGCTTAAGATGTCAAAAAACCGAATCTAGTTTTGGAAGAGAATTGGACCTAAAATCTGACTATACACTACGTGGAAATTCTTGACTGATCTTGCATACTGGTGGGAGACTCAGGAGACTCAATGAAAATGCAATTAAATATGGAAAAGGATAGAACTGTACTGTGTGAAAGCTATGAGTCTGCTAATTTTTTAAAATAAATGCATTTTCCAAATATGTAGCTCTCATCATGAAAATATGAAGGCTTACTGGCTTGAGGGGTCAGGAGACAGAGACTGAAAAAAGAATGAGAGAAGCTGAAAAGTAGTGGGGAATTTTTCAAAAATCAAGGGAATTGAGAAACGGTAAACTGAAAAACCTGAGTAGAAGCACCACCCAAATCTTTGTTGATGATTTAGTAAATTATAAACGTAAAGGGGGGACCTCAAGAGAACCAGGCTAAAAGAGCAGCAGCTTGAAGCTAGAAGGAGTGTGTAGTGATTTCAGCTGCTATATACAATTGAAGAGATAATGATTGCAGTCTGGGTTCAAGCAAGTTAAATGCCTACTAGAACAAAAACATAAAAATAATATTCATCAGAACAATATGAGGGGATACGAAATAGCTATACAATAGTATCTTAACGGTCTAGTTTAAAAACAAAAACAACCAAACCAAAGACATAGAAACAGTGTGTGATTCATACACAGTGTGATCTATACACAGAAAAAAAGACACAGTCAATAGAAACCAACATTAGGCATGTCTATATGTTATATTTAACAGAGAAAAAAATCTTCAAACTATATACTGGGAATACATTTTAAAAAAGCATTGCCTTGGCTGTTCAGGCTTTCTTTTGATTCTCTATGAGTTTTAGAATAGTTTTTTTTTTTAATTATGTGAAAAATGGCATTGTTAGTTTGGTAGGAATTGCATTGAATCTGTAGATTGCTTTGGGCTGTGTGGACATTTTAATGGAATTGATTCTTCCAACCCAGGAGCATGAAATGCTTTTCCATTTGTTCGTGTCATCTCTGATTTCTTTCAGCAATGTTTTGTCATTCTCTTTGTAGAGATCTTTTATCTCCCTGTTTAGCTGTATCCCTAGGTATTTTATTTTTGTGTGTATGGCTATTGTCAATGAGATTGTGTTCTTCATTTTGTTCTTAGATTCAACTTTATTGGTATATGGAAATGGTAATGATTTTTGCATGTTGATTTTGTATCCTGATACTTTGCTGAAGTCGTTTATCAGATATAGGAATCTTTCAGCAGAATCATTGTGGTCTTTTGGCGTAGAATCATATCATTAGTAAAGATAGATAATTGATTTCTTCTTTTCTTACTTAATTGCTTCTTTTCTTATTAAGAGGCCTTTTATTTTTTTCTCTTGCCTAACTTCCCTGGCTAGGATTATCAGTATTATGTTGAATAGGGCTGGTGAGAGTGGACATCCTTGTCTTGATCTAGTTCTTAGCAGGAATGCTTCCAACTTTTCCCATTCATAGCTAAGGCAACTCTAAGCAAAAAGAATAAAGCTGTAGGCATCACATTACCCAACTTCAAACTATACTACAAGGCTACAGTAACCAAAACGGCATGGTACTGGTACAAACACACACACAGGCCAATGGAATAGAATAGAGACCCCTAAAATAAAGCTGCACACCTATAACTGACAGATCTTTGACAAGATTGACAAAAATAAACAATAAGGAAAAGATATCCTATCAATAAATGGCCCTGGGAAACTGGCCAACCATATGCAGAAAAATGAAACTGGACCATCATCTCTCACTCTGTACAAAAATTAACTCAAGATGGATCAAAGACTTACATGTAAGACCTCAAGGATAGAAATCCTAGAAGAAAACCTAGGAAATGCTCTTCTCGCCTTTGGCCTAGACAAAGAACTGATGACAAAATCATGAAAAGCAAATGCAACAAAACCAAAAATTGACAATTGCTACCTAATTAAATTAAAGAGCTTTTGCACAACAAATGAAACTATCAACAGAGTAAAAGTAAGCAGACAATCTACAGAATGGGAGAAATTATTTGTAAACTATGCATCTAATAAAGGACTAGTATCCAGAATCAATAAATAACATAAACAAATCCACAAGAAAGAAAACAAGTAACTCCATTAAAAAGTGGGCAGAGGTCATGAATAGACACTTCTCAAAAGAAGACATAAAAGTGGCTTATAGATAATAATAATGGCAGTGTACAGAGCAAATGAGGTGCCTAAATGGATCATTAGGGACAGGAAAAGTTCCCTGGTCTTCCATTCTCCCCCTGTTTCCCTTCTCTACCAAGAATGGAAACTTGGTTAGCAGGAGACTAGTTTGATTGGCTGTGGTTGGAAATGGGGATCAGGGATTGAGCTGTGTGATAATATAACATGTATGAGGGATTTGCCAACAGTATGTTTTACAATGAGATGTGTGGTCTCTATCAGATGGGGGTGGAAAAATGAAACAGGAAAAACAGAACCATCCCCAAATTCTATAAACGAATCAGGGACAGAGCCCCTTTGTGCTCATTGCATGATCAGATTCCAAAGGCTTCCAGATAACAAGAAAACTGGACCCTATCTCTCACTCTGTATAAAAATTAACCCAAGATGGATCAGACTTAAATGTAAGACCTCAAGGATAAAAATCCTAGAAGAAAACCTAGGAAATGCCCAGCATCACTAATCATCAGAGATGCAAATCAAAACCACAATGACATACCATCTCACACCAGTCAGAAGGGTTATAATTAAAAAGTTAAAATAATAACATGATGGCAAGTTTGTAGAGAAAAGGGAGTGCTTATATACTGTTGGTGAGAATGCAAATTAGTTTAGCCCCTGTGGAAAGCAGTTTGAAGATTTCTCAAATAACTAAAACTAGAATTACCATTTGTCTCAGCAATCCCATTACTATACTCAAAGGAAAATAAATAAATCATTCCACCAAAAAGACACTTGCACTTGTACGTTTATTGCAGCACTGTTCATAATGACAAAGACATAGATTTGACCCAGGTGCTCATCAGTGGTGGACTGGATGAAGAAAATGTGATAAGATATACACCACAGAATAGTACACAGCTATGAAAAAGAAAGAAATCAAGTCCCTTGCAGCAACATGGATGCATTTGGAGTCCATTATCCTAAATGAATTAAAGCAGGAACAGAAAATCAAATACTGCATGTTCTCACTCATAAGTGAGAGCTAAACATTGGATATACGATGGACACAAAGGTGGAAAAATAGATTCTCAGAATTCCAAAAAGGAAGAGTGAAGAAGGGGAACAAGGATTGAAAATACCTATTGGGTACTATGTTTGCTAATTGGGCAACAGAATCACTAGAATCCCAAACCTCAGCATCATGAAGTATATCCATGTAACAAACCTGCACGGCTACTCCCTTAATCTAAAATAAAAAAGAAAATAAAACATAACATAATATTAAAGTGAGATCTATAGTAGTATCTTATATAGTAGCAACACATTTTCCTATTAGTAAATTTGAGCATCTTTTTATATATTTCTGGTCATTAGTATTTGCTATTTAATAGTACCTACTAATATATTTTTGTCAATTTTTATTTTGGGATTTTTGTTTTGTTATCTTTTCTTTATGATTCTGTCAAGCTTGCAAGATATCATTGTTTTTATTTTGTTTTTGTTTTAGAGTATTGCTCTGTTGCTCAAGCTGGAGTACAGTGTGGCATGATCATTGCTCACTGTAACCTCAAATTCTTGGGCTCAAACAATTATTCCACATCAGCCTCCCAAGTAGCTGGGACTACGGGCATACACCACCATACCTGGCTAAGTTTAAAAAAAAATTGTAGAGATGGAATCTTGATATATTGCTCAGCATGGTCTCGAACTCTTGGCCTCAAGCAATCCTCCTTGTGGTGGGATTACTGTGCCTGGCCCTAAGATCATTATATATATATAGATCATAACACATTGTCTGTCAAATGTATTTGTAATCTATACTTTCTCTATATTACATAGTCCACCATGTCACTTTCTTTTTATAGATTTTGGAGTTTCCGTTTTAATTAGGAAAGTTTTTCTCAAATCCTGGGTTGTATTTTCAGTTTCACAAGTTATTTATTATAATTTTTATTGTTCTTTTTAAATCTTAACTTTTTAATCCATTTATAATTGAATTCTAGAGTATGATATAAATTGGAAACCAATTTGAATTTTCTTCACGTGAAGAGCCAGTTGAGCTAGTGTCTTTGATTAAATCAACTTCTTTCTACTAAGTGGATAAAAAGAAGTAAAAAGTATGCTCAAAGAATTAAAGAAAAGAATAACTTTAATAAATGAAGAGAAGATCTCTGCAGAGAAGCAGAACCTATATAAAGCCATGACTGGTAATTCTGCAGCTGAAAACTAGAAAAAGAGAATAAGTGTTTACAAGATAGGATCAACAGATTCCAAGTGTTACATTTGAAAGGACAATAAGGTGAATGAAATACACCTGGAAATGAGATAATGGGATGTGTCGTTGTAGTACCCATTTCTGACAGGTTCAGAATAGAATAGCTGTCTAAGCTGCTGGGCGATGTCTGTAAATATACAAACTTTACTGCTTACCAAGACTCAGTTTACTTACATTAGAAACAGTTTGAACTAGTACTCTGTGCCATTCAATTGCTTGGGAAGATGTAAGGTATTTTATGTACAAAGATTTAGGAAGTAAATGATACAGTTAATATTACTTAGTATTTTACAATTGAGTGTTTGTTGTAGAATGTGTTATTGGCCCCAACCTATCACCTTTCCCTATATCTATGTTCTTTGCTCTTTAGTTTTGTAATGTATTTATACCAAGGAAAATGGACTGGAGGAGTACATTTCTACCCTTAGTCTTGACATGAGATTTACTTTGGCCAAGTAAGATGTTTACAAAATTGAAGCAAGCAAAATTGTTTAAAATGTTTGCATATGAAGCTTGCTTGCTCTTGTCCTTCTACCATTTCCTTGCAAAGAACATGCCTGAGATGGCTCATGATTACTGGGAGGAGGATGAATGACATGTGAGCAGAGTTGTCTTAGTTAAGTTGCCCCAGCCAATACCAATCTAGAGAAGGCCGCAATCTAACTTTCAGATGCATGCATGAGTCTGGCCATGGGGAAAGGATTCCTTATTTAATAAATGGTGTTGGGAAAACTGGCTAGCCATATGCAGAAAACTGAAACTCGATCCCTTCCTTACACCTGATACAAAAATTAACTCAAGATGGATTAAAGAAGGACTTAAACCATAAAAATTCTAGAAGAAAACCTAGGCAATACCATTCAGGACATAGGTATGGGCAAAGACTTAATGAGTAAAACACCAAAAGCAATGGCAACAAAAGCCAAAATTGACAGATGGAATCTAATTAAACTAAAGAGCTTATGCACAGCAAAAGAAACATCATCAGAGTGAACAGGCAACCTACAGAATGGGAGAAAATTTTTGCAATCTATCCATCTGACAAAGCACTAATATCCGGAATCTACAAATAACTTAAACAAACTTACAAGAAAAAAAAACAACTTTCTTTCTTTCTTTCTTTCTTTCTTTCTTTCTTTCTTTCTTTCTTTCTTTCTTTCTTTCTCTCTTTCCTTCCTTCCTTCCTTCTTTCTTTTTCTTTGATTGGCAGGTAACATTGTACGTATTTGCCATGTACAACATAATGTTTTGAAGTATGTAGACATTATGTAATAGCTAAATCTAGCTAATTAACATATGCATTATCTCACATGGTTATTATTTTTGTGATGAGAACACTCTACATTCATTCTTCACATTCTTCAATAATACAGTATATTGTTAACTATAGTTACCATGTTGTACAATAGAGCTCTTGAACTTATTCCTTCTACCTAACTGTAATTTTGTATTCTTTAATCAGCATCTCCTGAACCCTCCCCTCATCCAAACTACCCCAACCGTTGTTAACAATTATTTTACTCTGTGCTTCTATGAGCTCAGAACTTTTTAGGTTTCTATTGTTTTAACACACTGAGTCTTAAGGCAGTTTGTTCCAACAATAGCTAAATGATAAGAGTATTTAAAATGTGTCAGGCAATGTGCCAAATGATTTACATATATTATCTTGTGTAACATTTTTGAGTATTTTGACACGCTGATGAAGTAGGTGGTAGAGATTTTTTTTAATTTAACAGTACATTTTCAGATGAGAAAATATGGATCCCAAATGCTTTTTTGCTTTCCAACATCACAGAGCTATAAAGAAGTGAAGCTCTAGTATTCAAATTTAGGCAGCCTGTGTCAGATATTCTAAGTACAGAAGAATTTTTGTCAAATTGGTCTTGTCTGTTAGAGATTTTTCTATCTCCAAATTGTCAAGATTGCATGCTGAGAAAAAGAACCAAAAATAAACTATGTTGTAGAAATATAGAACGTTTCAAAATATGTTGTAACAAGAAATTTCTTTTTAATCTTTCTCTCTTCCTACACCACTGACATATACAAAACACCTTAATAAAAATGCTTAAAGTAATGAAATACCAACTTATGTGTTTGCTTACCTTCGGAGTGAAAGTATGCCAGGAAAAACATATGCCTGCTGCTGTGGATGGATATTAGTTCCTGGACTTTCAGGATGCCTCCTACTAATTTATTTTCATCACAGGCAGTTTAAATTATATTTCCCTCTCTTTTTCTTAGTCATTTAGCACTACTTACAAAAAGTAGAAGAAAAAAGTAAAAGCTTTCACTTCTAAAATTTCAAACATATGGTAAGATTGAGCAGATTATGTGGGGTTGAATGACAGGGGACCTGAACTCTTGACTTGTTCCTACCACTAAGTAACTATAATTTGCTGGCAAACCTCTACACATCTCAGAGCTTTGATTTTCTTTTCAGTCAAATGGAGTCACTACTAGCTCTGGGAGTCTATAAAACTCATTCACTTATTCATTCCTTCAAAACTCAATTACTATACACTAGCTATGTGTCAGGTACCACACCCCTCATGGATGACAGAAGAAACAAGACAAGTCCTTGCAAGAATTCTTAGTCTGAGAAATAGGGATGGAGCCAATGAGTACATAGTTCCTGAAAAATATAGTAAGTGTTTATTATTCTTTCCTCAAAAGCAATTGTAGCAAAAACAAAAATGGACAAGTGGGAACTAATTAAACTAAAGAACTTCTGTAGAGCAAGAGAAACTATCAACAGAGTAAACAAACAACCAATAGAATGGGAGAAAATATTTGCAAACTATGCATCGAACAAAGGACTGATACCCAGCATCTATAAGAAACTTACACGAATTAACAAGCAAAAAAAAAAAAAACAAATTATCCCATTAAAAAGTGGGCAAAGGACATGAACAGACACTTCCCCAAAGAAGACATACACATGGCAAGCAAACGTAGAAACAAATACCCAACATTAGTAATCATTAGATAAATGCAAATTAAAACCATAATGAGATAGATAGTATCTCATACCAGTCAGAATGGCCATTACTATAAGGTCAAAAAACAACAAATGCTGGCGAGGCTGTAGAGAAAAGAGAAAACTTATACACTGTTGGTGGAAATGTAAATTAGCTCAGCCACTGTGGAAAGCAGTTTGGAGATTTCTCAAAGAACTTAAAGGAGAACTATCATTCAACGCACTAGTTCCATTGCTGAGTTTATAGCTGATATGGTTTTTGGATATTTGTCCCCTCCATATCTTATGTCGAAATGTAATCCCCATTGTCAGAAGTGGGGCCTAGTAGGAGGTATTTGGATTATGGGAGCAGATCCCTCATGAATGGTTTGGTGCCTTCCTCATGGCAATGAGTGAGTTATTCCTCTGAGTTAATGCAAGATATAGTTGTTTAAAAGGGTGTGCCACCTCCCCCGTCTCTCACTCCCTCTCTTGCTCCCCACTCACCTTCCACCATGATTGCAAGCTTTCTGAAGCCCTCACCAGAAGCAGATGCTGACACCTTTCTTCCTGTACAGCCTGCAGGACCATAAGCCAAACGAAACCTCTTTTTCTTCATAAATTACTCAGCCTCGAGTATTCCTCTATAGTGATGCAAATGGACTCATGTAATACCCAAAGGAAAATAAATTGTCCTTGATGTGGGCAGAGCCTTCCATGGCAGATACTGGGTGCTTAAAATCACAAGTGATAACAAGACAGTGTCTCAGTGAAGAAAGTTGCTCTGAGCTGCTGAAGCCCTGCCCCTTTATGGTCACAGAATCCTCAGGTGAGGACTCATAGAGGAACAGTGTGCCTGTTTTATGTCCTTATCTGGTTGGATGTAGTCTTTATTATTATTATTTTTGTTTATCAAGCAAAACATTTTGTCCTTGTTGGCAAAGGGCCCTATGAAATCTAAAATGAAGTATTTTTCTAAGCTGAAGTTACTTATGTCAAGGGTGCTCTATACAATCCGGGAAGCATAGAACAGCAGAGCATAGAATGACATCAGAGAGCACAAATAAAAATAATCATAATGAACATCACGGACTCAAACTTTCCTGCCAGTGGGTATTAATTTCCAGAATGGATTAAAAATAAAATAAAATTATATTTGTTTAGAGAAATACATGTGATCAAAATGATTCAGAGAAAAAAGAACCTAAAAAAGAATACATAAGATTTTTTTTCACTCAAGCTTAAATGTAGGAAAGTAAAAGTGCCAATATTAGAGTCAGATAAATTAGAATTAAATTAAAAGAATTAATAAAAAGCTTTAAATTATGATGAAAGATATTTAATTATAAAGTTGTGACACCAGTAAGCATAAGTTGAATAGTACAAAATCTGAATATATGAGTAAGTAATATTAGAGACATTAGAAGAAACTGACAGAAACAGAATTGTAAAAGGAGATTTTTACTTTGGTATGATTGAATAAAAACAGCCAGTTATACTGAGCTATTTCTATGTGCCAGTCTTCCCTCCCCTACCCCCCAAGCTATATATGAGTTAGGTCCTTGAATCTTCCCAATAAACTTAAGAGATAGATACTAAATATAAACAATGGGGAAATCACATATAATTAATGACATTGAACTAATAATGTTCTAAGAAATTCTGTGGCTAATTAAAAATGATTATATTCACTGTACAACTATACACAGATTGGATTATTTATAAAAATTGACCTCAAAGGCCAGGTGTGGTGGCTCACACCTGTAATCCTAGCACTTTAGGGGGCCATCGCAGGCAGATCATGAGGTCCGGAGATCGAGACCAGCCTGGCCGACATGGTGGAACTCCATCTCTACTAAAACACAAAAAAATTAGCTGGGCATGGCGGCGTATGCCTGTAGTCCCAGCTACTCAGGGGGCTGAGGCAGGGGAATTGCTTGAACCCAGGAGGTGGAGATTGCAGTGAGCCGAGATTGTGCCTGCACTCCAGCCTGGTGACAGAGCAAGACTCTGTCTCAAAAAAAAAAAAAAAAAAAAAAAAAAAAAAAAAAAAAAAAACTCAAAATATTCAAAAGGTAAAAAATTTATAAGTCACTTTGGCTAATGACCAATATGTTTAAACACAAAACATTCAACATTTAAAAAAGAAACATCATCTCAAAAAAGAAATCTGGATTAGGTGGGTAATCCAATATAAATAAACACAATACAGAAAAATTGAAAATAACAAATATGATGTTTTATTTTAATGTCAACAGGCATATCTTATGGAGAAATTGAAAGGCAGTTAGTAAATGTATTTTCACTATGAAATAAGAAAAATTAAACTTTATTATTTAACTTGTAACATTAGATTAAAACAAAAGTCATGCATTGTTTGTAAGAATGTAAAATGGTGCAACTTCTTTGGAAAACATTCAGCAGTTTCTTAAAAAGTTACCATATGATTCAACAAACTCACTCCTAAGTATAAAACCAAGAGAAATGAACTCATATGTCCACACAAACCTTGTATCTAAATGTTCATAGTTTCATGATTCACAGTAGCCAAAAAGTAGAAACAATTGAAATGCATAAATATATAAACATAATGTGGTTTATCCTTGGAGTGGAATATTATTACCTGGTCATAAAAAGGAGAAAAGTGTTGATGCACACTACAACATGGATGAAGTTTGAGAACATTATCCTAACTGAAAGAAGCCAGTCACAAAAGATCACACATTGTATTATAGTTTTATTCATATAAATGTCCAGATTAGACAAACCCATAAGATATAAAATAGATTGATATTTGCCCTGAGCCGGACAGGGGAGAGTAGAATGTGTTTGGGGAATGGCTGCTGAAAGGTATAAGGTTCTTTTGGGGATAATAAAAATGTTCTAAAATTAGATTTTGGTGAATATTGTAAAACTTTGTATATATACTTAAAGGCTCTGCATTGTACATTTTACATGGGTGAATTCTATGGTATGTAAATTATATCTCAGTAAAGTTGTTAAAATTAAAGAGGGGAAAAAAACTAAGAAAACTAAAACATAAAAGTTTTGTATCTGTGATTTTCCCTTTTGTTATAGCAAGCGATTGCCAAAGTAATCCTTAGGTGTGATTCAGTTTACTTTTCAGTGCACATACCTAATAGGACTTCATCCCATGACTCACACATGCTCTGAAAATAAGTCTGCTGGTTGTTTTGTCTTCTCAGATACACTTCTTCAAATATGCTGATTAGCATTTATAATGAAGTGGCTCAGAGCTGATATTTATTTTCACATGGATTAGACTAGCTGCACTTCTTCAACCCTCCAAGCTTGTGAGGATTATTGTCTCACTTTTTAAAACGTTGATATAGATATAGATATATAGATATAGTCACATACATGTACATATATGTGTGTGTGCATCTGTATAAAATAAGGGTATATACTTATATACTCCTCCCAACAATTGTAAAATGGGATATGGCAGGGCAGTGATTGCTTTACATGATAAAACTGAGACTCAGTGATGGAAGCTGCCTGCTCATGCTGGACAAGAATCCTGGATTTCTTACTCTTTGTGTTGCCTCTTTGTAAAATAAAATGTCTATAGTATCTTCCAGTTTCCTCATTACCCACCCCTGTGTCACCCCTCTATATACACCCCTCCACGAGAAAATCAATAAAAATGTTTAATACTTTGTTTTCTGGGTCAGCTTTTCCCTTCGCCTCTATATTCAAGCACATACAGAGAAACATTACTTTTAGAGAAAAAGTTTAATTAATTTTTTTTTTTTTTGAGACAGGATCTCACTCTGTTGTAGGAGTGCGGTGGTACCTTCTCACCTCACTGCAACCTCTGCCTCCCGGGCTCAAGTAATCCTCCCACCTCAGCCTCCCCAGTAGCAGAGACTACAGGCACACATCACCATACCCAGCTAATTTTTTGTATTTTTTTGTAGAGACAGGGTTTTTCCATGTTGCCCAGGTTGAAAGTTTAATATTTTTTATGCAGGAAGAGAAAAGAAACAAAGCCATGAATACAAAACAACTCTTTTCTTGGATCCTTTCATTTTTTGCACATACTTCTGTGATATCATGTGTTAGTGTGTTTCAATGAGAGTGCATCTGCCTGTCTCCTCAGGTAGACCGTCATTTATCTATGTTATGCTGTCTATCTACAAATGCGCCATGTGTCTGACAGTAGCATTTCAGTAACATTGGTCTAACAGACTCTGTAGCTATCTATGTTCTACATTAATAAATAGAGGAAATCATTTTGTAAAAGTAGCACCAGTACATTCAATTGCCTGCTCAGCAGCTTCTAATAGACAGTAAAGCTTAATTTAATCGATTCAATGTGTTAGACTTATATAAGGTGTTTAAATGAAGACCATGGTAAATATTGTAGTAGTGGCAGAAACTAAACTTAGACACAATCTTGGCCGAAATCTTGGCAACCTTTCCCATTCTATGGTTGGATATAGGAATGACATGAAAGGAAAATAAAGTATATCTGTTGGGATGCTTTAGGCAGCAATTAATGGAATTTAAACTGTAATGAACCTGAACATTATAGAAACATATTTGTGCAAGTGAGACAGAATCCAGACGTAGCATGAACTTTCAGTTTGGTGGATCCAACAGTTAATGTCATCAAGGTCAACATCATGTTCATCCTAAGGTAGGTTTCCTCATAAATGCAATATGCCTGTCAGTTGCCCAGGGTGCTAAGTTTCCTTATCCATGACTTGTAGGAGGGAGTAAACCTGGCTTAAGTTCACAAAAGCCAGAAAGCTTATCTCTCACAAGCTCTCAGCTAGACCTTCTCATCATCCCAAAATGGCTTAGGCTTGCTTATCCCTGAATGAATGATGAGTAATGGGGCTTAGAGTAATCAGCTTGTGTGGAACAGATATTCGGAAGGTAGTACTTCATTATGGAAGACTTTCTGCTAAGACCTGAAGCCTATTTTGATGGACTCAGGCACACACTGCCTTTCTTCTTGATGTCAGCAATGTTCAACTCTGCAGCCCTAGCAATTTGTGTAGCTGGATTATCTATATTCATCCCTCCAAAGTGCCAAATTTAATTGTTCTAGAGGAGCAGTTGATGGCTAAAAATAGACATTTCTTTGAGTATCTGAAAGAAAACATTACTTTTAGATATTCAAGCAATTGAATGTATACACAGACAGTCATTTAAGACTATATTATATGTATATATAAAACCTTCCTTTTTGTTTATAGCAAATTAAGTGTACATTTTCTAAGGGAATTTTATTTTATCTTTATCTACCTGTACACTTTTTAAAAAAGTCCTATTTTATAGCCCTTTAAATCACCCTTGAACACAGCTTGATGTGTTGGTTAGCAGAGATAATGATGCATTGTGCCAAGTTTATAATACGCTTGGAACACTTGCCCCTGGGGAATTTAAGAGATTGAGCTCCAAGTATGATTTTTTTGATCTCAAGAAAAAGGTTTTTTTTTTTTTTCTAATGGGAGGAAACATTTTGGACATAAAACTATACTAACCAAATGTGTGTAAGAATGAAGTGCAAAGAATTCTGAAGCATAGAGATTGAGTTTTCTTGGACATTCACATGAGTTCAAAATTAAGAGACAAATTGTACACAGTGCACTTGGCCAGTCCTAATTTATTTATTAGGGAGTGAAAATATGTATTTTGTGAACATGTGGTTTCAAGAATAATTTACCAAAACACCTTATTTTTTCATTTCTGTATTTATCAATGTATCAAATAAAGCATATAGTTGGCAGTCATTTTATTTGTAAATAATTCAGACTATAGTGTCCAAAATATGAGCTAATTTTGAGTGGATTAATGAAAAAGTTGTTCTGGATGAACTTCTGAGGCAGCTCCTCCTAAAAATTATATTGTTTTGTGGAAAATCTAAAAGGAAATAAAATGCACTCTTTCCATTACACCTAGGAAGCCATTACAGAGCTCTCTAAAAATCATAAAACAAGATTTAAGGACTTGGTGCATCCAACAAACTTACCATCCAGTTTCTGTCCTGGTATTAGGGTATTTTTGGTTTAGAGTGGTTTGTCTCTTGTCGTTTGTGCTGAGAGAAACTGCATTTGCTGATCTGATCAGTGATGGATTTTGTTTAGTGCATGAACTGAATACCTATGAATAAGAGGGTATCACAATGATCTGAGGTGGCTTATTGAGTATGCTGTGTAGTTCAGGTACTGGTTTATAGACGGTAATTAATGATATCTTCCTTTTGGGTTGATCAAAGAGAGAGCACTTCCCCCTAAGCTCAGGCAGTTGTTTTCAGCAATGTTGAATTGTTCCTGTTCTCTGTAAAGAACTCCTATATGTGCCAGTCTTACTAACACTGAAATTCAATTTACTTTTACCAGTGGAATAATATATTCACTACCAGTCTTTTCATACATTCCTGCTACAAATTTCTAACACTAAAGGTAAGCAGTGCATTTAGAAGTTTAAAACATTTAATAAAGCTGACAGTTTCCCATTTGGCTTGTTAATTTTTATTTATGTAGAAATAGTTGTAGATTACTAATACATCTTAATATAATATATTGATAATGTTATTAAAAAAACACAAAAGAAAGCTAGTTGATCTCAGGAGTGCTGGGTAGGGCATGTGATAGGGGCTTAAAATGCTGGTTAATGTTGCCAGATTTTATTTTGTAATAGTCTTTTCCTTACAAAAATCATATGAAAAATTATCTGAGCAGAACTTGAAAAGATGGTGTTGCTGAACTGGTCTTGCTTACGTTATCCCTTCGCTTATCTCCAGGTTGTGTAAAGGAAGGTGAATAGCTTGTTAAGAGACAGCTTGGTAATGGGAACTTCTGGAGAGAACACTATTTTGGGATTGTGATGTTTTCCAAAGAGCAAAGGAGAAGTGTATTCCCCCATTTGTAAGTCCAGGCTGCAATATAAATGAAGTAAAGGATTTTTCGGAAAACCATTTGGAACTCAATACATGTCTTTCTTTTTCCAACTTCTATTTTAGATTCAACAAGTACATGTGTAAGTTTGTTACATGGGTAAATTGCATGTTGTGGGGTTTGATGTACAGATAATTTTCTCATCCAAATAATCAGCATAATAATTGATAGGTAGTTTTTTGATCCTCCCCCTCCTCCCACCCTCCAACCTCATAGGCCCCAGTGTCTACTGTTCCCTTCTTTGTGTCCATGTGTACTCAGTGTTTAGCTCCCATTTATAAGTGAGAACATGCAGTATTTGGTTTTCTATTCCTGTGTTAATTCACTTAGGGTAATGGCCTCCATTTCCATCCATGTTGCTGCAAAGGCCATCAACATATGCTTTGAGTGACAAAGAGACTGGAATCTTAATCAGCCCTAAAGAAAAACAAAATAGCACTCTAAAGGAGAAACTGGAAGGATATGCTTCATAACAACACAGCAAAGAGAGAGGGCTCCATTGAGAATGTCTGTACATCCAAAGTTTGGAAAATTTCCAAGTTGTGTCCTTCCCTTGGGCAGAATTGTTGGCAGAATTCATCTTCTTGCAATTGAAGGGCTGATGGCCCTAGCTTCTTGCTGACTGTCAGATGGAATTCATCCTCATCTCCTTGCAATATGGGCCTCCCAAGTTGGCTGCTCGCTGCTTCTGTGTTGTTTAGAGAGAGAATCTCAAGAGTAAGTTTACCAGCAAAACGAAGTTCTATATAATGTAGTGTAATCACGGAAGTGGCATCCCTCACCTTTGCCGTATTCCGTTGGCTTAAAACAAGTCATAGGTCCTTGTTTGTACCTTTTTATTGTTCTATTGGTCTGTTGTGAGTGTTTGCTCACACTCAAGGGGAGGGGATTATTCACACAAAGGCGTAAATACCAGAAGGCAGGAATCACTGGGGTTACCTGTGGGTCTGTCCCCACACAGCCCTTTGAGTTCAGTTCTGTAATTTATTTGGGCCAATGGAATGTGAGCAGAAGTATCTGAGGGCTAGTTCTAAGCCTAGTTGGTAAGAGAGATCTTGTGTTTTCATTGTCCTCACCTGTATGTCTGCCTTCAATCATCATGAGAAAATTTCCTGAGTAGTCACTTGTCCAAAGAAAATGAGAGTCACCTAAAGTAGCCTTGGACACAAACTACATCTTGAAACCAAGAACAGCCTGTATCAGTGAGCTTCCACCTAATCCACAGGTTCTTAAGAGTAATAAATAATTATTACTTTTAGCTACTGGGTGTGAGGTAGTAAAATAATGTAGCATTATTTTAGCGATAGTTAATTGCTATAATACCCGAGTATAACTTAAATGGTTTGGAATCTGCCTATGATTTCATGCCAGAGGATGGAAGAAAGCTCAAAAGACGAATTGACAATATAGTGATGAAAAAACATAACATTGATTTTTAATTGACCTCCGTAAATATAGCTTATTCCATACTTAATTTCAATATTAAGTGGCCAAGCTAGGACTTGAAGTCATTTCTTATGATGCCGATTATTGGCTATTTTTGCTAAATCATGCAATCACTTATATCTGAATAGCAAATAGCGAGTGTTTGATCAAAATAATGGCTATTTCATGATGATGTATACATCTCTTTCTCTTTCTATATTTTTTTTTGTAAGGTTGATGACAAATCAGCATGGTGGAGAGAGAGAAAAAGCATGATGGGCTTTGGAGCTAGAAAGACCTTGACTGAAACCTTAGGTTATCTTCTTTGATTTTCTATTCTGTAGTAAGAAGAAAATGGCACTCACCTTGCATGTCATTGTGAGAATTAAGTGAAATAATACAAGTTTGCATCACAGCCGGTGATGCATAAGGGGAGTTCAGCATTTGCTGGTTTCTTTTTCCTGCCTCTCTTTTCCTTTGAATCTATTTTTGCTTCCTAATCAGTCAGTCCCAAAGAATTTCTAAAAGGTTACACTTGTTAGGAAGAGGTCTTAAGTCAATGTTAACAGGTTAACAAAAAAGAAAGAAAGGAAAAGTAAATCCATAATAAATGGGAGAGAAAATCTCTTAATTCATTTGCTCTCATTGCATTTTGGAGAAGCAGGTTCCACTTGCTTTGGACAACATAGTGCCCATCTTCCTCCTTTTTAACGAAGCTGTAGAGAAGTTCCAAAATATCAAACAGTGAAATGTTTACCTGAGAGCTTAGGTGAAGGCTGAGAAAATAAACACTGTACATGTCTTTGGTGTTAGGGTGGAAGGCACTGGGTCTCTCTCTTTCGACTTGTGGAGTCCCTGCCAACACCTTGCAGCTCTGGTATCTTAACAGGCCTGAGCTTAAACGCTGAGTGGAAGGGGAAAGTGTGGGGTGTTTGTACAGCTGAAAACAAGATGAAAAACCCCAGGCCCCCTCTCACACCCCATTAGACCCTGAAGTCCACGGAGTGTTGCACTCAACACATAAACACTCTGCTTGGGGAAGCCGTGGTCAGGGTGTGAGAGGGAGGGACACAGTCTCAGAGAGGAACAATGGCATCTCTGTGAGGAGCCAGGAATCCCTGCTCCAGCAGCTTCTTGGCCTGGGATACATTAATCATTACTTCCACCTTATGCATTTCAGTAAACCTCAAGGCCTTTGGGGATTGATAATGGGACAACAGGTAAGGAGATACCCTGTCAAAAAATAAACACTTTGGGCCAAGGATTCAACATCACTGTTTCTTTCTCCAGGATGTCAGAGGGAGAGAAAGATGGAATTTGGAGTAAACAGTACAGAGTCCTATCACAGCTGGTTGTGGCATTGTGGGCAATTGATGAACTTCTCTGGCCTTTCTACACCCTATGCCTTTGCCCGCATTGCTCTGTCTGCCTGGAATATTCTCCAGTCACACACACTTTCAGTGGGACATAGAGTCTTAACCGCCTTTTTAGATTAAAGTTGTTTTTTACTCTCTTCTTTAGGGACAGCCATCATTCAATTTAGAGAAGGCTTTTCATCTTCTGGTCTATGCTGTGTTATTCAATCCCTCCCCTGTGTTCCCACAGCATGCCACGATCAGGCTCTTACTAAAGTATTAGATTGGTGCAAAAGTAATTGCAGCTTTTGCCATTACTTTTATGGCAAAGACCGCAATTACTTTTGCACCAACTTAAATACTTTTCATGGTGTATTGGAATTTGTATGTCTGCATTTTCCCTCAGTCTCTCATTAGACAACCATATATTTCAGTTTGCTGAGGTCATATAGGCTGTGTGAGTCATGGACCCTCTTATTTCCTGCCTTAATCCCTGCAGTAGTAACTATACATATGCATCCATTGTGTGTGCTGCTGTTGTAGGTCTTTCCAAAAAAGATATTGAAATCCTAACACCTGGCATCTAAGAATGCAATTTTACTTGGAAATGAAGTCTTTGCAGAGGTAACCAACATGAGATGAGGTTAAATTGAATTAGTAAAAGGTGAAAGATTTATACGATTTGAAGAGAAACCAGAGCGTAATGAAATTGAATTAGAATAGGCCCTAAATTCAATGACTGCTTTCCTTAAAGAAGAGGGAGATTTGGAGACACAGAAGTGTACATAGCGGGAAGGCAGTCCTGTGAAGTTGGAGGTAGGCATTGTAGTGACGCAGCTACAAGTCAAGGAAGGTCAAGGATTTCCAGCAACAACCAGAAGCCAGAGGAGGTAATGAAAGGATTCTCTGAGGCCTTCAGAAGCAGAGTGGCCCTGCCTAGTCCTTGATCCAGACACACAGTCTCTAGAACTATGAGAGAATAATTTTCTGTTGTTTTAAGCAATCCAACTTATGGCAACCATGGGCAACTAATACAAACATGAAGCCCTCTCCATTCCTTTGTTTCAACTCACCTTTTCATTCTTCTGATATTTCCTGGGATGTAAAACCAGAACCCGACTTAACATTTCCCTTGGAATTGGAAAAATGGCTTCTTCTCTATAGCCAATGTAAATGCTTGAGTCTCCCATAACACAGCAGCAGCAATGCCCTTCTGGGACTCTAAGTCCCTGTGTAGGTTAAGAAGCACCCTTCTCCTTTCCTTCACAGATAAATTTAATTTTTTGTTCCACCTAATTCTATGGATATTTCACCTTAAACTTTTCATGGGGTCTATTCCTTCTATCCACCTTTATTCATTCAGATGGTAGAGTTCTGAGCTCAGTTCTCTTCACTTTTTACTCTGCAAACCTTTCTTAAGCAATGTCATCTTATTCAATGTCTTCAATGACCATCTATTTGGTAATGAACCACCAATCCAGGCTTCTAACCACAATCCTTAACTGTACTAAACTGTAGACTAACTAGTCAAATAGTAAGTGCTTATTTCTCTATAGAACTCAAGGTCAATATGTCCATACTTTACTGTCTTTTGTTCCTTGCTGTTTTCTTCTTAACATCTCAATATGGAACAATGGCAACACCATCCACTCAGTAATCTATGAAATAAATGTGGGAGTTACTCTGAATGATTCCTTTTATCATCTTTCACATGCGGTCAGTGATGGTAATCCAACAACTCCACCTCTTTAAAATATCTAACATCTGTATTCTTCCTATCTCGTTGCTCTGCCTTAAGTTATGCCTTCATCATCTCTCTTGAATGACAGCAACAGCTTCTTAACTGGCCCTATTGCCACTAACCTCTATCTCACAAGTCCACTTTTCCTGATACTACTGGAGTGAACTTGGTAAAACGAACATCAGGTTGTGGCATCTTCTTGTGTAATATACATTAGAATCTCCTTTTGACCAGTTACAGATTAACCACTATAATTTGTTCTTCACCTCTTCAACCTCTCTTCTCCTCCACCTTTTTCATATCCTACTTTTTGTTGCACACTATGATTCAGACATGCCCTAGTACTTTTAGTTCCTGAATAATAGGTTTTCCATCTCTCTGTGGTTTTGTGTGTTCTGTTCTCTTGGTCAAGAATGCCCTGCATCTATTAGCTATCTAGCGAAAAGCTCTCATCGCTGAAGCCGGAGCGAGCATCAGTCCTTTCCCTGTTCACCCTATCCCCATGTAGGATTATCTCATTCTTTGTATCCTCAAGACAGTCCATAGCTGCTTTGATCATAGAACTAGTACTGCATTTTTTTTCTGTTTGCATGCTTATTTTTTTCCACTAGACTGTGAAGATGTTTAGGATAGGGCTATAGCTTGCTCATCTATATATTCTCATTGCCTGTCACAATGTGAGGCACATAATCGACAAAAAATGAGTTAAAAAACAAGTGAATGAATATATAAATTAGTGTATGAGTGAATTAATCTACTAAGTGGAGCTAGAAACTTTTATTCCATGTTCTTTTCAGAGTTTATTTGTTGATAAAATGAGATGATGGATATCAAAAAACACCTTGTAAACTCTATTTAACTACAGACTGCTAAGAAATAAATAATTTTATATCTCGTCTTGAAAGAAAGAGAGAAGACCATCATATTGCCATTGTTACCCTAGAATTTTCACTTTACAATGTTCTTTGGGAGAATCTTTAGTGGGGCACAAATTGAACAAAAAATTCATCTCTTCTCTTTGATGTCTGCCAGTCTGGGGAAAAATTATGGACTAGATTGGGGGACAGGAGATATGAGATCTTGTGGGACCTTGAGCAGTTCGCTTTCATTTTCTGGGCCTCAGTTAAAAGATAAGTTTTAAAATTCATTGAAATAAAGTATATATTATATATATTATATATACATATATAATATATATAATATACATAATATATATACATATATATTATGTATATATATACATAATATGTATACATATATATTATATACGTATATATAATATATACGTATATATAATATGTATATGTATAATATATATATATGAAGAACTGAAGCTTGGAGAAATTAAATAAGTTGTTCAAGGCCACAGCATTTAAGGAGCCAGGACTGGAAGAGGCTGCCTGGATTTTGTGTCCATGCTTTTATCTACATGCCCATGCCACCTTTCATGGAGTTTGTATTGATTGTAAAAGAAACGCTGGGAGAAACACTGAGATAATACTCTAATTTTTGAAATAAAATTAAATTATGTAGTTTTAAGTCAGGTTATTTTCATGAAAATGGACTTTTTTGTTCTTCTAGGTCTCCATCTTAGCCTAGCTTCCTCCAAAACAAGCCCAAGGCAAGAAGAATGTGGTGTTGGGGGTTTATTTTGGGAAAATACCCCAGAGAGGGAGTGTGTGACTGCATATGCGAAAGGGAAAGAAAAGCCAATTTAAAAGTATGTTTTCAGATTGATCACACAATCTGATGGAGGGTGGGTGCTCAGGCTCAGTCCCACTGGAGACCCCCTGATTAGCCTCATGCCCTGGTTATCAACCCCTTTGATTATGAATTTCCCTAAGGGTAGGAACTTTTTTCTCCAGCACTTCCGGGGTAGGGCATGCTTCAGAATGCTTGAGTGCATTTCTGGGGATTCTCAAGCTACAGAGGCTTAGAAGTCCTGGGGGCAAGACTTACACAGTGTGGCAGAAGCAAGGCATAATCAGGTCGCACCTGTCTGCAACTGATTGCTGAAACAATGTCTAGAGTAAAAGGGTAGGTAGAAAAAGACGTGACACGGAGCACAAGAGATACACGTTGTTTTCCCTCTCAACATGTATTAACAATGGAGCCAGGGAGGACACTACAGAGGATGCCCCATCTGCCTGTGAGGTGATGGGTCACTCCATGGAAGAGTGCGTAGAAGAAACAAGAAGAAAGCTTGACCCCGAGGGATGCAATTAGACCCGTGACTACTTACTTCTCATCCCCAGGCTCAGAGAGTGTAAACTGTGGTAGATACATTGAGTATAGCAAGGAGGTCCAGAGGCTCTTACTTCAGAATCTCCATATGGCCCAACACAAAGTGCATAATTTAAATTATAATTTTTAAATGTGTCTTTCCCTGAAATAGTGTAACATAGTGGCCCACCTTGCTTTTCCATTCATTCTGGGGTTCAAGGATAAAACTTCCTCAAGGCTGAGAGCTCAGAAGCTGGACACATTCCCACGTAGGCTGACAACATGGGCAGGCCAAAGAGAATCTAAGCTGGCTGCAGTTGCCAGGAGGACTTTTGGTATGTGAAGAAATGTTTGGCCTGTTGCAGAGCTGCTCTGTCAGAAAGAATTGACTCCATGACAAAGGACATGGTTAGAAGCTCAGGCTCTGGAGTCATATCCAGTGGCTCCTAGATGGAGCTTGGTCTACCAGGGCTATCTTGGCTGGGTCTCCGAAAAAGCATTGCTGAAAAAAAAATAGGTCCCTAAATTTACTAGTTACAGACTGCAGCATAAGAGGCTGCAGGATTAGGTGACTGAGAAGGTTAGGGACAGTTTCACAGAAATCAGGCCACCACTGTGTACCGAAAAACCAACAGAGTCCAGGGGTATACCTCACCTCCTACCCCATATACGCAGTTGATTATGTCATGTAGGCTTTCTCCCTCATGGACCCTTCAGGGAAAAAACATGTGGAGAAGAGGAAAATACCTGAGAGATGGAGCACTTCTGTACTTTTTAAAAATTATTTTGTTTTAAATTCTGGGGTACACATACAGGATATGCAGGTTTGTTACATAGGTAAACGTGTGCCATGGTGGTGTGCTGCACCCATCAACCCATCCCCCATGTATTAAGCCCAACCGGCATTAGGTATTTTTCCTAATACTCTCCCTCCCCTGACTCCACCCACCAAGAGGCCCCAGTGTGTGCTGTTCCCCACCATGTGTCCATATGTTCTCATTGTTCATCTCCCACTTATAAGTGAGAACATGCAGTGTCTGGTTTTTTGTTCCTGCATTAGTTTGCTGAGGATAATGGCTTCCAGACCCATCCATGTCTCTGCAAAGGACATGATCTCATCCCTTTTTATGGCTGCATATTATTCCATGGTGTATATGTGCCATGTTTTCTTTATCCAGTCTGTCTAGTATTGATGGGTATTTGGGTTGATTCCATGTCTTTGCTATTGTGAATAGGGAGCACTTTTATTCTAATCAAACTGGAATGACTCAGAAAGATTGCTTAAGTGATTGGATGATATTAAGCTAACACTGAAAAAGACTTGATAGTTAATTTAGTCCAAAAATTGCACATGGAGGTTTAGGAGGAAGACTCAATTACTCATAGCATTGAACAGCCAAGTGAAAAATCTTGAGCGAGCCTAGAAGGCCTAGGTGGTCCACCTCCTGCCCCATCTCCAGCCTCTCGCCATCATCCCCCGAGTCTCTGCCGTCTTCCCGCCATGCTCTTCCGTCAGTGGTTTGAACAGATATCATCTACCATGAGAGGCTCCTGTGAATATCTCATCTTCTTCCTGGGCCCCTTCTCAAATATGACCTAGTAATCGTCAAGCGTCATCTTTATTCCTTCTCCTTCTCTCCCTTCTCTGAGTCTATAAATAGTTCTTGAGTTCCTGCGTGCTTGGCACAGTTCCCAGTTTGGGGGGCACAATGGTAAGCAAAAATAGACAAAGTGATGTCCTCATGGATCTTAGAGCATATTTGTGTAATTACACACATACTGTCTGCTTATTCTCCTAGACTGAAATTCTATGAGAACAGGAAAGAGGGGCAATATCTGTTTATTTTTTTCACCAAAGAATTAACATGCTAATTGCTCTAAGATCCTTTTGAGCCATATTTTTGCTACCTCCTGTGTCTCTTTCAACATGCCTTCCTGTTGAGACTCTTTAAAAAAATTCTTTTTCTGGTAAGCTGCTGTATGGCTCATGTCTCTCAGAAGTCCTTTCAGGTACCTCTGGCCATGCTGTTGCATCAGAAAGTGTGGGCCCAAATTCCTCTACTCTCCTCTGCAATTTCAATTTGGGGAAATTTTGACTAACTTCTGCATTGCCAAGTGAGCTCTGTAGGAGACTGGAATTTTGTGAGGAAGAAGAGCCAGTGTGGCTGGAGAAGCTGAAAACAGAATTTTCTGGAAAGAGCATAGGACACTTGAAGAAAACGGTGAGGATAAACAGAAAGAATTCAGAAAAAATTTTCCATATAAAATCTGGTTTTATGGGTAAAATGGTAGTTCCTTTTTTAGCTCTTTGAAGAATCACCATACCGCTTTCCACAATGGTTCAACTAATTTACAATTCTACCAACAGTGTACAAGTGTTCTCTTTTCTTTGCAATATGAGGAATATAAGTCATTCTACCATAAAGACACATGTATGCAAATGTTCATTGCAGCACTGTTCACAATAGCAAAGACATGTAATCAACCTAAATGTCCCTCAATGACAGATTGAATACAGAAAATGTGACGCATATACACCTTGGAATACTATGCAGCCATAAAAAATGAGGTTATGTCCTTTGCAGGGACATGGGTGGAGGTGGAGGCCATCATCCTTAGCAAATTAACACGGGAACAGAAAACTAAATAATGCATGTTCTCACTTGTAAATGGGAGCTAAATGATGAGAAGTCATGAACACAAAGAAGAGAACAACAGACACTGGCGTCTACTTTAGGGTGGAGGGTGGGAGAAGGGAGAGTAGCAGGAAAAATAATTATTGGGTACCAGGCTTAATATCTGGATGATGAAATAAACTGTAAAACAAAACCTTGTGACACAAGTTTACCTATATATTAATAACAAACCTTCACATGTACACCTGAACCTAAAATAAAAGTTTAAAAGTGTTGAAAAAATTCTGATTTGTATTAACGGGTAAAATGTTTGTGTCCTTCCAAAATTCATATGTTGAAGTCCTAAGCCCCAGTGTGACAGTATTTGGAGGCAAAATGTGATAGTTAATTTTATGCATCAACTTGACTGGACTAAGGAATACCCCAATAGCTACTAAAGGATTACTTCTGGGTGTTTCTGGAAAAAATTAGCATTTGAATCTGGAGACTGAATAAAAAAGATCACCCTTACCAGTGTGAGTAGGCGTGATCCAACCTGTTGAAGTCTGAATAGAATAAAAAGATGAACAAAGGGCAAATTTGTTTCTGTTTGAGCTGAGACATCATCTCCTGCCGTCAGATACCAGCTCTCCTGATTCCCAGGCCTTTGGGCTCTCACTGAATAATATTGTTGGCTTTTCTGGTTCTTCAGCTTGCAGAGGTCAGATGGTGGGACTCTTTGGCCTCCATAATAATTTGAGCCAATTCCTATAATATTATAATATGTATGTATGTGTGTATGTATGTCTCCATCTATCTATCTATTTACTATTTATTCTGTTTTTCTGGAGAACACTGACTGATACATGGGACCTATAGGAGGTAATGATATTTAGATTAGGTCGTGAGGGTGGGACCCCCATGATGGAGTTAGTGCCCTTATAAGAATAATGAGAAGAAAGAGATCTCTCTCCAGCTTTACACACAAACACTGAGGAAAGACCACGCGACCACACATCAAGAAGGTGGCTGGCTGCAACCCAGGAAGCACCCTCATCAAACATTGAGTTTGCTGGCACCTCTAGCCTCCAGGACTGTGAGAAAGAAATGTCTGCTGTGTAAGTCACCCAGTCTATGATATATTGTTATGGAAGCCTAGTCGGCTAAACAATGCAGCCTCCATTTCCATGCCAATCTCCTCATGAAAACTTCAATAAAGCCTCATGTTGAGACAAACTTCAAGGTGGGTGCAGGGCAAGAGAAAGAGCCTCCCAACAGGTTCACCTAGGAAATTCCTAGCTGTCCACAGTATAGTCACTCCCTCACCATTGCATCCAACCCCATCCCATCAAGATTGACTCTGTAATGGGAACGAGTCTGGCTATACATATATTTACTGTACTCGGCATTTTATCAGTTTATGTCTTTAAAAGAGGACTCAAATCAGAAAAGCTTCCAAAGGAATAAAGATCTATTGGCTTCTCAATGTCTTGTTTTCCGTATTGTTTACAAATACTTCCATATGAGGCGGCAAAGCAGACAGCTAAATTATTTATGTATATCAACTACCTACATTTTTTAGCCTTCCTTGCTGATAAGAATGGCCAATGAGACCTAAGGGGAAATTATTAGGTAGAGCCTCTGGTAAGTTTTAAATAAAAAGACCTGATTTATTTAGCTGGGCGGTCAGCTCTGCTCAGTAGGAATGTTCTCCTTCCTGCTATCTGTAGTGCAGAGATAATAGGTACAATTGCAAAAATCATTTTTGTGACCTTGAAGCAACACTGAGCATGAAAGTCACCTGTTAAAATTAGTGGGGGCAGATAGAAGTTGCTTGGGTCTCTGAGATATCTTTGACTTGCCATCATGCTAGCCTGATCTGCCTGTTTCTGGACTCATTTTACCTAAGAGAAAAACTGAACTCTCTTTTTTTTTTTTTGAGAAGGAGTCTCACTCTTGTTGTCCAGGCTGGAGTGCAATGGCACGATCTCAGTTCACTGCAACCTCCGCCTCCCAGGTTCAAGCTCTTTCCCTGCCTCAGCCTCCCAAATAGCTGGGATTTCAGGTGAGCACCACCACGCCTGGATAATTTTGTATTTTTAGCAGAGATGGTCTTTCACCATGTTGGTCATGGCTGGTCTTGAACTCCTGACCTCAAATGATCCACATGCCTTGACCTCTCAAAGGGCTGGGATTACATGTGTGAGCCACCACGCCCAGCCTGAGTGTTGAGTACACTGTTACATGCAGCCAAATTGAATCCTCACTGATACGTCTCTGCTCTTAGTAGTCAATCCATTCTTGCCTCTCCAAACAATGAGAGCTGACTTCTCTTTTTTAGAGGGTTTGTTTAAAACAAAAGAAGCAAACCCAATCATCTTCACTGAAATTAGTAGCAATGTATTATCTAATACTAGACGAGTACAAAGTTACAAAAGAGATATTCCCCACAAAAAGTGAAAAATATGTCATTTACTATGAGCAAGACCTGCCCATATTCTCTCTAGCATGACATCTTTTCTGTTATGGATGCCTAGTTTTCCCACGTCTAGCATGTGGCTTGTGAAGGAAACTAGAGGGAAATTAGAATTAGTTCTCAGGTGGGGAAGTAGCAGTGACCTATGTTCTCTGACCTGGGAGAAAACTTTTCTTTCTTTCTTTCTTTCTTTTTTTTTTTTTTTTCAGTTTCTGTAGGACTAAACAACTGAAAAGCTAAAAATGACCTTTAGATATAGCTCTTTAATGGCAAGCATGCAATTATTATTTGTCAATTAAAAATAAAATTAAAGCCTGGGAGCGGTGGCTCATGCCTATAATCCCAGCACTTTGGGAGACTGAGGAAGGCAGATCACAAGGTCAGGAGTTCGAGACCAGCCTGGCCAACATAGTGAAACCCTGTCTCTCTCTATTAAAAATGCAAAAATTAGCCAGGCATGGTGGTGGGTACCTGTAATCCCAGCTACTCAGGAGGCTGAGGAGGGAGAATCGCTTGAACCTGGGAGGCAGGGGTTGCAGTGAGCTGAGATCCCACCGTGGCAATCAGTTGAGATCCCGCCATTGCACTCCAGTCCGGGTGACAGTGCGAGATTCTGTCTCAAAATAATAATAATAATATAAAAATTAAATTAAATTAAAAAAATCAAAGGTTCTCAAAGGTTCTCTCCTTTGATTTTTCACTCCTTTTAAAAATTAATACAATAATAATAATAAAGGGAGGGAGCTGTTATTTCTTGGTTCAAATCAAGTGGCAGAAAATTCTGGAATCACTGCCTTGTTGCCAAACTATTTGACATCAATAAATGGCAAACAGTCACTAAAATTGTATTTATCTTCCAAGGACAGAGCAATCAAGAGGGATACTATGCTGCCAAGATCTGTGTGGTCTGAAAATCAAACTATTTGTAGTTTCGAAGCCTTAGAGGACCCAATTTTCAAAATGGCAAATAAGAAGCTGGGTTAACATCAAGAGTGCTGACCATTAGAAAAAGCCTCATGGCATATGCAAACAGAAAGTGGATTTGGATGCAGAATTAGGTTTTTAAGTTGGGAAATGTACCTCAGCAAAAATTTTTAGCTAGAATATAAAACCACTGATTTAAAAAAAATCAATTTAGGGCCAGTCAGGGTGATTCATTCCTATAATGCCAGCACTTGCAGAGGGTAAGGAGGGAGGATGGCTTAAGCCCAGGAGTTTGAGACCAGCCTGGGTAACACAGCGAGACCCTGTCTCTACAAATTTCTTGATCCCAGGAGATTGACATTGCAGTGAGCTCTGATTGTCCCACTGCACTCCAGCCTGGGTCAGAATGAGATTCTGTCTTAAAAAAAAAAATCAGTTGAAATTAAACAAGATAAAAAGTAGCTAATATTTATTACATGCTGAATTTATGTCAGGCCCTGGATGTTTTATGTTTATTATTTTATTTAAACTTCCCTAAAATCACACAGCTCAAATCTGGAAAGCATAGCTTTGAACTTGGGTAGCAGGTGGTTTGCCTAATGACTTGTGTGGACTCTGCTGTAAGCACGAACTCCTGGAGAGTGCTACCACCATCTCATGATAGTATGCCTTCCTAGGTGCTGTCCCTGCGCAATACAGTCAGCCCTCAATATCCCGGGGTCCAGATTCGCAGATTTAACCAACAGCGGATCAAAGGTGTATGGAGAAGAAAGAAAACAATAGAACAACAAAAAGTAATACAAATAAAAAATCAATACAGTATGGCAACTATTTACATAGCATTTTTACATTGTATTAGGTTTTATAATTAACCTAGAGATGACATAAAGTACAGAGAAGGATGTGTGTCGATTATATGCAAAGATTACATGATTTTCTATAAGATACTTCAGCATCCAAGGGTTTTATTATCAGTGATTCCCCTGGAAACAATCCTTGGAGGATACTGAAGGAAGACCGTAATTATCAGGTAGTTGTAGGTCATGGGTATTGTGTATGACATTTTAAGTCTTCTGTCTTCTCACAAAGTGCTGTTCATCTGCCACTGGTAGACTTCCTTCTTTCCTTCGTTTCTTTTGTACTTACTAAGCACAGAGAGCCAGTTCTCAATATCAACAGTAGTTACATTCACAAACACTGAATTCACGGATGCAGAAACATTGCTTTTAGGGGAAATACAGAGCTAGGTTTCTCTGTCACGAGATTTTCACCAACCTCTGGTCACAAGATTTTCACCAACCAACCAATATATAGTCTTTGTTTTCTGAGCATTTTCTTTAAAGACACTTTACTAATTGTGTATTGTTGTTGCATTAACACTGAATTCCCAGCCAACAGCACTGTAACTCATGCCTGATCAAATATATCTATTGCATGATGTTTTCTCCATAAGGCACATTACAGCCTTCTTGTACTTAGGAACACTAGACAGCACCTCGCTTTGGAATTATTTATATAAAGAAATCACCAACAAAACACACATAATTGTATAACACAGACACTAGGTAGACGATGAGAAAAACACTTGTCTATAGTATGAGAGCTGAAAGAAGAAGGCAGAGTGTCACCTTCTGTTGACTTTGGCTGAGAAACCGAGACTGTGTGTCAGGAGACTCAAATTTTATCCCTGTGCAGGTCTAAGACTGACTGTGAAAACACCATAAGTATTGATTTTGGGATCACAAATTAATTTTAGTCAGTAGGTGAATCCTCAAACACGAAATCGACAAATAATGAACATGAACTGTTCTACGTTCTGTGTACCGTGTGAGGCACGGAAGATCCAATAGTAAGCACATTATAATAACTGTTCCTTCTCATTAACTTAATATATAGAGGGCGGCAGTTAATAATGAACAGTCCCGTAAATATAAAGAGCTCTCGGAAGTATCATACTATATGACTTTTTGATTGATTTATCAGCTAATTCATTCATGTAATTGTTCATTTATTTAAGAGAGCATTATTATCTCCCTTCTACATGCCAATCACTGTTAGGCAGTCAATATATGTTAATGCTGCCAATTTACTTGTTTGGCCCCCTCCCTTGCCAATATGTAAGCTATCTGAGACATGGAGAGCACCTTTATTATTTTTATATTTCTTGCATGCATAGAGAATTATTTAATGGACTGGAGAGCAGAACTCCCAGTTTTTCACCAGGGCTCTGTTATCATCTCTGTAAAATAAGAAAGTTTGACTAGACAGTCTCTATAGACCCACTGAAGTCTGAGTCTGTATGAGGCACTCTATAAATATTTGCTTTATTGATTTATGAGAAGTACTCTCCCAGTGGTTGCAGATAAGACATATAGTGGTAAAAGTCTCTGATACCTCAAGTAGAAGTGGCGTATTTAAGTAGCAACAGAGTCAAATATCTGGCTCTGAAGAGAGAATCTCTGACTTATCCTGACCTGGGGCTCCGTAACTCTGAGTAAATAATAAAGATGCTATGTAAGCAGAGCAGGAGGTTCTCACAGTGAACGTGAAAGCCCAGGAGCCATATTCCAGCATATTATGGGTGGTTTATGGAGCACATCAGTTCATAATGTGAGACAAATTGGCACCAGAGACTCATGGCTGCAGTCCAAGTGGACCACCAAAGGAAAAAAAATGAAAGGAATGCCAGAAGGAGAAGACTGCAATCTCCCCTCTTTAGATCTTGAGTTTCTAATTCTTCAAAGTGTTTCATTAGCAAAAGATTTACACTCCAATCACTTTACAGTTTATGACTCTTGAAATAAGACATGTAGGTGTTCATTTATTCATTCATTCATTTATTCATTCATGCATTTAACAAACATGAGTTTGAGCTCCTACTAAACGTCAGGTAATGTGATAGATATGGAGGTTACAGTGGTGAAGAAAACTCCGTATGGTCTCTGCATGAATGGAGTTTAGAATCTATTGGAAAGACATGCACTGGGAGAAGGCATGCTGCTATGGGAGCACAACCTGGAAAAACTAACCTTCCCCCAGGGGCCCCCCTCATGGCCTTTGGCTAGAGACAAAATTGGCATGATGAGTAGGGAGTATTGGGATTTGGAAGGCGGATGGAGAAAAAACACTCTAAGCACAGAAAATACCTCTATGAAGAGAGAATTTGGCCCTGCTGAGGTATTAACAGACAAGATTGGAGGCTAGAGAGATGGTAGGAGGTGGTTAAGACACTTGGGAAATGGCCTGGCGTGGTGGCTCATGCCTGTAATCGCAGCACTTTGGGAGGCTGAGGCAGGCGGATCATGCAAGGTCAGGAATTCGAGACCAGCCTGACCAACATGGAGAAAACCCATCTGTACTAAAAATACAAAATTAGGCTGGGCGCTGTGGCTCACGCCTGTAATCTCAGCACTTTGGGAGGCCGAGACGGGTGGATCACAAGTTCAGGAGATCGAGACCATCCTGGCTAACACGGTGAAACCCCATCTCCACTAAAAATACAAAAAAAATTAGCCGGGCATGGTGGCGGGCACCTGTAGTCCCAGTTACTCGGGAGGCTGAAGCAGGAGAATGGCATGAACCCAGGAGGCGGAGCTTGCAGTGAGCCAGGATCGCGCCACTCCACTCCAGCCTGGGCGACAGAGGGAGACTCTGTCTCAAAAAAAAAAGAAAAAAAAAAAAGAAAAAAAAAATTAGCTGGGCAAGGTGGCGTATGCCTGTAATCCCAGCTATGCAGGAGGCTGAGGCAGGAGACTCGCTTGAACCCGGAAGGCGGAAGTCGCGGTGAGCCTAGATCTCGCCATTGCACTCCAGCCTGGGCAACAAGAGCAAAACTACGTCAAAAAAAAAAAAAAAAAGACATTTGGGAAAGAGGTGGGACCAGAACTTCGAAAGCCTTGGAAGCTTTTATTCCCTATTCAAAAAGAAGATACTAGCGGATTTTAATCAAGGGAAAGACAGGATTAGATTTGCATCCTTAAATAAGCCTTGCTGCTTACTAAGTGAAAGTAAATAGGTTGTGGCTAGATCAGAGTGTTACATCGTAAATACAGATGAGGCTGTTGTCACAAGCTGAGCAAGAGACATCACTGGCTGGTGCTCAGACAGTTGTGAAGAAGCTGAAGAGATGTGTATGGATTCATTACAAGAAGTAAAATTGGCAGGACTTGATAATTGATTAGCAACGGGAGCAAGAAAGATAAAAAGTATTACAATACGCAGCTATTGCCCTTTTGCTTTGTATGCTGCTAAGCTCTAAGATACAATTTCACTCTGCATTTTATTTTTATGAATGAATAAAAACCTTTGGGCATGTGTTTCTGTTCATAAGCTCTCTTTTGCTTCATTTTACTGTTTAATTATAAGGTTTTTTTTTCTCTTGCCATATAATTTATATTTTTGTAACTCATCAATGCCACTTTTGAAATGAGATAGCATATATGTATATATTCATTACATTAAAATATTCTCATTTATTAACAATGTTTTGACTGTCATAAAATCAGTTAATATATTCCATTAAAATAAAAAAATACATTTTAAAAACTCATTGTAGAGTGGCAGGAAAGGTGGAAATGGTGAGGAGAGGGGACAGCAGCAGTGGCTCAAAAACACTCCTTTTTGCAGCTATTCTTCTCATAAATCCCTCCTATCCCTGCCAAAGTATTTCTGTACATGGGGCAACACCAGGCTCAATGATGGCAATAATTCATAGCCTGAAAGCTGTAGTGAATAGATAATAGATGTGAACTACTTCTCGAATCATGCCATCATCCTACATGAAAATATGTAGTAAACTGTTAGGTATTTATTAACACAAAGCAGTAAGCCATGGGTGTGGTGGCTGTGGATCAGAGCAAGCAGCAGTAAGCCAAACATGGAGAGGACATCCCAACAAACTCCTATTCAAATGTCAATGCCCAGGTATATAACCCTTTGTTTGTGAAGACTTTTTTCAAACCAGTCACCCACAGTACTTTGTTCATCTTAAAACTTAACACAAAATGGGGTTGAAGGGTTGATTAAACCATCATTTGTCTATGAGCTGACGTCAATTTTAGACTTGACAATAATCTGTAAATGAGTTTTTTATTGTCACAGAAATACACTGACAAGATTGAAGACATTAATCATACATTTACATTTTCCCAGTATTCCAATTCTAGTGCAAATTTCATGTCATTGGCTTTAAATATTATGTTTTTAATTAATCTTGGATTTATCATGTAAATAGTACAATTCTATGTAATTACACTTTATTTTTATTTATTTATTTATCTATTTATTTATTTATTATTATTATTTTTTGAGACTGAGTCTAGCTCTGTCACCCAGGCTAGAGTGCAGTGGCGCAATCTTGGCTCACTGCCAGCTCCGCCTCCCGGGTTCACACCATTCTCCTGCCTCAGCCTCCCGAGTAGCTGGGACTACAGGCGCCCGCCACCACGCCTGGCTAATTTTTTGTAGTTTTAGTAGAGACGGGGTTTCACCGTGTTAGCCAGGATGGTCTCAATCTCCTGATCTCGTGATCCGCCCGCCTCGGCCTCCCAAAGTGCTGGGATTACAGGCGTGAGCCATCGCACCCAGCCATTATACTTTATTTTTATAATTGTGATTTAGCACTGCTTTAATTTTTAATGTACCTCCAAAACCCAAAAAGATAGACATCATAAGGGAAATAATAAGAGATATAAAGGACCTACAATGCAAATAAGATTTCTACATAACATCAAATAAACATATAGAAAATAATCAAACACATGAAATGAGGAAATTTTTCTTTTGAGTTGGAGAAAGACTCGAATCTGTAGAATGAATAGTTTGATAAAAGATGATACATACCTAGGCATTTCCTGATAAAATTTATGCACTTCAGGGATAAAGATGAAAAGGTAGATGAATAGACAGAGAGATAGTTGGAAATGTAGACTCCAGAAACAAAGACACCCCCACTTCCAGAAACAAAGGGCAATTTAGCTATATAAAAAAAATCAAGAAACCAGTTTGGTAATTGGACAATGTAAAGGAAAGAGTAGAAAATAGAAGATAGTAAAATAATATCTACAAATATTTATGGAAAAGTAATGTCTCACTAACCATATTCCATCACCCCAATAGGGGAAAGGAAATGATATTTGCAGCTACTAAAATATTCAGAGCCTATCAATCACCTACTAATACCACGGAAGAAATTACTAAAGCAAGGACTATAATCAAACAACAAATTATTCAGGAGAGAGACCTCAAAACTGAAATGAATAAAGATGAAAGAGAACAAGGGCGATTAGTATTTTCTCTCTGCTTCTGTTTTTATCATTGGTAACTGGTAGAAAGACTTCGGTTGAATTCGTTTTTCCTAAACATCTCTGATAATAAAAATCAGGGATGCATCCCTAGGTAATTTTATGAATTCAGCAACTTAATAGAAAAATCTGACTAACATAGCTCAAAAAAAAAAAAAAAAAGCTCACAGCATTTAAACACAAGCAGTATAGCTCAGGGCTTGCATTGCATTCCTAAACACTGTGTTAATGAATTTTAACACCATGTTGAACATATATGTATATATAAAAATCAATATCAAATTCAAATGACCAGCAAACATACGCAACTCCTTTGTGGGTGGGTAAATGCAGATTAAAGCATATGAGATAGTATTTTCCATTTATTATTATGAAATTATATATATATGCCAGACATTATTGATAATATCTATTTTTTTCAAGAATACAAATAACCTATATTCACATATAATCAATGGATGTGGATTATAATGCTCTTTTGGAAAGGCAATCTGGAAACATTTACTAAAATATACATATAACTTTCAATGAAACAATTCCATCTTCGTCTATTCTTTTTTTTCTTTCTTTTTTATTTTATTATATTTTATTTTATTTTTGATACAGGGTCTCCCTCTGACACCCAGCGGCATGATATAGGCTCACTGCAACCTCCACCTCCCAGTTCAAGCTATTCTCCTGCCTCAGCCACCTGAGTAGCTGAGACTATAGGCATGTGCCACCACACCTGGTTAATTTTGTGTTTTTAGTAGAGACAGGGTTTCACCATGTTTGCCAGGCTGGCCTTGAACTCCTGACCTCAAGTGATCCACTTGCCTTGGCCTCCCAAAGTGCTGGGATTACAGGCATGAGCCCCCATGCCCGGCTTGGACTATACTTTTTAACAATTAAATAACAATGTGTGAAAATATGTCTATTGCAGACTCTTTATAATGGGAAAAATGGAAAAGTATTAACAGTTCATGAAAAGTTGAAAATTTGACTTAGCTAGTTACACCAGTAAATACAGTACTCCAACAAAAGAAGTAAATTAGGGTTATATTAGTTTACTAAAAGACATTTCACAAGATTTTTTAAGTGAGAGGCAAGATGTAGTGTAATATGTGTATTATAATTTGTATTAATCTGTTTTCACATTGCTGTAAAGACCTACTTGAGACTGGGTAACATTAAGAAAAGAGGTTTAATTGGCTCGTGGTTCTGCAGGCTGTACAGAAGGCATGGATGGAGAGGCTCAGGAAACTTACAATCATGGTGGAAGGCAAAGGGGAAGGAACCACTTCCTACACGGCTGGGGGAGGAGAAAGAGAGAGAAGGAAGAGGTACTACACACCTTTGAACAACCAGATCTCATGAGAACTCAACCACTATCACAAGAACAGCAAGGGGAAAATCTGCCCCCATGATCCAATCACCTCCCATCCAGACCTTCCTCCAACACCGGGAATTGCAATTAGACATGAGATTTGGACGGGGACACAAATCCAAACCATATCATTCCTCCCCTTGACCCTCCAAAATCTTATGTTCTTATATGGCAAAATACAATTCTTCCTTCTCTACAGTCCCTAAATTTTAACTCATTTCAGCAGTAACTCAAAAGTCCACAGTTCAAAGTCTCATCTGAGACAAGGCAAGGTCCTTCCATCTATGAGCCTATAGAATCAAAAGCAGGTTAGTTACTTCCAAGATACAATGAAAGTGCAGGCATTGGGTAAATACACTCATTCCAAGAGGAGAAATCAGCCAAAAAAAAGGGGGTTACATGACCAATACATGTCTGAAACCCAGCAGGGCAATCATTAAATCTTCGAGCTCCAAAATAATTTTCTTGAACTCCATGTCTCACATCCAGGCCTCACTGATGCAAGGGGTGGGCTCCCAAGGCCTTGGCTGTAGTTCAATTTGTATAAAATAGTGACAACATTGCCCTATATATTTATAGGTTCATGCATATATATCTGTGTTTAGGTGTGCGAGAATATATTTGTCCTTTTATAATTACATGAACATGGAGACAATACAGAAGAATTTATAAATTATTTACATAAATTAAGATATAAAGATAGAGATGAAGAAGGATTGAACAAAAAATTAGCTATGACTAATCTCAACTATCTGCAACCCTGTCAGCAGTGTTTCAGTTTAGGCTCTGCAAATGAGAGGCATTTGTACCCTATCCAGAAGATAAAAAGGAAGAAGCCATTATTAACCTTGGAGAGCATCATGTGGACAGACTGCATTGTGAATTTTGCCTTGCTTCTTGGAAAGCTCCTGAAAACTATTTCCTTTGGTGGGCAAGCGGCTGAGAATGTTGATAAGTGAGTGGCTTCTCTTATTCCTGCACTTGCTGATTTCCTAAAGCTGGTCATGGTTCTACCCAACACCCTCCAGTAGTTTTGGAAACATCTAACTCCATGTGATAAAGTTTCTCCTAATGAAATAGCTAGAATGCTTTTCCTTTCTCTGACTGAACCAGTATTTTATTGTCACAATAATGCTGTATTACAAAAGACCAAAAACCAAATAGCTTAAAGCAATAAAAATGTATTATTATATAAGTATACATGTGCGATGGTGGTTTGCTGCACCCATCAACCCGTCATCTAGGTTTTAAGCCCCGCATGGGCTAGATATTTGTCCTAATGCTCTCTCTCTCCTTGACCCCCACCCCCTGACAGGCCCCAGTGTGTGATGTTCCCCTCCTTGTGTCCATGTGCTTTTATTGTTCAACTTCCACTTATGAGTGAGAACATGTGGTGTTTGGTTTTCTGTTCCTATGTTAGTTTGCTGAGAATGATGGTTTCTAGCTTCATCCGTGTCCTACAAACCTGGATGTTCTGCACATGTATCCCAGAACTTTAAGTAAAATAAAAATAAATAAATAAATAAAAATGTATTATTGCTCATGAATCCACAGACCAGTTTTTTTAGGTCTGTCCCGGTCTAGGCTGATCTCAGTTCAGCTCATTATGCAGCTGAGGTCAGTAGGTGGGTCAACTGGGATTAGATGGTGCAGGATGGCTGGTCTAGGGTGATTCTCTTCTACATGGTACCTCATCCTCTAATAGGCTCACTCAGGCTTTTCACATAGTCAGTTGAGCCTAAGAGGTCAAAGAGAAGTACACAGGCCTCTTGAGAGCTAAGTATGGAATGTGTACACCATTACTTCTGCCATATTCCTCTAGTCAAAGTAAATCACAAGGCCAGCCAAGATTCAAAGCAAGGGGAATCATCTCCATGTGATGATGAGCAAGGCTGCAAAGACACATTGCAAAAAGGATGGATACAGAAAGAAGTGAAGAATTTGAGTCACCTTTTAAAATCAGTTGACCACATTGCCCAAGCCTTCTGTTAGGGAGGTAGAGAAGGTCAACAGAGAGAAAGAAGAAAGGGAAAGAATGCAAGAAAGCAAAGCATATAGAAAAAACACAGCACATTATATAATCTTATTTATTTATTTTTAATTAAAAACGTTTTAGAGATGGTGTCTTGCTGTGTTGCCCAGGCTGGCCTCAAATTCTTGAGATAAATCAGTTTTCCTTTCTTAGCCTCCTGAATATCTTGTGACTGTAGGCATGCTCCACTATCCCCTGCCTATTTATTTATGTAAAACTATCCCTATGTATATATATGCATGCATGCATAAGGAAAAAACTTTAAACCCCAATCTTTTAAGAAGAAATATAAAGTAAAATATTTCAAACCAGGGTAGTTTCTATATGAAATAGGATTGTGAGTGGGACTGTAATATAGAGGGTCTAGAGAATGAATGAGTTTGGAATGCCAGATACATCAGAGAAGAACAACTTAGTTGTAACTGGGGGATTCGTAGAATAATGTTATGGACTAAGGTGAAGGAGGCAGGACTCAGCTAACTGAAGAATTTGTGAATTAGGGCTAAATGGGGATTCATGGGATGACTTCAATAGGAGAATGTTAAATTTACATTTGAAGTTCTAAAATATCACTTTGTGTACTGTTTGGGGAACAGAATGTAAGAGACATGAGAAAATATGAGACATGGGTTAGGAGACTGTTTTAGGAGTCACACGAGAGATAACAATGGTGAGAAAATGAGTGCTGCTAGTAGAGGTCGTGAGGACTGCATGGGATTGGGATATGTTTTGAAGTAAATTTGACAAGACTTGTTAATATATTGGATTTTTTTTGTTTGTTTGTTTTCTACTTTGATCATGGTAAGTACAAAATTATTATTAGAAATTTAAGTGGAAATAAAGAAGAAGTGTGAAGCTATAGGAAGTTACAAGTAGAGGTAAATGGTACCCTTGAGAGCAGCAATGGTGAAAGGAAGTGGAGAGTAAAATCTGGGGTCACAAGCATCCAGTGATCTTGGGTTTTAGAAGAAACATGCAGAGGTAGAAGCAGGGGTAGAGATTTAGCCTACAGATACTATTTAAAAGCACAGGGATTGTTGAGATAACCTAACGAGAGTACATAGAAAGAGAAGATGCCCAGGAGAGAGAACAGGGAAGCCAACACATAGAGTTCCATCAAAAGAAGCCAAGAAAAGGCAAGTAAATTAGAAGTAAAACTAGGATAAACAAGTGCCACACAATCCAAGAGAAAAAAGTGCTTAAATGAAGGTGGAGTTCTCAAGTATATCAAAAATTGATGAGAGATCAAAATGAAAAATAAAGAAGAAACATTGATTTAACAAAGTTCTGACACTGGGGGATCACCATGGCAAGGGCAGTTCATTTGACTAGTTAGAATAAAAAGGAGGACATAAAAGGAAGCAAGAAAACCGTACACAGGAAAAAAAACCACACAACACTTTTGATATAACCTTATTTATTTATTTATATAAAATTATACATGTTAATCTGAGTATACATAAAAACATCTTTCAACCTAAATGTTTTAAGAGGAAATGTAAAGTAAAATCTTTTCAAGTAGGGTAGTTTCTGTACTGATAAGGACTGTGAGTGGGATTATGGTGAGAAGTAGAAGTTGTGGAGATATTCTGAGTTGAAGTTATAGCAGCAGCTATGAGAGACAAGGCTTTTCAGAAATTCTGCTGTAAAATCTTGCAGAGATGTAGAATAGTAATGGGTGGGGAATGTGTGTTCAGGACAGAAATATTTTAAAACATGTAACATACTAAATCATGTTTACATACTCATGGAGATGACTGAATAGAAATGAAAAAAAGATAAAAATAAAAAGAAGATACAAAGGTAAAGTGGAGAAAAAAGATGGGATTCAGAAAAAATAAAACCATTGGCTTTTGCTAGAAGCAGGGTCTCTTCATCTATAAAAATAGAAAAAAAAATGACTATATTGAAGGCAAAATGAAAAAGGTCCTCTTCAATTACTTGTATAAATAAGAAAGGTAAGGTCATCAGGAAAGAACAAGAGAGAAATGCCTATAGGAGATTTGAAAAGAAAAAGGAGCTATGAAATAATAATTCTTTGGAGATTGGAAAATCAAATGTACTTGGGAAATATGATATAATTTATTGAAGTAATAGTATCTGGAATTTTAATTATTAATGGACTATAAGACCATAGACATAGCATGGTTCTGTGCCATTGTTGTTTTCCAGCAATAATCCACTACTTAGTTACAAGAAGAATAAACAATTATTTTCTTTACCAAGAATTTAAATTTTTACAGGAGTAAGGAAGAATCCAGGAGGGTGGAAGTGTTTATAAAGAGGAATCTTAATGATGGACAATGGAATCTAAGCTGCAAGGAAGGAAATAAGGGCAAGGTGGGTGGTTAGTAATTAGAAAATGGCCAAAAGATTGAATTTTCAATGAAAGAAAGAAGTAGCTAGAGATGGAAGATGGATCATAGGAGAGGCAAATCTGGAATGATGGTAGGTGATAGTCATGGGGTAGTGTGCTTACACTTGATATTTCAGAGACAGTGCCATTATTGCAACCATGGAAGCAGGTTGCAATAATGTAGGTTGCTCCTACAGCCAGGAAGACATTGGTGTGGGATCACCTACAGAAGTGAGGAAGAACACCTACACAAGAATGGCAATAAGAGTGGGTCAAAAAATACAATGGGTCAGGTGCTAAAATAATCAATTAATTTGGAGAAGTAAAGGGGGACTCTTGGAGAGCAGCAATCGTGAAAGACAGTGGGCAGTAAAATCTGGTGTCACAAGCATCCAAGGATCTTGGGGTTTGAAGAAAAATGCGGGAGATATCATTTGGAAGAGCAAAGGGTAGTAAAGAGGTCACCTATGTTTCCTGCAGTGTTTCTTGGGATGTTAGAGAATAACCAGCCTTTACTAGAAATGGCTGCTCACCCAGTGGTAAGAGATGTCCCAAGAGCATCTGGTCAAGGAACTGCTTCTTGAACAGCTGGGATAAGAGAACTTACTATGACCAGAATGGCAATGTCAGGGGACGTCAGATTCAGTAAATGTTTCAGAAATGGTTGAGGATATCAGAGAGTTTGCTGGCCATTAATAATAAGTTTAAAGGATTACAGAATAAGGGCTTGCACCTGACTGAAGGCTCGACATAGCATCACGTGGATGAAGTTAGTGATAATCTGGGAGGCACAGGTGTCTGCTGTGACTGGGATGTGAACCACAGGCACATTAGACTCACCTTAGAGGTGCTGGGTAACCAGTTTCAAGCACATGCTAGGGAGCCACGCAGTCTACTCTCTCCAGCAGCTCCTGATGAGGTGAAGGTTAGCAGGTGAGCAAAACTATCTGGTAGAAATTGCTTCCTTGGGCAGCTGGGACTTTGAATATTTATCCACTACCACAAAATATTGTTAGTTTAAAATATACTAAATTCCTTAAATGCAAAGTTTGTATCATTTTTCTTTCTTTGTGCCTTTAGCAGCCAATAGCCCAATGTTAGTTTCTTTTTTTATACTTAGTTTATTTAATTAAAATATGTATTGTATTTTTATATATTAGTAGCAATCTCCTATGCACTTTAAAAATATTAGCCTATTTAATCCCAACAACAATTCTCAGATATAGATATTATTATTATCCTGAAATTACCAATGGAGTGCCTGAAATATACAGAACTTATAAAACTTATCAAAGTCATGGCTCAAGTGGCAGAGCCGGTATTCAAATCCACACCGTCTGGTTCCAAAGTTCATGCTCTATCTACTCTTCTATGCTGAAAGAAAGAAAGAGTGAAGGAATGAATGAGTGGTAAGAAACATTGGAAACTTGCTAGAAGTCCTCTTAGCTAAAAGGGACTGGCCAGTTTATCATTTTAAACATCTCCATAGTATAGATGAGGAGGCTGAAGCTCAAAGACATTCAGCAACTTTCCAAAATGTTCTCAGTAAGAGGTGTTAGAATAGGGGCTCACACCAGGATTATTTCACTGAAGATCAAAGCATATAACCGCATTTTTATGTTACTTTTACTATCAGAAGACCAGATTATGATGATTAAAAAACATTATACATTCTGAATCAGTTGAAATATAATGCAAAGGAGTAAGGCAGATATTGGCTAAAATATCACTTCTGTAACAAATAAAGCTCATGTAAGATAAATGTCCCTCTGTTTGGACATATGACTCTGTATTGCTGCACTCCAGCTTCAGGCAGATTCACAGACCACCAGCATAAGGGCTGACAGGAAGTCATGAGCTCTGTGCTATGCAAAGCAGAAGAAAAAAGGAAGGGAGCTAGCCACACACGCCCAGGTTCTTTTTTGTTGTTCTTTGTACTTCATCCTGTAGTTTTTATCTTTATTTATTTTTAAACCATTTTATTGAGGTTTAATTGACGCTCAGAAAGTAAAGCTGTACATATTTAATGCATACAACTTGATGAGTTTGGAGGTAAGTACACATCCATGACTGTCAACCCAATCTATACAATCTATGCAATAAACCTACCCATCCCCTCCTAAAGTTTTCTCCTACCATCTTCATAATAGTTATTGATTTGGTGATAAACTTACCATAAGATCTACTTTCTTACCACATTTTTAAGTGTGAATACAGTGTTGTTAACTATAGGCACTGTGTTGTACAGATACATGTAGGATTACTCATCTTGTATTAATTAACAGAAACTGTGTACCCTTTAAATGAAACCTCCTCATTTCCCCCTATCCCCAGCTCCTGACAATTACCATTCTACTCTCTACTTCTATGAATTTGACTATTTTTGTTTCATCTTATAAGTTAGAATCATTTCGTACCTTTCTTTCTGTGTCTGGCTTATTTCACTTAGCCTAATGTCTTCCAGGTTCATCCATGTTGTTGCAAATGACAGGATTTCCTTCCTTTTCAAGGCTGAATAATATTTCATAGTATGTATATACCCCATTTTCTTTATCCTTTCATCTATTGGTGGATGTTTAGGTTGCTTCTGTGTCTTGGCTCTTGTGAATAATGCTGTAATTAACATAAGAGTGCAGATAGATACGTCTTCGAGATCCTGATTTCTGTTCCTTTAGCTCTATACCCAGAAGTGGGATTGCTAGATCACATGATAATTAAATCACCAATTAGATAGTCACCTCCTCTTCCTAGAGCTATAAAGAAGACCGAGGGGTCAGAGGGATTGTGCTAAGGTAGTTCTTTCCACGGAAAGGGATCGTCGGAAGAGGGATAGATCCCATTTCATCACTGCAACACAGGGAAACAACAAGGCAGGACAGCACTCGGTGAAAATTGGCTTCATGGTACGTTCAACATCATTGTCTTGCACACTGGATACCTGAGTCTTCTACATTCATATTGTGACTTTTATTGTACAGTCTAAATGGTTAATTTAATGGAAATATAAAATGAAAATGTCAATTCTGGTCATTAGAGTTGCGTGACCTTTCTCCCTTGTCACTTGGCAAATTACTGTCTATATTTACTACTCTTGCACAAATATTATTTCCTCCGAGAGAACTTCTCTGAGCACTATGCACTAGTCACCATCTCACCCCCCAACTTCCTTTGATCCAATACATTTCATCTCTCCCTGCTCTGTAACACCTATGAAGCAGGTGTGTGTTCTGTACCGCACATGTGCACATACAATTGCATCCTAAATTATTCACCTGATTCTTTGGCTCTGTGATCCCTGATGGCATCAGTAAGAGCTTCTATATGGTAGGCATCCAACAGAGCCCCCAGCAATTACTAGGCCCCTACACTGGACTCTTGATTGAATGACTGAATTGTGAATATTAAGTTGAATCCCATGAGATCGTTAGTTCAGTTCCTGTAGAAAGGCATAATTGTCTGATTGATTCAAATGAAAGGTGAGGAAATGGTGGTAAGTCGGAATGAAATAAGTAAAACAATTAGCAATAACTTTCCAAAAGGAAGTTTTATTTTCTATTTGAAAGGAAAAGATGATACATATACAACAGAGTATTAGATTCAACACTTTCCCACTTGAAAATTCAGTGGCACAGGGGCTAGACACAGTGTGTCACACCTGTAATCCCAGCACTTTGGGAGGCCAAGGCAGTTGGATCACTTGAGGCCAGGAGTTCGAGACCAGCCTGGCCAACATGCTGAAACCCTGTCTCTACTAAAAATACACAAATTAGTCTGATGTGGTGGCAGGCGCCTGTATTTCCAGCTACTCAGGAGGCTGAGGCACAAGAATCGCTTGAACGCAGGAGGCAGAGGTTGCAGTGAGCCGAGATTGCACCACTGCACTCTGGCCTGGGCGACAGAGCAAGACTCTGCCTCAAAAAAAAAAAAAAAAAAAAAAAAAAAAAGAAACAAGAAAAAAAGAAATGGCTGGGTGTGGTGGCTCATGCCTGTAATCCCAGCACTTTGGGAGGCCGAGGCGAGTGGATCACGAGGTCAGGAGATTGAGACCATCCTGGGTAACATGGTGAAACCCCGTCTCTACTAAAAATACAAAAAAAAAAAAAAAAAAAAGAAGAAAAGAAAAGAAAGAAAAAAAGAAAAAGTAGCTGGGTGTGGTAGCACACGCCTGTAGTCCCAGCTACTCAGGAGGCTGAGGCAGGAGAATTGCTTGAAAACGGGAGGCAGAGCTTGCAGTGAGCTGAGATTGCACCACTGCACTCCAACCTGGGTGAAAGAGTGAGACTCCATCTCAAGAAAAAAAAAAAAAAAAAACTCAGTGCCACAGTATAACAAGTATAGTATAGTAGATACACACCAAATGATTGATCTATTGGTTAGAATATCTAATGTGTCTAGTTACATTTAAAATGTCAAAAACTAAGTGACTTATTCTATGACTCTTCCCTCATCATTTTTCTTCACCCATATTCACATTAGACAGAAAAATATTCCTCTTCTACCAGATGGTAGCATAAATTTTCAGGTCAAGTGATATTAAAAATAGATAATAGCCAGGACCCCATGAGTCTCTACAGAAAGACTAAACAGTCACAATGGGGAATATCATTGTTTTGGTTTTCTTTATGAGCTTTTATGTACTCAGCTGCTTCTCAGGCAGACTTTTACTGCAGTGGGACCTGAATCATTCTGAATTCCGGTTCCACATCACTTCCCGTCCTTTACACTCTCTCAGCTCTGTGCCACACAAGTCAAGGGAAACAGCTTTGCAGCTGCACTCTGGTTCTGAATGTGCTCTCCCCCAAGGAGCTGGCTGGGTTTGAGTCTTGGAATCAGAATTCTCTAAGTTTTGTCTCTAGGTGCTGCTGTTTACAAACATTTTTCTATGTTAAGGAGCTTAGACTTATGTAAAAAATATAAAATGTGAAAATCAAGTTATTTCAAATCAACTTAAAGAGTTCATTTGGTTTTTCTTTAAAATGTGTAGTGATTACTACTGATTTTGATGAATAATTACTCTTGGCTAATATGTTCAAAACACATTTCAAATGCTACTCCTTTTAGGAAGCTTTTTCAAATCCTCCAAACATTGTCTGCTCTTTCTAACATCCCATCCTTTCATCTGCATTTACTCGTATGTCCAAGAAACACTTGCTCAATAGAGCAGTCTATGTCTGATTCTTCTTAGTGTCTCTTTCAGTGGCTGTGGAAAAGGAAGAAAGCACCAGCTTACGTTGGCTAATTTTTATTGAAATAATCTATGATTTGTTCATAGTTTTGATGCTGTATATTTAAAATCTTGAGTTACTAATGGTGAAGTTGGAACCACCATTTTATTATTTTAATGCAGATAATCTTTACTTTTAATTACCGATATTTATTTCTAGTGTGCTTACTAGAATCACTACTAAAATTTTAAAAATGGAGACATGAATTCAAAATGGGATAAAACCAAATAATAAGTAAAATATTATCAAAGTTTCATAAAAGGTATAATGTTGATGGACCCTAGAGATACTTTGTAGAATACTCTTACTTTATGGATGAAAAATATAAAGGCTGGAGTATAAGTGAGTTATACCAGATCACACAGTAAATCAGTGCTTGACTCTAGGCTAAACTGAGGTTTTAAGAAAAACATTACCTAAAGCAGTCAGACAGGCATGAGTTTTCTTTGAATTTTATTTCTATTGTGTGTCCTTGGACATATGATTCGAAATCCTAAAGATTACGTTTTTCATTTGTGAAATAAGGCAGCAATGCCAACTCCAAAGCATTCGTATGAGGATGAAATGATATGACATACAGCAAAGCACCTGGTGCTCAGTAATAGATGTTAAATAATTGTTAAGCGCTGTGAGAACATTAATAGCTCATATAATTAAGTGGCCACCATACATATAGGTTCTGATACTCAATAAACATGTCCCTCTTTAATTCTTCCTTTGTGTCTGATACCTACCTTATAATCAAACTTTGCCAAGCAGCCATGGCTTTTTCCTAAGAAGTATATGCAGCAGACGTGTCAACCACTAACTTTAGTAGAGAGACAACACTTCATACATAGCCTTCAAGAGGTCCCACCCCTTACACCCATATAATTTATACCACCATTGATTGTACAATAGGTGACACTGATCCAACATGGCGATGGAATCCTCTCTGAAAAATTAAGAACAGTAGCACTGAGAGAAGGAATTGATGAGAATAGTGGACATGGAACCAAGAAGTCACATAGAGTTGGATCCATTGTTGGCAGTATAAGAAGCTAAAGCTTCAAGGAAGGAAGAGAAGAGAGGAGAGGAGGGGAGAGGAGAGGAACTGTTAGTGAATCAGAGAAAGCCAATTGCAGAGAAAAGCAGAATGGAGAGGCTAGAATGAGAGACACAAGACAGATAACAATAACAGCAGCTCTTAGAAAATAGATTGGCTTTGACATGAGAGACTCAGCAGTGTCCTTTTTATAAAGCATGCTTCACTTAAGATAATCAGAGCAGATTCTCCTTCTGGTAACCAAAATATTATGGCTATAACTGTGTATTAGTGGTACAGATAACTTTTCAATGGCAAACAAGAGAAAGAAAAGATTCATTCCAAGTCAGAAATGTACTGGCACCACTCACTCTAACTCAGAAATGTTTACTTTAGTCCCTTTCAAATGTGACATCTCTTAGTTTCTTTATAAGCTTACAGGTTTTTGGTACAGGAAATAGCTCTTCCACCCTCCCCCATCCCAAACCTGGCCCCTTCTTGTTCCTTCTCTGAATTCTTGAATGGTGACCATGTGAGCTATCACCAAATGTGTGGTCTGAGCCAGCCTTTGAAGATTGCCATAATGATCTTTGCTGACTTCTGCCCTGTGCTTTTATTTGGAACCCCTGGTTGGCTGTTTGCTTTCCTAAATGTTAGCAGACTCGAACTGATGAGTTTTAAGTGCCTGCAGTGATCAACACCAGGTCCTTTAGTTTTGTATTTACTGTATATATTAAACAGTAAAAGAGAATATGTCAGTATAGAGAGCATCCCATGTCCTCCCTCTTTCCCTTCCTTCTTCTCTTTCTTCCTCCCTCCATCCTTTCCTTCCTTCCTGCATTCCTTTTTCTCTTCTCCTTCCCTTTCAGTCTCCCTCTCTTAATTTTGCCATTTCCCAGTTTTGAACATAGCTATGTGATAATAATAAAAATGTGAACCTTTTCCTATAATTTCAATATAATGTTTATTATAATTTTTTTAAAAATTGGAAATATAAAGAAAAATAACAGAATTTTATCATGCAGAAAAATTATACTTAACACTTCAACGTATTTGTTTTTCTTTCCAGGATTTTGTCAGATAGATAAATAGATAGACGCAAAAGGAACAGTGGAATAGTGTATATTTTTTGTTTTTTGTGTTTATCACTTTTCATATGATATGCATATTTCTCAAAGTTAAATATTCCTCTTAGAAATTATTATCTTTAATAGCCGAATATTTTATCATATAGATGCACCATAATTTAATACATGTCTTACTTTAGCAAATAATTCTTACTTTTTTAGATATATGAAATGTAATGAGCAGTTTTCATAGTTTTTTAAATAAAAATTCAATGTATATTTGATGCTCCCTAGGATAAACTAATACAGTACAAGCAAATTTACAGGTTTATGTTTTATAAGCCTTTTAGGCACTATTGATATGCATTTACAGACTTTCACAAAGCTTACTACAGGTTAAATTTGAAAATATCATTAAAAAGTACATATCTCAAAGGTAAGATATTAAGTGTAATTAGTAATCATTAATTTGTTTCAAAAAATTATTAATAGGAACAAATAAACATGAGGAAAATGTCAACTTCCATATAACAAATTACATCCTCAAAGTATTTATAGTACACTGATAGAGAGTCTTGCTAGAGATAATTTTATTCTTAAAAATAGTTTCAAGACATAAGAATATTTTTATGTCAAATAAAAAATAAGTTTCAAAACATTTTTGTGAATAGATGCTATACAGTAATAATAGACATGCATTCAGATGGTAGTAATGAATGAGCTCAGACTTTGGAATAAGATAGATAAGGAGAGATTAATACTTGTTTTAAGGTAAGAAAAAGAAAATTGCCTTCAAATTAGCAATGACAGCATAAGCATATGAATCATCTTTATTTTTCTGTTCCAGAAATAGATTAATATTTAAAAACATATATTAAACGTACATGGCCATGCATAAAAACCAGAGCAAAATTGTTTTGAGCTATCAGAAAATCCACAGTGGTGAGTAATAAATAAAGAATAATAAAATTGTTTGAACTAAAACCTCTATAAATGAAAATGTAACAATGAAACTAAAAGCTCAATGGATAGATTAAAGAACAGATTACACAAAGTTGAAGAGAGAAATTTTAAAGTGGAATACAAAGCTGAAGAAATAACTTAGAGTGTGGCTCAGAGAAGCAGAAGAACACCACGAAGAGAAGTTAAGAGGCATTGAGAATAAAATGAGAAGCTCTAACATCTTCTTGTCAGGGTTGCAGAGGCCATACCAAAGATAACAGGAAAGAGACAATGGTCAGAATGGTAGAGGATAATAACCTCACAGAATCGTTGAAAAAAAAAATATTTAGATTATAAAAGCACAATGAACACAACGCAGGATGAATTGAAGGAACTCTTCACTTATAAAACATTTAAAGACCATGAAAAAGAGACCCTAAGAGCAGCCAGGAGGGAGAAAAAGAGACTAAATACCTACAAAAATGTCTATAAGACACATAGTGGACTCATTTGTAGCAAAAAATAAAGACAGAAGAAAGTGAAATAATTTTTAAATATGCCGAGGAAGTAATATTTACCAACCTAGAATTGTATACACATGTAAAATATCTTTTAAGAATCAGAGTAAAATGAGACATAAAAATGAGAACTTACCAGTTACTAAAGACAATTCTGAAGGATGTAGTACTTTAGGCAGAAAGACAATGGTTCTAGACAAAAAATCTCAAATGCAAAAAAGAATGGCAAGAAAATATACCAGTTAGTTTGTGGATAATTTCAAACACTGGCATAAAATAACGATAATGTCTAATTTGTGAGAAAACACAGAAAAAGAACTAAAATACTAAGCAAAAATAATATATAATTTGGGAAATAGCGAATGGATTTAAAGTAATCTAAGGTTTATTATTGTAGTCATTTTATTATTTTGAAAGAGAGTGAAGACGCTGATTAATTTTAAATTTGTTAGGTCAAGGATAGCTAGTCATATAGTTCCTCTAATCACTAGAATAACATGCACAGAGTATATTATTTACAAACAAGTAGAGGGGAAATATGGAAGGAGAAAAAGAAAAAAAATCGATCAACACAAAAAGGTGGCTAGAAAGGAAGAGAAGTGAGAAAAGATGAGGCAGAAAGAAAACACACAATAAAATAGTTAAACTCAGTTCAGATAAAATAGTTACTGTAAAAAATGTGCAGGGACTCAACAATTTAGTTAAGGGGAAAATTGTCACTGTGGATTTGAAACAAATTCCAGCTTTATGTTGTTTAGAAAAGACGTATGTAAAATACACAGAAATAAAAAGGTTAAATTCAAAAGATGAAAAAATATTTACCATGCACATGCGAAACAAAAAAGTTGATTTAGCCACATTAATATCAGACATAATATAATGAAGACATGAAATATGAAATAAATAAGTTTTTAAAGTTTAATAACTCTAAATAGTATATGATTGTTTAGGATATTATATATTCTACAAATAGGCTATTTATGTTATATACTATATAATATATATCCTAATGATTTTTTATTTTAATATATTCCATATATATGGAATATATATATAGCTTATTTATAGAATATAATGATAACTATATATATTCTATTTATATATGGAACATATATAAATGAGGAAATTATTAGAATGAATTTAGGTTAGGTGTTAACTCCAGTGGCAGTGGCAGGGATAAAATTCAGCTGGGAAGGGACCTGAAAGGGGACTTCCAAGAGACTGGTAATATACATTTTAGTCAGTACAGTGTATATAAATGATAATTTATCTTTTAACTCAAAATTTAAGTTTACATTTAATTTTTTAATATATTTTCAAACATAAAATAGTATTCTAAAGGATGAAATGTTTTCTTTAGAATGATTCAAGGAAACCATCGAACAAAAATTGGTACATTTGACAAAGAAGCAATTGACAGCCTTGGAAATGGTAAATGTACCTCGTGAAATGTTTTTTAAAAATAAGCTGACTAAATACTGAGAAAAAACAGCACTGATAGTAGAGTTAATGGGTTTTACACTAAACCTGAAGATCCAAATGCAACACAGATTCATAAAAATATAAAAAATATTAAAGAGAACTCAAGACATAGTTTGAGAAGCTCTATCATAGATCTACTAGATGGTGTGGAAAGGGAGAAAAGTTTAAAATCTGTACATTGAAAAGTTTTCTCAAGTGTGAATAAAATATTTTTTAAAAAATACATATTTGGATGCATTGTATAAAATTATAGAACCATAAAAATTTAAAAAGAATCCTAAATACAATGTAAGAAAATAGACTTATAAATGTCTATAGAATAGTAAATTCAGATTAAAACTAGATTTCACATGAGAAGTGATGGATGCTGAAGAGACAGATTAACAAGGATAAAGTAATCAGGGTAAACAACTACACCAAGTTGTGATTCTGAATCCCTTTAGTAGCGAAGGCAAATTAAAATAATATTTAGACACACAAATAACAGAAAATAATTACCCACAGATCTTGGTTGAAAAAAACTACTAAAGGACGGTTTTCAGCAAAAATAAAAATGGAATATTTTAGGTTTAAGGTATCAATCCACCAAAAATATGCACTTCTAAATTTGTATCCTCTTGATAAGATAGCTTCATAATACATGAGTCAGAAATTAACAGAAAAAAAGAATAACATTATAATCACGTTTGATAATTGTGTTATATACATCTTCAACATTCTGATTAAATTTTGACTGCTTTACATGTCATTTACCAAAAGATGTGGTTTAAAATCTAAAATCTCCCACTATGATGGGAATTTGGGTTTCATTTATATATATCTTTTAAATCTGACCATGTGCGTACCTTATTATAACCCCACAATTTTAATCACCAACAAAAATGCTTACATACATAAACCAAAAATTATGTTCAAGCATGTTCATAACAGGTGGGCGCAGTGGCTCACGTCTGTAATCCCAGCACTCTGGGAAGCCAAGGCAGGAGGATTGCTTGAGCACAGGAGTTTGAGACCAGCCTGGGAAACATGGTGAGACCCCATCTCTATAAAACAAACAAACAAATAACAATTATCCAGGCGCGGTGGAGTGCACCTGAGGTAGGAGAATCACTTGAGCCCAGGAAGTGGAGGCTGCCGTGAGCCGGTTCACACCAGTGCATTCCAGCCTGGGCGACAGAGCAAGAACCTATCTAAAAAAAAGTTCGGCCGGGCGCAGTGGCTCACGCCTGTAATCCCAGCACTTTCGGAGGCCGAGGCGGGCAGATCGTGAGGTCAGGAGATCGAGACCATCCTGGCTAACACAGTGAAACCCCGTCTCTACTAAAAAATACAAAAAAAAATTAGCCGGGCGTGGTGGCGGGCACCTGTAGTCCCAGCTACCGGGGAGGCTGAGGCAGGAGAACGGCGTGAACCCGGGAAGCGGAGCCTGCAGTGAGCCGAGATCGCGCCACTGCACTCCAGCCTGGGCGACAGAGCGAGACTCCGCCTAAAAAAAAAAAGTTCGTAACAGCATTATTTGTAAGGTATCCAGATGGAGACAACCTATGTGTCTAACCACCGAAGAAGGGATAAATTAATTCTAGTATATTGATATAATGCAATACTACACAACAGTGGAAATAAGCACACCTCACATACATCATAGTGTTGAATAAAAAAGCTAAATAATGTATGATTTTGCCTACATTTAGTGCAAACACAAGCTGTACTAATCTGTGGGACTCAAAGTCAGAAAAGAGGTTGTATGTTGGGAGAAGGTGTTAGTTCTAGGTGAGAAAAATGAAGGAGATATTTGGGTGTCTTAATCTGGCTGGTGGTTACTGTGTTACAAACTCAAGTTGTACCAGGGCAGTAAGTAAAATATTTATTTAAAAAATAGAGGTATATGGTTTAAACAGTCAGCTAATTCTGTAAGTTTGTTTATTTTATCTTACAAAATGGCAGCCCATAGTCCTCCACTTCCAGTTTCATCATCCCAGCCACTTTATCTTTTTCAACTCATTATTTTTGTATTATGTGTAGGTCTCTAAATATCATATGTTTATTGCTACTTTCATTTTTTAGTATTCTGTATTATCATTTGACACGCACCAAACAGATAAGAAAATAACTTCCTTTCCAGATGACACCATTTCACCACATATACACATCCTTAACAAATCCCTATAATTTCAATGTAGTTATAATGTAATTTGGTTAAATCAATATTCAGCATTTGTAAAATTACAACTATTTAAGTGCTACTCATAATTGAGCCAAATGGTAAACCTCAGTAAAATTTTCCCCTGCATAATTTTTTTCATCAAAATTAATATTTGTCATTTATTTACAATTCAAAAATGTTTTGGAGATATTCAGATGAATTAGGTATTCTGTCAATTTTGCATTCCTAATAAAATGACCACCACAGTTAACCTGAGCTCTGTCTTCACCGTTTGGTGTTTCTCTTGCCTCACATTTCTCTTGTGACCAGATCTCTTATTTCTATAAGTCATATGTTTCTTTATCTATAAGTTGTATGTTACTCTTTTATTATTATTATTATTATTATTATTATTATTATTATTATTATATTATTTTGCTGAGCAAATTCTGAAGTAGCTACCTGAAATGAGATGGGTGTTTTAGAGATTTTCTGAAGAGCATGCATCTATAAAATGATCTTTCTTCCACCTTGACAATTAATTTGTGGCTGAGTATAGAATTCTAGTGATTGAAAATCACTTTCTTTCAGGAACTTGAAGGCTATTTTTTTTGCCATCTAGATTCCAATGCTGTTATTTAAAGCTTAAGCTATTTTGATTCTTGATTCAGTATATAGGACCTAAATTATTTATTGGTCTAGAATCCTACAGAAATTCCTCTTTGTCCTGAGTGTTTCAATATTTTTTGATGTGCTTTGCCCTAGGTAAGAGAATGGCAAAATTTTTCTGTAAAGGGTTTGATATAGCTTGGCTCTGTGTCCTCGCCCAAAATCTCAACTCTCATAATCCCCACCTGTCAAAGGCAGGCCCAGGTGGAGATGATTGAATCATGAGGGTGGTTTCCTCATGCTGTTCTCGTGATAGTGAGTGAGTTCTCACAAGATCTGATGGTTTCATAAGCGTCTGGCATTTCCTCTGCTTGCACTCGCTTTGTCCTGCCACCCTGTGAAGGTGGCTGCTTCTCCTTTGTCTTCCACCATGATTGTAAGTTTCCTGAGGCCTCCCCAGCCATGCAGAACTGTGAGTCAATTAAACCTCTCTCCTTTATAAATTATGCAGTCTTAGGTGTTTCTTCACAGCAGTGTGAGAACTGACTAATACAGGGTCTGGCAATAGATATTTCAGGCTTTGTGGGCCATGCAGCCTGTGCTACAACTACTCAACACTGTCATATTGTAAAAGCAGCCCATGGACAATACATAATCACATGGGCATGAATGTGTCCCAATGAAACATTTTTTTTTTTTTTTTTTAAATAGGTGGCAAGCTGGATTTGGCCCATGGGTCACATTGCCAACATTTTACCTAGGTCATTGTTTATTGTTTTAAGCGTTCTGTGGGTCTTTTTAATTGAGAAACTCGTATCCTTTAGTTCTGAGAAAATGTTGTTATACTATTACATTTTTAATTTCCTGCTTTTAATTCTTCTTTTTTCTCCCTCTGAAACTCTTATTATTTACATATTTGTTCTTCTGAAATGAACTTTTCAATTTTATTTTGCATATTTAATATCTGTGTTTCATTTTTGTTTTGACAAAATTATTCATATTAATTTTTCCAAATTTCTATTGAGTTTTTAAAAATTTCAAAAAAATAAAAATTTTCAAATAGCTCTATTTTATAATAATTGTTGTTTTAATACACACTGTTTTTCTTTCGTGACTGTAATATCGTCTCTTAACTCTAGAAACATAAACGATGTCAATGCATAATCTTATTTCCTGCAAGTTTCTTGTCTTGTTTGTTTTGTAAAAATCTTTTATATAAGTTTTAATCAGATGATTTGTAATTCTTATTTGTCAAATATTATTTAAAAATTTGGGATTTGGAAGCTTTAAATTATACAGTGGATCCTGTGATATACTAACCTCATCCAGAAGATATCTAATAGGGCCTGTTAGTCGTAAAACTTTGAATGTTAATACCTTTGTGCCTTTTCTCTTGGGCTGGTGAGACTGCCCAGAAATTTCACTAAAATCCTACTTGGAGAGTGAAGGTTCTGGCAATGGTGGTGGGAACATTGGTTTCTAAGTAAGAAAAGCACACCAGGATGCTCAACAGCCAGACCACAAATACTAACTAAATCTCTTTGTTTTCCCTTTTCTACCTCCAACCTTATTAATACCTCCTGGCCCCAAGACCATAGGCCCTTTTCTCCGGAGAAGTAATATACAATATTTTGCCAGACCAAAGCAAGAGTAGTCATTTAACTTTATGAAATGAGTGGGGGATGTTTAGAACTATAAAAAACTTTCCACCAGTTTGCTTTATTACAGCCATGTTATCTTTCTTTCCACTGACTCATTACCAGTAATCAAGGGTCACAGATTAATGAGCCTTATATAATTTTGGTTGTATAATGCATTTTGATCTCATTTTTCCTTCTACTGATTTATGATTGAGTTTCCCTGGAGCTGTTGATTATTTTATTATCAATTCACCTGACTTGTAACTTCTGATTGTGCTAATGTTCTATCTTCTTTCATTTTCTACATACTTGTGGGTTTACTGCTCATTTAAATTCGGACATACCAAGAATCACACAAACATCAGTTTTAAATTCCCATTAAACAGTAGAATCTCAGAGTGGTTAAATACAACCAGGCTATATAATAATTATAAAATATATGCTTAAAGCCAAATAAAAGAGAACTTAAAAATAACTGAATACAAACATATACAAATAATAATGGAAATAAAGTTTATTGTTCAATTTATTAAGACTTTACAAACACTGTTAATAGGTCCATTTTATTTGTATAGGTAACTCTCAATAAATATATAATAGTCATAAACGTATTTGTTCCTAACAACATAGACAGTTGTGTGTGAAGTAAACACTTAACAGAATTCATGGGAAAAAGAACAGATCTTATATCATAGCAAGAGATTTTAACATACTTCCTTCAGAATCTAAAGATAAAATAGAGCAAAAGCAATACAAAAAGTAACTTTATATACACTCATGTGCTGCATAACAGCATTTGGGTCAATGACAGACTGTGTAAATGATGATGTCTTATAAGATTATAATAGAGCTGACAAATTCTTGTCTCTTAGTAAGGTGATTGGCATTGTGACATTGTAGCACAATGCATTACCAACTTGTTTGTGATGATGTTGGTGTAAACAAATGTATTAGTTCATTTTTATGCTGCTAATAAAAACATACCTGAGGCTGGGTATTTATACAGGAAAGAGGTTTATTGGACTCACAGTTCCACATGGCTGGGCAGGCCTCACAATCCTGGTGGAAGGCAAGGAGGAGCAAGTCACATCTGACATGGATACCAGCAGGCAAAGAGACAGCTTGTGCAGGGAAACTCCATCTTATAAAACAATCAGATCTCATGAGACTTATTCACTATCTGGAGAACAGCACAAGAAAGACCCACCCTCATGATTCAATTACCTCCCCGCAGGTCCCTCCCACAACACATGGGAATTGTGGGAGCTACATTTCAAGATGAGATTGTGGAGGGGACACAGTTAAACCATATCAACAAATGTATTGTGTTGTCATTGTATGAATTATATAGCACATACAAGTATGTAGAGTACATAATACTTGATAATTATAATAAATAGCTATGTTATTGGTTTATGTATTTACTATACTATATGTTTACCATTATTTTATAGTGTACTCCTTTTACTTATTAAAAAACAGGTTAGAATAAAACAGCCTCAGACAGATGCTTCAGGGAGTATTTCAGAAGGCATTGTTTTCATAGATGATAGTTGCATTTGCATTCTTCCTGAGTACCTTCCAGTGTGATAAGATGCAGAGGTGGCAGACAGTTATTGATGATCTCAGTCTTGTGTAGGCCTAGGCTAATATGTGTGTTAGTGTCTTCATTTTTTAATAAAAAAGCTTAAAAAGCAAAAAAAAAAAAAAGCTTATTGAATAAGGATATATAGAAATAAAATATTTTGCTACAGCTATACAGCATGCTTGTATTTTAAATTGTTATTATGATAGAGTCAAAAAAGTTAAAAAAAATTGAAAAACATTATAAGGTAAATGTTACAGTAAGCTAAGGTTAACTTGTTTTTGAAGAAAGAAAATATATTTTAATACATTTAGTGTAGCTTAAGTGTACAGTGTTTATAACATCTACAGCAGTATAAAGTAATGTCCTAGGCCTTCACATTCACTTACTGATTCACTCAGAGAAATTTCCAGTCTGCAAAGTTTTATTCATGATAAGTGACTGATATGGTTTGGCTCTGTGTCCCCACCCAAATCTCATGTCGAACTGTAATCCCCACATATTGGGGAAGGGACCTGGTGGGAGGTGATTGGATCATGACAGCAGTTTCCCCCATGCTGTTCTTGTGATAGTGAGTGAATTCTCACAAGATCTGATGGTTTAAAAGTGTGTGGCAGTTCCCCCTTTGCTGTCTCTTCTGCCACCAAGTGAAGAAGGTGCTTACTTCCTCCCCTTTGCCTTCCGCCATGATTGTAGGCCTCCCTACATTGTAAGTACGATGGGAGGCCTCCCAGTCATGCTTCCTGTTAAGCCTATGGAACTGTGAGCCAATTAAACCTCTTTCTTCATAAATTACCCAATCTCTGGAAGTTCTTTACAGCATAATGAAAATGGATTAATACAGTGCCCTATACAGGTGTAGTATTTTTTATCATTTATATGGTATTTTTATTATACCTTTTCTATGTTTAGATATATAAACACCTTTTTTTTCTTTTTGAGACGGAGTTTCGCTCTTGTTGCCCAGACTGGAGTGCAATGGCATGATCTCAGCTCACCGCAATCTCCGCCTCCCTAGTTCAAGCAATTCTCCTGCCTCAGCCTCCCGAGTAGCTGGGATTAAAGGCATGCGCCACCACGCCTGACAAATTTTTGTATTTTTAGTAGAGGTGGGGTTTCTCCATGTTGGTCAGCGTGGTCTCAAACTCCCGACCTCAGGTGATCCACACACCTCGGCCTCCCAAAATGCTGGGATTACAGGTGTGAACCACTGCACCTGGCCTATCATTGTTTTACAATTGCCTGTAGTACCAGTGCAGTAACAAGCTGTCCAGGTTTGTAGCCTAAGAGCAACAGGCTATATCATATAGCTTAGGCATGTAGTAGGCTACCTCCTTTACATTTTATGATGTTTGCACACTGACAAAATTGCCTATATGATGTTTTGCCCAGCATGTAAATGTATTCCTGTTGTTAAGTAACACATGCCTACATATATATATTTATATGTGTATATATATCTGTGTATGTGTGTGTGCATATATGTATACCCACAGGGTTATATAGATACATATATAAATAAATACACACACACACACACACACTTGTCTTTTCCCCATGTATATTTTAAGAGTAACTGTTTAGGCTATGTGGTTATCTTGCAGTGGGACTGGAGTGTAAGAAGAGCAAATTATGAAATTAGTGATATATCCTACTTCTATTTTTCCCTTCTGTGCTCAACTTCATTTGTCTTATTTTCCTTCTGCAGAATCTTTGTCAGGCACTTGATTTGGCTAGTTTGGATTTAGTATAATTATTTTTGAATTCCTTAAGGTAATTTAGAAGCCATTCTTCAAAATTTAAAAAAAAATGGAAATACCAATTCTCACTTTTTAGATGTATTGAAAATATAAAACCTTTATTATATTCTCTGTCCATTAATAAAAACAAACATATGAACAAAAAAACTGAAATAAGTCTCTACGTGCATAACCACATGGGCATACATAACCACATGGGCATACATAACCACATGGGCATGAATGTGTTCCAATGAAACACTTTTTTTATTTTCAAAAATAGATGGCAAGGAAGATTTGGCCCATGGGTCATATTGCCAATATTTTACCTAGGACATTGTTTATCTATTGTTTTAAGCATTCTGTGGGTCTTTTCAGTTGAGAAGTTCATATCCTTTAGTACTGAGAAAATTGTCTTATACTATTACATTTTTAATTTCCTGCTTTTAATTCCTCTCTTTTCTCTCTCTGAAACTTATTATTTACATATTGGTTCTTCTGAACTTAACTTTCCAGTATTTTATTTTGTATATTTAATATCTTTGTGTTTTTTATTCAGGCTTTTATATGTGCCTCTCAATAAATATTTGTTTACTGAGTGAAATCCAGATTCGCTTATTGCTTTCTCTTTTCTCTTTGTATTCTTTGTAACTGAAACATATATGGATATGGAGAGATTTATAAACATATTACAAATGGTTCATTAAAAGACTTAGTTATATTATAAATTATTCATTGTTACAGGATTACTCATCACATCTAATCAACCTTTTTTTTTTTTTTTTTTTTTTTTTTTTTTGAGGTAAGGTCTCACTCTGTTGCCCAGGCTGGAGTGCAGTGGGATGATTGCAGCTACTGCAGCCTTGACCTTCTAGGCTCAAGTGATCCTCCCACTTTAGCTTCCCAAGTAGCTGGGACTATAGGCAGGTATCACCACGCCCAGCTAATTTATTTGTGTATATTTGTATATATATACACAAATATATATACAACAGGTGGGGTTTCGCTATATTGGATTCAAGCTATCCACTGGGTTAAATCTATCTTCTGGCCTCAGCATCTGAAAGTGCTGGCATTACAGGCATGAGCCACTGTACCCAGCCTAACCCATTTAATCCTAATAAGACTAACAAGGTACATATTACCCTCTTTATCTTAAAGGAAATAACAATTCACAGAGTTTAACTAACAAATCGAAGAAGTAGATTATAGATACAGGATTTGAACCAGAGCATTTGTGTTCTAAATCCATACTCAGCCAATGTTGTATTACACTTTGCAGAGGACAATATATGAATATGTCATGTCTATATTGTGTCTAGCAATAAACCTGGGCTTAAGACAACAGATATTGTGACAACTTTAACTTCTTGGATTGCTAAATCTACAGAAATTTTCTTTGTTCATTTTGTGCTACTTGAACAAAATATCTGAGACTGGGTAATTTCCACAACAGAAATGTGCTGGCTCATAGTTTTGAAGAGTGGGGCATCCAAGAGCAAAGGACTGATATCTGGCGAGGGCATTCCTGCTGTATCATCTTGTAGTGGAAGGTGAGAATATTAGAAAAAAGCAAGAGCTCAAACTCACATCCTTAAGCCTTTTTATAATCATCATGAATCCATTCCTAAAGGTGGAGCCCTCTAGACTTAAACACCTCATGTTACACCCCATCTTCCAGCAGTGTTGCATTAAGGCATAAGTATCCAATACATGCTTTTTGGGGGGACATATTCAAACCAAACCTGAAGAGATCTTTGCTAATATAATATATGCAGATTCATTTTCTCTTCTGCTTTCCACTTCGACTCACTCAGTATTTAAATATTACATTTGGATAAATCTGTATGCATGCCAGTAATTTGTAAAGAGATGAAAACAAAAGTCACCTTATGATATTGTTTTAATTATATAATATTAGCACTAGAAGTGATTAAAGTTTATCATAATCTTATTTAATAACCATATACTTATTTAATTCCCTTGTCACTGAATTTGAAATACTGGTATTTCTTACAGAATAATTCAAATTATTGAAATGAAATGCAACTTCCTACACAGTTCCAATGATCTAAATATAATCAGTGAGTTGTTAATTGAAAAGATTTAAAATTTCCTTTTACATGTCAGTATTTCAAAACAAAAAAATTGGTTTTGAAAGCTATTCTAATATTGTGCAATTCTAAATTTTAAAAACATTCCATAATCTTTACTTGCAAAAGAAGAACAGCATATTAGATTGTAGAAGACAAAGCCTGGCAGGGTGTGGTGGCTTACGCCTGTAATCCCAAGACTTTGGGAGGCGGGCAGATCATGAGGTCAGGAGTGTGAGACCAGCCTGGCCAACACAGTGAAACCCTGTCTCTACTAAAAATATAAAAATTTAGCCAGGCATAGTGGTGAGTGCCTGTAATCCTAGCTACTCGGGAGGCTGAGGCAGGAGAATCACTTGAACCCAGGGGGCGGAGGTTGCAATGAGTCCAGATCATGCCATTGCACTCCAGCCTGGGTGACTGAGCAAGACTCCATTCTCCATCTCAAAAACAAAACAAACAAACAAACAAAAAAAAAAAAAAGGAAAAGAAAAAAAAAGCCTAGCACCACTTGCTATCAGCCAACCTAAAGATTCTATTTTTATTTTTTACATTTCAGTAAATTCTTATGCTCATATGCTCATATTTAATTTGTATAGTGCCTACTGTAGTGTATATTCAATTGCAGGTCCTATCTTTTTAAAACCAAATATGTATCGTAAGGACTTTCTATTTGTCTGTTAGTTGTTAAAACCTGTTTTTAATTTTGTAGCATTCTACTGAGTGAATAAAAACATCACTTAACATCACTTAAATTAGACTTTGCTTTAAATTTAGTTAACTTCTAATATTTTTCATTAATTACCTCTTCATTAAATTTGTCAGTAATCGTATGGGACAATCATCACAAGGTATAGTTATATCATATATGCTAATAAGTATATATAATACCTCTTGGATTTATAGAGCACTTTTTTTTATTTATTATTATTATACTTTAAGTTTTAGGGTACATGTGTACAATGTGCAAGTTAGTTACATATGTATACATGTGCCATGCTGGTGCGCTGCACCCACTAACCCGTCATCTAGCATTAGGTATATCTCCCAATGCTATCCCTCCCCCCTCCGCCCACCCCACAACAGTCCCCAGAGTGTGATGTTCCCCTTCCTGTGTCCATGTGTTCTCATTGTTCAATTCCCACCTATGAGTGAGAATATGCGGTGTTTGGTTTTTTGTTCTTGTGATAGTTTACTGAGAATGATGATTTCCAATTTCATCCATATCCCTACAAAGGACATGAACTCATCATTTTTTATGGCTGCATAGTATTCCATGGTGTATATGTACCACATTTTCTTAATCCAGTCTATCATTGTTGGACATTTGGGTTGGTTCCAAGTCTTTGCTATTGTGAATAATGCTGCAATAAACATACGTGTGTATGTGTCTTTATAGCAGCATGATTTATAGTCCTTTGGGTATATACCCAGTAGTGGGATGGCTGGGTCAAATGGTATTTCTAGTTCTAGATCCCTGAGGAATCGCCACACTGACTATCCACAATGGTTGAACTAGTTTACAGTCCCACCAACAGTGGAAAAGTGTTCCTATTTCTCCACATCCTCTCCAGCACCTGTTGTTTCCTGACTTTTTTAATGATTGCCATTCTAACTGGTGTGATATGGTATCTCATTGTGGTTTTGATTTGCATTTCTCTGATGGCCAGTGATGGTGAGCATTTTTTCATGTGTTTTTTGGCTGGATAAATGTCTTCTTTTGAGAAGTGTCTGTTCATGTCCTTCACCCACTTTTTGATGGGGTGCCCACTTTTTGTTTTTTTCTTGTAAATTTGTTTGAGTTCATTGTAGATTCTGGATATTCGCCCTTTGTCAGATGAGTAGGTTGCAAAAATTTTCTCCCATTTTGTAGGTTGCCTGTTCACTCTCATGGTAGTTTCTTTTGCTGTGCAGAAGCTCTTTAGTTTAATTAGATCCCATTTGTCAACTTCGGCTTTTATTGCCATTGCTTTTGGTGTTTTAGACAAGAAGTCCTTGCCCACGCCTATGTCCTGAATGGTAATGCCTAGGTTTTCTTCTAGGGTTTTTATGGTTTTAGGTCTAACGTTCAAGTCTTTAATCCATCTTGAATTGATTTTTGTATAAGGTGTAAGGAAGGGATCCAGTTTCAGCTTTCTACATATGGCTAGCCAGGTTTCCCAGCACCATTTATTAAATAGGGAATCCTTTCCCCATTGCTTGTTTTTCTCAGATCTGTCAAAGATCAGATAGTTGTAGATATGCGGCGTTATTTCTGAGGGCTCTGTTCTGTTCCATTGATCTATATCTCTGTTTTGGTACCAGTACCATGCTGTTTTGGTTACTGTAGCCTTGTAGTATAGTTTGAAGTCAGGTAGTGTGATGCCTCCAGCTTTGTTCTTTTGGCTTAGGATTGACTTGGCGATGCGGGCTCTTTTTTGGTTCCATATGAACTTTAAAGTAGTTTTTTCCAATTCTGTGAAGAAAGTCATTGGTAGCTTGATGGGGATGGCATTGAATCTGTAAATTACCTTGGGCAGTATGGCCATTTTCACGATATCGATTCTTCCTACCCATGAGCATGGAATGTTCTTCCATTTGTTTGTATCCTCTTTTATTTCCTTGAGCAGTGGTTTGTAGTTCTCCTTGAAGAGGTCCTTCACATCCCTTGTAAGTTGGATTCCTAGGTATTTTATTCTCTTTGAAGCAATTGTGAATGGGAGTTCACTCATGATTTGGCTCTCTGTTTGTCTGTTGTTGGTGTATAAGAATGCTTGTGATTTTTGTACATTGATTTTGTATCCTGAGACTTTGCTGAAGTTGCTTATCAGCTTAAGGAGATTTTGGGCTGAGACAATGGGGTTTTCTAGATATACAATCATGTCATCTGCAAACAGGGACAATTTGACTTCCTCTTTTCCTAATTGAATACCCTTTATTTCCTTCTCCTGCCTAATTGCCCTGGCCAGAACTTCCAACACTATGTTGAATAGGAGTGGTGAGAGAGGGCATCCCTGTCTTGTGCCAGTTTTCAAAGGGAATCCTTCCAGTTTTCGCCCATTCAGTATGATATTGGCTGTGGGTTTGTCATAGATAGCTCTTATTATTTTGAAATACATCCCATCAGTACCTAATTTATTGAGAGTTTTTAGCATGAAGGGTTGTTGAATTTTGTCAAAGGCCTTTTCTGCATCTATTGAGATAATCATGTGGTTTTTGTCTTTGGTTCTGTTTAAGTGCTGGATTACATTTATCGATTTGCGTATATTGAACCAGCCTTGCATCCCAGGGATGAAGCCCACTTGATCATGGTGGATAAGCTTTTTGATGTGCTGCTGGATTTGGTGTGCCAGCATTTTATTGAGGATTTTTGCATCAATGTTCATCAAGGATATTGGTCTAAAGTTCTCTTTTTTGGTTGTGTCTCTGCCCGGCTTTGGTATCAGGATGATGCTGGCCTCATAAAATGAGTTAGGGAGGATTCCCTCTTTTTTTATTGATTGGAATAGTTTCAGAAGGAATGGTCCCTGTTCCTCCTTGTACCTCTGGTAGAATTCGGCTGTGAATCCATCTGGTCCTGGACTCTTTTTGGTTGGGAAGCTATTGATTATTGCCACAATTTCAGCTCCTGTTATTGGTCTATTCAGAGATTCAACTTCTTCCTGGTTTAGTCTTGGGAGAGTGTATGTGTTGAGGAATTTATCCATTTCTTCTAGATTTTCTAGTTTATTTGCGTAGAGGTGTTTACAGTATTCTCTGATGGTAGTTTGTATTTCTGTGGGATCAGTGGTGATATCCCCTTTATCATTTTTTATTGGGTCTATTTGATTCTTCTCTCTTTTTTTCTTTATTAGTCTTGCTAGCGGTCTATCAATTTTGTTGATCCTTTCAAAAAACCAGCTCCTGGATTCATTAATTTTTTGAAGGGTTTTTTGTGTCTCTATTTCCTTCAGTTCTGCTCTGATTTTAGTTATTTCTTGCCTTCTACTAGCTTTTGAATGTGTTTGCTCTTGCTTTTCTAGTTCTTTTAATTGTGATGTTAGGGTGTCAATTTTGGATCTTTCCTGCTTTCTCTTGTGGACATTTAGTGCTATAAATTTCCCTCTACACACTGCTTTGAATGCGTCCCAGAGATTCTGGTATGTTGTGTCTTTGTTCTCATTGGTTTCAAAGAACATCTTTATTTCTGCCTTCATTTTGTTATGTACCCAGTAGTCATTCAGGAGCAGGTTGTTCAGTTTCCATGTAGTTGAGCAGTTTTGAGTGAGATTCTTAATCCTGAGTTCTAGTTTGATTGCACTGTGGTCTGAGAGATAGTTTGTTATAATTTCTGTTCTTTTACATTTGCTGAGGAGAGCTTTACTTCCAAGTATGTGGTCAATTTTGGAATAGGTGTGGTGTGGTGCTGAAAAAAATGTATATTCTGTTGATTTGGGGTGGAGAGTTCTGTAGATGTCTATTAGGTCCGCTTGGTGCAGAGCTGAGTTCAATTCCTGGGTATCCTTGTTGACATTCTGTCTCGTTGATCTGTCTAATGTTGACAGTGGGGTGTTAAAGTCTCCCATTATTAATGTGTGGGAGTCTAAGTCTCTTTGTAGGTCTCTCAGGACTTGCTTTATGAATCTGGGTGCTCCTGTATTGGGTGCATATATATTTAGGATAGTTAGCTCTTCTTGTTGAATTGATCCCTTTACCATTATGTAATGGCCTTCTTTGTCTCTTTTGATCTTTGTTGGTTTAAAGTCTGTTTTATCAGAGACTAGGATTGCAACCCCTGCCTTTTTTTGTTTTCCTTTTGCTTGGTAGATCTTCCTCCAGCCTTTTATTTTGAGCCTATGTGTGTCTCTGCACGTGAGATGGGTTTCCTGAATACAGCACACTGATGGGTCTTGACTCTTTATCCAATTTTCCAGTCTGTGTCTTTTAATTGGAGCATTTAGTCCATTTACATTTAAAGTTAATATTGTTATGTGTGAATTTGACGAGTGTCATTATGATGTTAGCTGGTGATTTTGCTCGTTAGTTGATGCAGTTTCTTCCTAGTCTTGATGGTCTTTACATTTTGGCATGATTTTGTAGCGGCTGGTACCAGTTGTTCCTTTCCATGTTTAGTGCTTCCTTCAGGAGCTCTTTTAGGGCAGGTGTGGTGGTGACAAAATCTCTCAGCATTTGCTTGTCTGTAAAGTATTTTATTTCTTCTTCACTTATGAAGCTTAGTTTGGCTGGATATGAAATTCTGGGTTGAAAATTCTTTTCTTTAAGAATGTTGACTCTTGGCCCCCACTCTCTTCTGGCTTGTAGAGTTTCTGCCAAGAGATCCGCTGTTAGTCTGATGGGCTTCCCTTTGAGGGTAACCCGACCTTTCTTTCTGGCTGCCCTTAACATTTTTTCCTTCATTTCAACTTTGGTGAATCTGACAGTTATGTGTCTTGGAGTTGCTCTTCTCGAGGAGTATCTTTGTGGTGTTCTCTGTATTTCTTGAATCTGAACCTGCCTTGCTAGATTGGGGAAGTTCTCCTGTAAAATATCCTGCAGAGTGTTTTCCAACTTGGTTCCATTCTCCCCGTCACTTTCAGGTACACCAATCAGACGTAGATTTAGTCTTTTCACATAGTCCCATATTTCTTGGAGGCTTTGTTCATTTCTTTTTATTCTTCTTCCTCTAAACTTCCCTTCTTGCTTCATTTCATTCATTTCATCTTCCATCGCTGATACCCTTTCTTCCAGTTGATCACGTCGGCTCCTGAGGCTTCTGCATTCTTCACGTAGTTCTCGAGCCTTGGTTTTCAGCTCCATCAGCTCCTTTAAGCACTTCTCTGTATTGGTTATTCTAGTTATACATTCTTCTAAATTTTTTTCAAAGTTTTCAACTTCTTTGCCTTTGGTTTGAATGTCCTCCCATAGCTCAGAGTAGTTTGATCATGTCAAGCCTTCTCTCAGCTCATCAAAGTCATTCTCCATCCAGCTTTGTTCTGTTGCTGGTGAGGAACTGCGTTCCTTTGGAGGAGGAGAGGCGCTCTGCTTTTTAGAGTTTCCAGTTTTTCTGTTCTGTTTTTTCCCCATCTTTGTGGTTTTATCATCTACTTTTGGTCTTTGATGATGGTGATGTACAGATGGGTTTTTGGTGTGGATGTCCTTTCTGTTTGTTAGTTTTCCTTCTAACAGACAGGACCCTCAGCTGCAGGTCTGTTGGAGTATCCGGCCGTGTGAGGTGTCAGTCTGCCCCTGCTGTGGGGTGCCTCCCAGTTAGGCTGCTCGGGGATCAGGGGTCAGGGAACCACTTGAGGAGGCAGTCTGCCCGTTCTCAGATCTCCAGCTGCTTGCTGGGAGAACCACTGCTCTCTTCAAAGCTGTCAGACAGGGACATTGAAGTCTGCAGAGGTTACTGCTGTCTTTTTGTTTGTCTGTGCCCTGCCCCCAGAGGTGGAGCCTACAGAGGCAGGCAGGCCTCCTTGAGCTGTGGTGGGCACCACCCAGTTCGAGCTTCCTGGCTGCTTTGTTCCTGGCTGCTTTGTTTACCTAAGCAAGCCTGGGCAATGTCGGGCACCCCCCCACCCCCTTGCCCTCGTTGCCGCCTTGCAGTTTGATCTCAGACTGCTGTGCTAGCAATCAGGGAGACTCCGTGGGCGTAGGACCCTCTGAGCCAGGTGCGGGATATAATCTCCTGGTGCACCGTTTTTTAAGCCCGTCGGAAAAGCACAGTATTAGGGTGGGAGTGACCCGATTTTCCAGGTGCCCTCTGTCACCCCTTTCTTTGACTAGGAAAGGGAACTCCCTGACCCCTTGCACTTCCCGAGTGAGGCAGTGCCTCGCCCTGCTTCAGCTCGCGCATGGTGCGCTGCACCCACTGACCTGCGCCCACTGTCTGGCACTCCCTAGTGAGATGAACCCGGTACCTCAGATGGAAATGTAGAAATCACCCCTCTTCTGCATCGCTCAAGCTGGGAGCTGTAGACCGAAGCTGTTCCTATTCGGCTATCTTGGCTCCTCTATCCAGCACTGTTGTTTTTAATAAGGTTTTATATGCATTTTATTTTATCCTCAGAGAATTTTGAGGTAAACAATATAGATATTATTCTTCTCATTTTCAGTTAACAGAAAATCAACTTTAGTGGATGGGCACGCCTGTAATCCCAGCAGTTTGGGAGGTTGAGGTGGGCAGATCACGAGGTCAGGAGTTCGAGACCAGTCTGGCCAGCATGGTGAAACCCCGTCTCTACTAAAAAAATACAAAAATTAGCCAGGCTTGGTCACATGTGCCTGTAGTCCCAGCTACATGGGAGGCTGAGGCAGGAGAATGACTTGAACCCAGGAGGCAGATGTTGCAGTGAATCGAGATCGTGCCACCGCACTCTAGTCTGGGCAACAGAGCAAGATTCCGTCTCGGAGGAAAAAAAAAATCAACTTTAGTGAATTTGATGTGATTTGTTTAAGATCACACACTCAGTTATTGAGCGAGGACTAAAAACCATCTTTTATTCAGACTCTTACAGGTGCCTCTCAGTAAATATTTGTTTATTGAGTGAAATCCAGATTTGCTTATTGCTTTCTGTTTTCTCTTTGTATTCTTTGTAACTGAAACATATATGGATATGGAGAGATTTATAAACATATTACAAATGGCTCATTAAGAGACTTAGTTATATTACAAATTATTCATTGTTACACACACACACACACACACACACACACACTACATGGGATCAACTAACGACTAGATTTTGTAGAATTATCTGTATTGCATATGTTTAAATACATTTTCCCAAACATTTCCTGAGGAATGTATGTGCGCTACTGACTGGGAGAGGTGCTAGGGACACCACAGAAACAGAGACAAAGCCCCGCCCTTATGAAACAGCAAGAGAGAATGAGGTGAGGAGCAGGCAACTGAACAGTTAGAATTCAGTGTTTTACAAAGTGATAGAACCATGGAGAGGATACAGAGTGGGCCCCCGAAAGGTCAGAGGGTGCCATAAAGCTCTTTGTGGAGGACGCCGAGTTCTGACTGCTGTTCTGGAAAGAAGAATAACTCAGCAAGGGAAAATAAAAGGAAGGAATTTCAGGCAGATTAAGCTAAAGCAGAAAAGGCATAGTTATGTGATGCTTTGCAGTCTGTCTGGGGAGCAAAGTGGACAGTGGGTGGGAGGCAGAGGGCTTGCTGGGAGGGACAGGCGCTGCACCCCAGGTACTTGCCACCTCTTCACTGGGCTCCTTTAGCCAGTCAGTCCTGCCTCTCCAGTGAGATGGCTCGCCTTGTTGCTTTGGTCTCCTTCCAGGCTGTGCAGAATAGAAAAGAAGGCACATAGTCATGTTGGCAGGTTCTGACTATCATGCAGTGATAGGAAATTAGTTTTGCTCTATGGGACTGAGGTTCTTAGAGCCCAGATGTAAGGGTATGAAAGACAAGACAGAAACTGGAAGGGAAGAAAAATCCCTTGTACTGGATGTTTGCTGTGTGCCAGAAACCAAGACAAACTCTTTTGCTTACAGTTTTGTATTTCCTCTTTGCAATAAACAATGCTGGTACACTCGGCTATCACCATTTTACACTTGGGGACACTGAGGCTAACGAAAGTCAATCAAGGTCACATAGCTAGTTAAATGTGGTGGCTAGGATATTTTGGGGGTTCCAAGCTGAGAAGGCTTTGGCTTAATTGGTTCTGATGTCAAAAATCAGTTGCTGCTTGTAGCGGGGCAAGATTTAGTACTTCCCTGACATGTGAAATGGAGTCAGTGCACTGGGGGATGACCAAACATTTATGTCGTCGCCTGCTATTAACTCTCTGGGCAAGGAAACACGCGTCTCCATTTATACTGAAAGTCTTGGCGGTCGTGCCGAGGCAGCGCTGGGGCATGTGTTTCTCTGTGTCCATGGCAGGAGGCCACACGCCATGCCTAGGTGCACGTTAACATGACATAAATGTTAATGTCCTGTTCTAAAACCAAAGCCTGCAGGAGAGAGGAAATACCACCCCCGCCATACCCAGGCCCCGGTGTTTGGATACTGCAGTCTATATTTTGACTCCAGAGTGTGATGACTATGTAACTTTTCACAAGGATTTCATTTTTTCCCTGTCAAGCCACATTATTTTAAGGGTGACAATAACTTGGCTGCAAATGAGCTGAAACCATCAGGGTGATAAATGAGTTTCTGGGGGAGGGAGGCATCGCCTGGCCTATACTTTGTAGGACCACACACCTACGTCGTCCTTCTTCCATCTTCTCAGAACAATGTGTCATAGATCTCCCGTCCCTGCGTCCCCCAAGGCCCCTTCCTTGCCGGCCTCCTGCTTCTTAAGGCAATAGAGAACCGTAAGCACTTGACTTTGGAAAATATACTGTATTTCACAGAGTTTGGGAAGGGGGGAGAAAGAGTTGCTATTTTCCTTTGGCTGTTAGCAAGGATCTGATTTATAAAACTGCCTTGGAGACAACTCCTCACCTAGTTTATTTTCTCTGTCAGCCAGGTCTGTCTCTGAAGTGGGGCTACCCCTGGTCAGCTCAGTGGTCAGCCTGCTTTTTTGAGTTGAAATCCAGGAGTTATGTCCAGAATCGCCTGGTGAGTTGGGGAACTGGATTTCTTGTCAAGAAAGATGACTTTCATACTATTTTACTGGGTGGAGCAGGGGGTAGGAGGCAGGTATGCTGTGAATTTTATATACAGAATCTCATTCGCTGTTCACTCATTTAACATAGCCAGATGAAGCAATTTGCTAAGGGATTTTCCCTGAGACTTAGCACCAGGATTTGAACCAAGGGCTGTTGTGCTCCGAAGCTTCTTTTACTGCTTTCTCCTTTTTGTCCAATTCCCCATTCAAGTCAAGATAACCCGCATGCCATCAAGTACTGGGAGAAAGTGAGCTCACTGCCCATTCAGTGGTAAGGAAACACTCAGTAACAAGTCTTTGTGGTGGTCAAGAAGTGTAAAGCAGGTTAGCACTGCCTCACTTGAAGCTATGAACTTTCTATTTGCTATTATTATATTTGTTCCTACTTGCTATTCATATATTCCTATTTGGTATTTCTATTATGTCTCTGGTTGGGAAGGGAAGAAGGCCTTAGGGAGTGGATTGACTTCACATATTGCAGTTTGTTTGTGCCACCAAGCAAAGCACAAAGGCTTCGCACTGGTTAAAAACCTTTGTGTCTAGTAGGCCAACGACACGGGCAGTTAGAGCAAAGAGGAGTAGAAGTCAGCTGACAGGTGTGGCAAAGGGATGGCCTCTCTGTCAGAACAGCCACTGTCAAGGTAGAGTTCCAATGCTACGAATGGCTGAAAAAGCAGTGTAGTTTATTGCTTTCCTCTTTTACTTGTGTTACTTAAAAAAAATCTTTCATGAAATTTGAATTCTAAAGTTACAGGTTGAAGTTTAAGTCCATTAATTAGAATGTATATAGTACAATTATTTGTTTACATTGCTTAACACATTCACTAGACTTGGAGCAGCTTGAGGGCATAGAGTTTGTCTTATTCAGTTGTCTTTCACTAGGACAGAGGATAGTTTCGGGCACATGCCCATTGAATTCTGGGAAGTTAATTACAGGTGAGATAGACGAGCCTTTTAACTCTCTTGAGCCTCAGTTTGTTTCATTATAAAACAGAGATTAAAATCCTGGCCTGATTGGGCCACTGTGAGTATCCAAAAATGATTTCTTTGTTAAAGTCATTGTGTGAATTAAAATACAATTCCTGAGAATATATATAAAATATGTGAAAGTAATTTATTAATAATAATTATAGTACATACACCAATAACTTCAAAATCAATCTCTGGCCCCACTCTGACTTCTAAACTCTAGATTTTAATAATTAACTTCCTCCTTGATATTTTCACATGATTGTTTTAATGGCATCTAAAATTTACAAAAGTTATATTGCATTCTATACCCTCCTGTCAGACTTGCTCCTTTGGAGATTTCAGTCTAAGAAAACGTCATCTATATTTACATAGTTGCTCAGATCACAACCCTCTGAGTCTTCCTTAACCCACCTCTTTCTTCACATCCACATCATTATAAGCAAGCCCAGTCGGCTCCACCTTTAAAGTGCATCCCAAACCCTACCTCTTCTTAAAACCTTCACGGCGACCTCCATGGTTCAGGCCATCACCACTTTTCTCTTAGACTCTGGCATGGCACGCTCCTCCTGCTTTCACCCACCAGAGGGTCCTTTTCGCATGCACATCAGGTCACAGGACTCCTGCTTGGACCCTCCCAAAGACTGGCCTCTTACCACAATGAGATATCATCTCATGCCAGTTAGAATGGCGATCATTAAAAAGTCAGGAAACAACAGATGCTGGAGAGGATGTGGAGAAATGGGAACACTTTTATACTGTTGGTGGAAGTGTAAATTCGTTCAACCATTGTGGAAGACAGAGTGGCAATTCCTCAAGGATCTAGAACCAGAAATACCATTTGATCCAGCAATCCCATTACTGAGTATATACCCAAAGGATCATAAATCATTCTATTATAAAGACACATGCACACGTATGTTTATTGCAGCACTATTCACAATAGCAAAGACTTGCAACCAACCCAAATGCCCATCAATGATAGACTGGATAAAGAAAATGTGGCACATATACACTATGGAATACTATGCAGCCATAAAAAAGGATGAGTTCATGTCCTTTTCAGGGACAATGGATGAAGCTGGAAACCATCATTCTCAGCAAACTAACACAAGAACAGAAAAGCAGACACTGCATATTCTCACTTATAAGTGGGAGTTGAAAAATGAGAATATATGGACACAGGGAGGGAAACATCACACACTGAGGCCTGTCAGGGGATGGGGGGTTAGGGGAGGGATAGCATTAGGAGAAATACCTAATGTAGATGGCAGGTTGATGGGTGCAGCAAACCACCATGGCACATGTATACACCTATGTAACAAACCTCCACATTCTGCACATGTACCCCAGAACTTAAAGTATAATCATAATAAGAAAAAAGACTGGCCTCTTATCACAGCACAATTTACATGTAAGGCATGTCTTTCTCTTGGCTACGTCTTTCTTCATTCCCATTATCAGATTCTCGCTCATTCTTTCTCTGCTACCATTATTCTATTCCTTGCCTACCTCACATGTTCTCTTAAATAAGGAACTTTATATCTGCTATTTTTATCTGTTTGGAATCACCTTCTTTAAAATATTTATATGGCTTGCTCTATCATTTTGTTCACGTTTCTCTTTAAATATCACCCCATGGTGGAATTCATTGATGATTGTAAGAACCCATGCTACACAGCTCATCATTTTCTTATCTTGATTTGCTCTATTTGTCTTCCTAAAATTAGCGCTTTCTGTCATCATATTATATATTTGTTTATTTTATTTTGCATGTCTGCTCTTAAGAGAATGGATGTTCCATGACATCAGGTCCTTATTCTGTTTCATTTACTACTATAACTCAGCAGTTTTCACCTATTTCACATCTGTTTGTTGAATGTCTGCTAGATGTCTGACAGTGTTTTAAGGAATGTGGCAGTAAGCAGAACAGACAAACATTTCTGCTCACATGGAGTTTATATTCTAAAGGGAGGAGATAAACTATAACCAGGTAATATAGCAGGATATGCCAAATAGCATAGTAAGTGCAATATGAAACATAAAGCAAGCAAAGATAGAGTTGTGGTCAGCATGAAAATTTAAATTGCATGGTTCGAGAGGAGCTCATTAAAAAAGTGGCATTTGATCAAGGACCTGAAGAATATAGGAAAGATATTTGGGAAAGATGTAGGAAAGAAGAGCATGCCAGGAAGAGGGAGTAAGGAAAAAAAACACCCAACAACATTTTTTTTTTTTTTCAGAAAAAACATAGAGTTCAGAGTGGCTAGAGAAGAATATACAACATGAGGAATCAGAATATTATGTTGCTGGATGGGGAGGTTCACATTATGTAGGACATTGTAGAATAGCATATGAATATCAGCTTCTGTTGTGTGTTAAATGGAAAGTCATGGAAGGTTTTGAACAGAAGACTGATATTGTATCTGTTACATTTTAAGATCATCTGTTAAAAAATCAACAGTAGAGGGGTAAGCCCAGAAATAGGGACAATAATTAAGGAAGCAGTTGTAGTAATCCAAGTGAAAAAAGATGGTTGCTTGGATAGCATGGGGGCACAAGGGATCTCAGAGTTTGTGAGAGGTGGTCAGATCATGTGCATTTTGAAGTACAGCCAAGATTTACTGATGGATTGTGTACAGGGCATTTATAGCTAAAGATGACTCAGATGACACCATGTATATGGGCCTGAGGAAGTAGAATAATGAAGGTTACCATTTGCAGAACAGAGGAAGATCATGAAAGAAGCAGCTTTGGGGTTTGGTTTTGGTTACCTATGAAGATAACTATGAAGATGTCCAAGGGAGATGTCGAGAAAGGAGTTGGAGAAACAGGTGTGCAATTTAGGAGAGAGGGATTAAGCTGAAAATACAAACTTGGAGGTTTAGGGCATCCACACAGTCATGAGACTAAATGAGTTCATCAAAGAAGTGCATATTGATAAATAAAATAAATCCAGGCCGGGCAGGGTGGCTCACGCCTGTAATCCCAGCACTTTGGGAGGCTGAGGTGGGCGAATCACCTGAGGTCAGGAGTTCGAGACCACCCTGGCCAACATTGGTGAAACCCTGTCTCTACTAAAAATACAAAAATTAGCTGGGCGTGGTGGCAGGCGCCTGTAATCCCAGCTACTCGGGAGGCTGAGGCAGGAGAATCGCTTGAACCCGGGAGCCGGAGGTTGCAGCGAGCCAAGATCGCACCATTGTACTCCAGCCTGGGGGACAAGAGCAAGAATTCATCTCCAAAATAAAAAATAAATAAATAAAAATAAATCCAAAGATTGACCCTTGGGATAGTTAATAGCTGAAATACACTTGTAATCTATTTTTTTTTTATAATCATGACATCCCAGTAATACCCCTGCATCTCTTATGCAATACATATTGAGGACATTATTTTTAATAAGATCATGACTATGATCATGTAAGTTATGTGTGTGTGTATACATTCACTACACACAGACAGACACACATATAACTTTTTACTAATTGATTTTACTAATTAACTTGATAGTTTGATCTTTAAAGTGACTCACCTTTTTCATTTAAGTAAATTTAGTTTAAAGCAAGCTTGTCCAATCTGTGGCCTATGGGCCATATGTGGCTCAGGACAGCTTTGAATGCAGCCCAACAAAAAATTGTAAATTTCCTTAAAACATTATGAAATTTTTTGTGATTTTTTTTTTTAGCTCATCAGTTATTATTAGTGTTACTGCATTTTATGTGTGGCCCAAGATCGTTCTTTTACTTCCAATGTGGCCTGGGGAAGCCAAAAGATTGGACACCTCTGTTTTGTTTTATTTTATTTTATTTTTTATTATACTTTAAGTTCTAGGGTACATGTGCACAACATGGAGGTTTGGTATATAGGTATACATGTGCCATGTTGGTTTGCTGCACCCATCAACTCATCATTTACGTTAGGTATTTCTCGTAATGCTATCCCTCCCCCAGTCCACCAGCCTCCCACCCCCCAACAGGCCCCAGTGTGTGATGTGTCCATGTGTTCCCGTTGTTCAACATCCACCTATGAGTGAGAACATGTGGCATTTGATTTTCTGTTCTTGTGATAGTTTGCTTAGAATGATGGTTTCCAGTTTCATCCATATCCCTGCAAAGGATATGAACTCATCCTTTTTTATGGCTGCATAGTATTCCATGGTATATATGGCCCACGTTTTCTTAATCCAGTCTATCATTGATGGACATTTGAGGACACCCCTGTTTTAAAGGAAGATATATCACTACAATAAACTGTATCACTCATCATAAGTAAAAATACTTGTAAAATAAAAATTACTATTTATTAAAAATGTTTGTGCACTCACTCTGATATTACCAATGGTACATATATCACACTTTAATAAAAACTGATGTAATGAATGATTAAAAGGGAAGATGATATGAGCACTAACATGGCCTCACTCAGCTCCTCTGGATGCTGGACAGAGTGGTTGACTTTCAACATCTGTCTTTTCCCCTTCCCCTACTGATAAGCCACACATGTGGTTTGGAGAATTTTACCAGCTTAAGAGGGGGGCCTGAGTCTAAAAGGTGATTCAAGCCCCTTTACCAGAGATTTTCAGACAGAGAGAGATGACAGAATTCTTATCAATGAGACATGAAGAAAGAGTTGCTAGAGTTTCCTTGGATTTTTTTTTTCCTCACTCTTATACCACTCATTCCCACTAAACATGAGGAAAGATGCATATCTCCTCAGTTGCTGTTGGCAGTCCTCTTATAACCATGACCACTAGGCATGATATCTCCAAACTGGAAGGCATAAATGCTCATCAGTAGTAAAAGATACAAATTGTAAGAAACATATAGTAGGCTTAGACATCATGGCAGAATGGACTACTGCCACACCTAGCAATGTGGATGAACACCATGGGCATTAAATTGAGCACAGAAAGCAGATCCCAAAGGGGAAGTACCCTGTGATTTCATTTACACATGGTTCTAGAATTGGCAACACCAATTTGTACAGACATCAGCATAGTGCCTCCTTTTGGAATGCAGACATGCTTGGGGCCTCTATGGTGACGGAATGATCCTGATTTGCTTTGTGGATACGTGTGTGAAAAGGCATTGAGCTGTGCAATCATCATTCATGATTTATGCACTTTACCTTACACGTAAACAAAATTAGCAAAAAGTTAATATTGAACTCTATCACAGGAATTTTTCTTTCAGTTTTTTTAATTTTTATTTTTTGAGACAATGTCTCACTGTGTCGCCCAGACTAGAGTGCAGTGGAGCGATCTAAGCTCACTGCAACCTTTGCTTTCTGGGCTCAAGTGATCCTCCTGCTTCAGCCTCCTGAGTAGCTAGGATTATAGGCATGTGCCACCATGGCCAGCTAATTTTTGTATTTTCTGTAGAGACAGGGTTTTGCCATGTTGCACAGGCTTGTCTGAATCTTCTGAGCTCAAGCGATCCACCCACCTTGGCCTCCCAAAGTGCTGGGATTTCAGGTGTGACCCACTATGCCTGGCCTCTCAGGAAATTTTTTTAAGAATATGGTAAACAGAAGAGGCTCAGATAACATAAATTTTAAAAAACTCACATATATTCCTTTGTTTGCTTTTAACAAACATAAATTTTAAAACTCCTGTTATTAGTTGAGATGTGAATACAACCCATTATTCCTTAGTAGAAGTTGATATTTTCAACATTTTCTATTATTTTATGATCATATTATCCTCAAAGTTATTTTTTAGGTATGTAATGTCTGTGCATAGTTCAAAGTCCAAATGATGTAAATCGCAAATAGATGCAAATTTTAATTAAGGTTTTAGAGGTTATTTGTTTTATTAGTAATTTTTCTGGGTTATGTGATTGGCCTAGCAGTGTTCATTATATTTCAAATAAATTATTAAAAACAAATAATACAAATTACAAAATGGAAAAGATGGCAATGTGTGAAGCAATAATAATAATATGGCTTGAACTTAGAGTTATGAGTAATTCAATTCTATCTTTAAGTACAACATAAAATAATAAAATAATAAAACAACAGCAGCAAATTCTATTAAAAAGCAATTTTACCTCTTACTTTTTCTTCTCCCCTTATGTATTATTTTAGAGAAATTCTGATATATTTTATTCTTTGTCTTTGATTTGCCTTTTCCTCTTAACACTGTGTCGTGATCTCCTTCCATATTTATTCATATGGAAGTGCCTCACCCTTTTGAATGGCTGCTTAGCCAATTATTGTACAAATATGCCATAATCTATTTAACCAGTATTCTATTAATGCACATTTACATTAGGCTCAATAGTGTGATGTTATAGACAATAATGGCCTTAATATCCATGTATATATAAATGTCTTTGTCCACAAATGTCAGGGTATGTAGAGGACACATTTCTGCAAGCCAAATAGCTGAATCAAATGGTACGTGCATCTAAATTTTGGTAGCTACTGCAAAATTCCATATAGTTTGAACCAATTTAAATTTCCACTAACAATGTACAAGTATATTTTTTCCCTTACCAACAGTGTGTGTTCTCAAACTTTTTGATCTTTGCCAAGCTACATCAAAAATGGTATTGCATTGTATTCATTCCTTTTCACACTGAAATAAAGAACTACCTGAGACTGGGTAATTTATAAAGGAAAGAGGTTTAATTGACTCACAGTTCTGCATGGCTGGGGAGGCCTCAGGAAACTTACAATTGTGGCAGAAGGTGAAGGGGAAACAAGGCATGTCTTACATGGTGGCAGGAGAGAAAGAGAGTGAAGGGGGAACTGCCACACACTTTTAAACCATCAGATCTCATGAAAATTCATTGATTATCACAAGAACAGTATGGGAGAAACTGCCCCCATAATCCAATCACCTCGCCACCAAGTCCCTCCCTTAATACATGGGCATTACAATTTGAGATGAGATTTGGGTGGGGACACGGAGCCAAACCATCTCATGCATTGTTGTTTTAATTTGCTTTTTGCATATAACAAGTAGTACTGAGCATATTTTCAGGTATATAAGAGCCATTTTTAAATTTCTATTTACCATCTGCCCATATATGTGTGTGTTTGTGTGTATACACACACACACACACACACTCACACACAGCTGAAATCATCAAACCATATAGAGCTTATTGTGATGAAAGGAGTAGGATGGGGACATAATTTGATATTTATTCCAGTTTATTCCACTATCATCTATGGAACAGGATCTCTTTATTCTACTGATGTACAATGTGACGTTTTCATACTCTTTTTTTTCTTTATTTTTTCTGAAAAAAGGGACATATTTTCATATTCTAAGCTCTCATATATGTTTGAATTTCTCTCTGGATGCTCTCCCATTGATTCGTGTCTGCATATACATGTGTCATTATTACTCTTAATAAGCTCTGTGATATTTAATATCATATAGGACCTGTCCACTGTATCACTCTCCCTTCCACCCAGAATATTTCTGGTTGTTGTTGTTTGAGAAAGAATCTCCTTCTGTCACCCAAGCTGGAGTGCAGTGGAATAATCACAGCTCAGTGCAGACTCAACTTCCCTGGGCTCAAGTGATCCTTTCACCTCAGCCTCCCAAGTAGCTAGAACTACAGGGGCATGCCACTACACCTGGCCAAATATTCCTGGTTCTTTTAGAATGAGGTATGTTAGTTAAACTTCTGGACTCCGAAGACGGAATGTTTGGGTTCAAATACAGCCTTTGCCATGTACTAACTTTATAAACCTGTACAAGTTATTTAACCTCTCTGTTTGTTGAAGTCATCATATATAAATATGGGAATAGAATAATGTTATTGATGAAAGTGTATCATTTAATACATCTGTAATGCTTAGAAAAGCACTTCAGGGAAATGCAACAGTACATTTATTATCATTCTTGTTTATTTGTTTTTCCACATGAAACTTAGATTTATTATTGCCTAGTTCTAAAAAATATACTTTTTTATTGTTATTGCATTAAATTTATAGATTAATTTAGAAAGAATTGAAACTCTATGATATTGAGTCTTTTTATCCAAACACAAGTATGCTTTTTTGTTTATTTTAGTCTTGTTATGGGTCTCTCTTAGTAGTTTATTAAGTATTTTCTCATCTCGATCCTGCTAAATTTCTATAAAAATTTATCTATAGGTAATTATTCTTTTGCTGTTGTGGTTATTTTGTTGTCTTGCATCAGATTTTTTCTAGAGAAACTATTGTATATATTAATTTTATATGCAGCCACCTGTAATATTTACTGTAAAAAGTGAATTTGACATGGTATTTATTTTAATAAATCACTTAAAATATTGTTTTTTTATTTTTTTAAGAAATGTAAACATTTAACTCAAAAGTTAGTTAGAAATAACAGTTAGATACCACCAGACACCTGTTTGAATGACCAAAATTCAAAACACCAACAACACCAAATGTTGGCAAGGGCAACCAGCACTCTCATTCACTGCTGGCAGGACTTTAAAATGCTACAGTCACTTTGGAAGAGAGTTTGGAAGTTTCTTACATATAACAGGCTTTTGCCATAACATCTGACAATTGCACTCGCAAATATTTACCAGAATGAGTTGAAAACATATGTCCACACAAACTCCTGCACACTGACATGTATAGCAGCTTTACTAATAATTGCTAAAACTTGTAAGCAACCAAAATGTCCTTCAGTAGGTGAATGGATAGACTGTGGTACATTCAGACAGTAGAACATTATTCATCCCTTTAAAAAATGAGCTATCAAGCCATGTAAAGATAAGGAGAAACCTTAAATGCATCTTACTAAGTGAAAGAATTCAATCCAAAAAGGTTACATACCATATCATACCATGTGCTTCCAACTATATGACATTCTGGAAAAGGTAAACCTATGGAGACAGTAAAAAGGTCAATGGTTGTCAAAGGTTAGGAAGGAATAGATGAGTAGGTGAAACAGAGTATTTTTAAGGCGGCGAAATGGCTCTATGTGATAGTATAATGGTAGATACATGCCATTTGTCAAACCCATAGAATGTACAACGCCAGAAATGAACACTAATGTAAACTCTGGACTTTCAGTGATAACAACTTGTTAATGTAGGTTCATTGATTGTAAAAAATGTACCACCCTGGTGTGGGATGTTGATAGCAGGGTAGCCATGCCTGTGTGGGGGCAGGTGCATGTAGAAACTCTCAGTACTTTCTGCTCAATTTTGCTGTGAAACTGAAACAGCTCTTAAAAAATAAAATCAGTTTAAATTGTAGGGTGGGCGTGGTGGCTCCTGGCTATAATCCCAGCGCTTTGAGAAGCTGAGGCAGGAGGATCACTTGAGCCAAGCCTGGGCAACATAGAGAGACCCTATCTCTACAAAAATTTAAAAATAACTGGCTGTTGTGCATGTCTGTAGTCTCACCTACTCTAGAGGCTGAGGTGGGAGGCTCCCTTGTGCTAAGGAGGTGGAGGCTGCAGTGAGCTATGACTGCACCACTGCACTCCAGCCTGGGCAACAGAGGGAGATCCTATCTCAAAACCCAAGAAAATTAAATAGTATCTACAAGAAATATTTAACTTACCATTATTATGCAGAGATAATATCCATATACAAACACATGGGTAAATATTGTTAATTCATCAAGCATTTGCTTATCCTCTTCTATGTTTCATCTGCAGTTGCAGGTACTAGGGCTCCTCAGTCTAATAAATGGTTAAAATTTCAGTGAGAATAGCAGACAAGTAAATTAACAGTTATAACACAACTTGATAACTATGATGAGGAAAAGTAAGCATTCTCTCCTCTTTTAATCTTTCTGTTCCTGGCTTCCTGTAAATTCACATAGTCAAGCCTAGAAGACAAAAAAAGCTGACCTTTCAGTTGTTTTGCTTTTTCTTCTGTGCTGCACCTGTGACCTCAAAGCTTTAGATGACTAACTTTGGCCACTGGGGAAGTTAAACTGACTTGCCCTGACCTTTCATGACCTACCTTGAGACTAAATCCAAGCCTAGAGAAACAGTCACTGGTGTGGGCAGAGCTCTAGTTCAGCTGAGTTTATCAAGAGAGGGTCTCAGGGGTGTCTTTCTGCAGTGCAACCTCTGTGGACTCCATTTTTAATGACACTTGGAGTCATTAATACGTTTGTTGCTTTTACTCTAATCCACCGTTTAAAATACTATATGACTTAATGACTAGTGGTAGGTAGTGATTCTGCTCTAACAATTTCCTTAGAGCAAGTGAAAGTAGGAAACAGAATAGAATCAATTAACAATATTTATCAGCCTCACTTGATGGGGACAGCAGTCTCAATCAAAGTGGACAGGATGCCAGTTCTGATCACAGGTATCTAGAAGGGAAAGGAGGGACAGATTATGCAAACTATTTTCTGATCCACCACTCTCTCATAACTATGGACTTCAATAATTACTATTGATCTGTCCCTGGTGTTTAGTATTACCTTGGATAAGTCACTTAATCTCTGTCTCTCATTTACTCAAATGAAAATATTACCCTAGTTCAATAGTCTTCAAACCTGGTTATATGCTAGAAACCTCTTTTGACAAATGATGATCTCCAGGCTCCATCCCAGAGCAACTAAATTCAGACCTCTCAGATCTGGGCTTAGGTATGGGCATTGGTGTTTTTGCTTGTTTTTTACCTGCCCTGGGGATTCAAATATACAGATTTCACAGAGAAGCAGTTGGAAAGAGGATCTTAAAGACCCTTCTAACTCCCAGGATCTCTGAATCTATGGACTGTTCAAGGCCTAAAGCCACTCACAAGAATGAACATGTTTCCCTCAAGCACATTTAAACAAATCAGTTTATTTTCAACTTTTTAATTCATTTAACCAGATACAGATTGAGAGAGTGTTGCAGGTTAGACCCTGTGGGAGTCATTGCAGGAAAATGCTGATTCCTAGACCTGGCCACAGAGTTTCTGAGGCAGAATTTGAAACGTGAGGCACAGAAGTGGGACTGGCTATGTAATTCGTGGGCCCCAGGGAAAAATGAACATGGGGATCCCTTGTTAAAAAAAAAAATTAAGAATTCCAAGATGGTGGCAGCAGTGCATGAACCCAAATGCAAGACTCTTCTAAACATGCAGCCCCATGTGACCGCACAGGTTGTACACTCGTGAAGTTGCCCCTGCACCAAAATTTGTTACAGAAATTCCACAAGTCATCTTGATAGGTCACTCAGTTTGGTAACCACCATTATAGGAAATTAAAAGATGAATAATTAATTGCATTTATCATAATATAGTGGGAGAACAGGTCAACACAAGTCAATGGGCTAGTCAGTCACCTTCGAATCTGAAGAATGTAGACTCACTTAGGATTTCTTAAATATAACAGAATTTTACAGAGGAAACTGGAAAGAGGAGACACTTAAGAAAAAAAAAAAAAAAAAAAAGAACTTCTAGTGCAGAAATCTAGTGCTCACTGGGACCAGCCATTGGTGTCCATTGGAGATCTAAGGAGCTCTGCAAACCAACCACACCAGTTACACCTCTTCTGCTTGCAGGAGATATAAAAGTTAATCCGCTTTCTTGTGAGAAAATGACATTGGCTCACGTGACAGAAAAGCCTGTATGTAGGGCTGACTTCAGACGTGCTTGACAGGACCTGGTTCTCCATTCTTTACTTGACTCTAGTCTCCTTATTTTATTGGCTTCTTCCTGAGACAGGTTCTCTATATGGTGTTAAAATGCTGTTGCAGCCATTCTAGACTTTATGGCTGATGGTAAGGCGGGCAGCTCATGTCCCCAAGAGTTAAACTGTCTTCTCCTGGTTGGCAGGGATCCAAATTATTCCCCCTCCTTGAAGATGAGACATGCTGATTAGCATAGGTCCCCATCTGAGTTCTTTGAGGGAAAGCTATGTTTGTCTTCCTTTTACAGATGAAGAAATTGGAGTAGAGAGGGCTATAGCTTGCCAAGGTCATAAAGCCAGTGAAAGCAAAGCCTGGAATTTGAATGTAGGCACCTGACTTGAGGACCCACTTTATTAGCCACTTAATTGTTTTAAAATTTCTGACTAAAGAGACTTTTCATTTTTAGCTTTCTTACTCTTAAATTCAGCTTTCCCATAACTTCAGAACACCGGTGGCCCTCACGACTTACACGATTCCATCTGATATATTGGCACACGCTGCCAACTCTGTAATTTTCTGTGTTTTTTGTCTACGCAGATTCTTTTTTTTTTTTTTTTTGAGATGGAATTTCACTCTGTCATCCAGGCTGGAGTGCAGTGGTGAGATCTCCGCTCACTGCAACCTCTGCCTCCTGGGTTCAAGCGATTCTCCTGCCTTAACCTCCTGAGTAGCTGGGATTACAGGGACATGCCACCACACCCAGCTAATTTTTTGTATTTTTAGTAGAGACCAGGTTTCACCACATTGGCCAAGCTGGTCTCAAACTCCTGACCTCAAATGATCTGCTTGCCTCAGCCTCCCCTCCCAAATGCTGGGATTACAGGAGTGAGCCACCATGCCTGGCCCTATTCATATTCTTGATTGAGAGAATATGATCAGTCTAGTTTGACCTTGTTTGAACACAACTTTATATGTCAGGCTTCTTCACTGGCCACGAGACAATTATGATGGGTCAGGGGCTGTCTCCTGGTCTAATAACCTTTATGAAGTGAAGGCTGGTCCTGATGATGTAATGTTCAGGTAGTCTCTCCTTCCCTCTTTCCTTGCCTACTATTCCTCCACACCCAGCTGGCTTGGAGCATGGCCAGGTCTCTTAGAAGTAGACTTTAGGATTTACCTGTGAAATACTACACACTACATGTGTGTAGTGGGAAGTATACTATGAGGCAAGTAAAATGTGGGTAAGGCTGGCCCAAGCACAGTTCTGTGAAAATTAAAAGGAGAGGCCTCATTTTGCATGGTCTTTTGTGATGTGGCCATAGGGTGGTCTTGGAGATGAGTAAGAATGATCAATCAGGTAAAGGGAGCTGCAGGAACAGGACATGGGGGTTAAAAGACTTGCCTGTTCCAGGCATTGCATGTTTGTTTTAGACATCGTGATCAGTCACTTCTTTTCTCAGGAGACATATTGAACAACTACTGTATTCTCAAAGATGTGTGTCTGTGTGTGTGTTTCTGTATCTGTGTCTGTATGTGTGTATATCAAAGAAGTCACCATTTGCAGACTTCCAGACTTCTTACTCTATGGGCCATAGTGGGCTTTATGTTAGTTGTGCAGTCCTGCAATCTAAACTCAAGTGCCCTCTGTGACAATTCGTCTTTGACTTTTCCAAGAAGATTTGGCCAACTTGCCTCCGTGATGGCGCAGGTCCTCTGAAAAGCGGATACCATAATGGAATTCAATTGCAGGAGATTTATTGGAGAAAGTGTTGATGAGGAATAAAGGGTTGAGGGAACAGGAGAAAGTTAAGGAGAGCCTTTAGGTCATGATGCAGTTCTGATACCTACAAATGGGGAGAGGGAGAATGGGTTGGGAAGAAAGAGCTTCTGACCACAGTGCAGCTCCTAGAAGGTGTCACTAGGGCAAAAGGAGAGTCTAGAGTAGAGGCTGCCTATTAGAAGAGTCCTGCATTGGGCAGGAGTGTCCTGGACTGGCACATCTCCAGGAGAGTGTGACTTTGAGTGAACATCCTGGTGGATCTGGAAGTAACATCTGAAGGCTGTTGGCCAGCCACTCATCATAGCAGATACTGTCTTAAAAAGAGATTGGAGCAGCCCCCACCCTGGCTTATACCTTCAAAAAATAAGACTTTTTATATTGTATGTCATATTATTCAAGTTAAAAAAAAATATTTTTCACTCCTGAATGATAATTGTTGATATATTTGGCCCCACTAAATTTAGCTCCTTGAGAAGAAAGACTGTATTATTTTTCCCTTCTGAAATCTCAACATCTAGTAAAGCACACAGTATTCAGTAAATAGTTATTGAACAAATGAATGAATAATCCAAGCAATTAACCATTCAATAAGGGGTTTTCAGTGAAGAAGTTAAATGATTGAAGTCAATCTTTTGAGAGGTTATTCTGGCATTGCTGTAAGCTTAGTGGTGCAATAGAAAAATGTGGACTCTCCAGTCAGAAGGTCCTAGGGCTAAATCACATTTTAAACTGCTTGTTAGGTTTATATTTTTGGTCAAATAACCTGGTTTTTCTGAGCCTCAGTTGCCTCATGTATAAACTTAGAATAATACCTACTTAATGGCTTTTTCTGAGCATTAAAAGAGATGATGCCTAATCTGGTTTGGCTGTGTCCCCACCCAAATCTCATCTTTAATTGTGGTTCCTATAATTCCCACGTTACGGGAGGGACCCAGTGGGAGATAATTTGAATCATGGGGGTGGTTTCCCCATACTGTTCTCATGGTAGTGAATAAGTCTCATGAGAGCTGATGGTTTTATAAGGGGAAACTCCTTTCACTTGGTTCTCATTTCCTCTTTACCTGCTGCCATGTAAGACGTGCCTTTTGCCATGATTGTGAGGCCTCCCCAGCCATGTGGAACTGTGAGTCCATTAAACCTCTTTTTCTTTATAAATTACCCAGTCTTGAGTATGTCTTTATCAGCAGCATGAAAATGGACAATGCCCAAAATGGCTGATACAGAGCCTGGCATACAGGAGAATTCCTGTAAATGCTGCCTCATTTACCTCCTTCCTAGAATTGAATCTCCAATTTGCTACTAAAGAGAGTAACTTTATTTCCCTATTCTTCACAATGAGACTGAAGAAGCAAGGACTGATCCCAACAGTGACCTCAAAAGTCCAATATTTGACATAATAATCTAATTGATATACTTACTAGGTATATTGTCTTTTAGTTCTCTTAACAGTCTCTTTATAACTAATGCAACAAAATGAGGATTAATGAAACAAAATCTGCATTAGCACGATTGTCATTTTCAGAGCGGGAGACTGAAGGTCACAATGTTAAATAATTCACCCTAGGTCACATTTCAGTAAAGGAAATTACAGGATTCAAACCCAAGTCTGTGTTGAGTTTGAGCTCCTAACCATTATACTGGCTATGTAGTGATGGACAAGCAGTTAGGAGACCTTGGTAGCCCTTGAACCAAATCTTGGGTTCTGTAAGGGTGTTCCCAAGATCCCAAGAAATTAGCATGAACCAAGCAATAATACTACCTGAAGAGAGAGCATTAGGACTTGAGACACATGTCTCCCTTTTGTTAGGGTGTTCTGCCCTCTGCTGGTTACTTTTAATATTTTTATACATTTGGGTCATTTAAAATGCCAAGTATTCAGGTCCTCTTGGTAGTAGTCAAATTAGTGAAAGTAAGAATACTTCATATTATATGTAATTAGCTTATAAATATATGACTATCTGACTACTTTCAAGTATGTGTGTGTGTCTCTCAACCACAAAGCTATAAAGCCTAATACAGTGCCTGTCACACAATAGGTTATAAGCAAATGCTGTATAAATGAATGGCTGGGAACTCACACACAGAAAGAACACAAAAAAGAAAAGTGTAGGACTGAATATAAATATATAAAATATATATTCTGACAGGTTTGGTGCTCGGTGTTTCTTGAGTGAATGAATGAATCCATCAATTGACTAATCTATCAACCAACATTGACATTTCTGTGATTACAATAGAATCATGGTTGACAACCTGTGTCCTCTTTTGAGCCTAAAATTGGTTTAGTTAACAAACAACTTCTTTTCCTTATTTCTTACTGAAATCTTGTAACCTTCTATTTCTTATTGATAAAAGGCAGCATGGTGACAGGAAGCACTTCTTCCCCAGGTAGTGATAATTTGGAGAAAATACTTTTAAGTATGAAAACCTTGAAATGTGGCTGAAAAATTCTGATCGTTTGAGATTTAGGAATTTTCTCACTCATCTCCTTCTTTTCCGTCCTTCCTCTTCACTTTCTTTCTGTTTAATGAAAACTAAATTTGAAAACCCTTGTTTTTTTTTTAATTTATATTTTCTCTCATTTTCTCTCTATTAGTGGAGCTTTCAAGGATATGGTCACTCTTTGAAAGCAGCAACAATGGGAGACATGTTAGATTTCCTTCCCCCACCTCATCCCACCCAAAAGTAGACCAATTATTATGGAAATGATTCCAGTCGTTTCCCCCTCCAGTGTCAACTATTAATAATTTACTATTTCAGAACTGGATATGCAAATTCATCATGCAGATCAGCAAAACTGGGAGGCTATCCATGGGCACACAGACTTAATGAGTATTTTATTACCTTCCAAACAGCGCTCCCCAGCCTGCCTGTTTAGCATTTGCTGAACACTTGCTTGGAACTAATGAGATCATCCCAAACCTCAGGTGATCATTACCAGGAGCTTGGCTCTGCAGTTCCTCTGGGAAAAAATGAAAAATGCTGGAGAAAGAGGAATGAGGGCACTGTCAGGAGTGATGACATCTGCTTTTCTGAGTTTTCAAAATTGTTTCATATCTTTTGGATTCTAAGTAAAAGACATCTTAGAAGATAGGAAAATATCTCAATGACATATTGAGGGCATTTTCCCCCTAAATTCATATTTTAAAGTGGAATATAGGCATATCTATCTATCTATCTATCTATCTATCTATCTATCCACCTAACTACCTATCATGACTTAAGAAAACCTGTGTTCTGATTTAATACTCTGATCATGATTGACTACTTTGAGTCAACCACAGTAACAGCAAAATTGTAGTCCCTCAATTCAGTTCAATGTAGCTGATTCTTCCAATCAGTCACAGTAAAGGGGCATTGGGTGTTTTCCACAATAATAAAAAAAATTAAACGTAGTATATTCATATAAAATATATAAAATTGTGTTACATTTTAATATATAATTACTAATAGTAATAATAATGTTATTATTCTAAAAGTTATAAAGACATTGTATTTCAGAAATTCAGAGAAGAAAAGAAAAAAGAAAAAAAGCATTCCTAATCCCACCATAACACAACCACAATGAATGTTGAGTTTTATTTTCTTCCTGTCTTCATTATACACAACCATATTTTATAGGCCTATATACAGCGATCTTGTAATTTTGTATCCTGAGATTTTTCACTTACTATTTGTGCATACTATTACTATTTTAAGCATTTTTTATACTATAATTCAATATTTATGATGATTATTTTAATACCTCTGTAATGTTTCATCAAGTGAGCATAGCTTACTTGCAAATCCACTGTAGTGTTTCTCGTTAATAAATTTCAAATGTAGAGATTTATATGCTCTGAAAACTAATGCCTAGAATCCTACACCAAGTTTTAACAAATACTGTTCTTTTTTACATATTTTAAAACCACAGTGTGAAAGGGGTTGTTAGTTGACCCAGGTTCTATAACTGTCTCACCCATTTGTACTACTTTCAGCATCTTTCTGAATGCTAATCGTCCATGTCTATAAAGTCGGGCTTAGTATACCTATTTTAGCTTACCTAAAAACCCTGTGGTGAGTACTCCATGAAGGAAAGCACTTTTAGATCTTGAAAGCATGTATGCAACTTACTACGTCATTTGGTTGATTTTCTAAATGTTATGTTATGTAAGCCCTTTGCCATGCTCTTAATCTTGGAATGGCAGGATGGCCTCAGCAGCTCCACTATAGAAAGCTCCACTATCAACCCTAAAAATTGAAAGCAAGCAGATCATGTTTGTGGTTAGCTGGGGTCCTGAAAAATGTACAGAATAAGGCATGGTGGGCTTTGCTTGCAACTTTTGGGGCTGCCTAAGAGGTGCCTTTTCTTGGACCCTCAGAAACGCTCTGCCCTGGGGTTCATCTTTCCCTGACTCTCACATTGTCATTTAGACCTGATCCTCTTCCAACTGGGGTCTTGCCATTTTCATCCTAGGCTTGATAGTTATTTAATTCCAACTGGCTTTCTTCTGTTTTGAGGTTGAGAAGACTTCAGACACATGTGGGTTTTGGAGAAAGTGAAGGCAGCCCAAGCTACCTGGCTTTAGATGCAATCACTTATATAATTAAATAATCAGATCAATGATAATTTTATACTGCTGATAAATTTGGGGGTGTGATTTCATACACAGATCTTTCTTTCTCTCTGGTGCGCTCTCTGTCAAATTTGGGGGTGTGATTTCATACACAGATCTTTCTTTCTCTCTGGTGCGCTCTCTGTCTCTCTCTTCCTTCAGCAAGTGTGACAGTGTGGGAAACAAAAACCATTTTGCCATCTTCATATAACCACAAACCAGTAGGCACAATTAAGTGTGACATACCAGTGAATACAATTATAACGAGAGCCACAAAACAACAAAGCCTATTTAAGAAACCGTTGATGAAGGCAATATGCAATACTCTGAAAGTAACAGCAAGGCGGTTCCTGGTGTGCTCAAGTACAACTCTAGAAAAATAAAGGCGTCCCTTTTTCTTTTTTTTTTTTTTTTTGAGATGGTGTCTCGCTCTGTCACCCAGGCTGGAGTGGAATGGTGCGATCTCAGCTCACTGCAACCTCCGCCTTCCGGGTTCAAGCGATTCTCCCGCCTCAGCTTCCGGAGTAGCTGGGATTACAGGCACCCGCCAACATGACTGGCTAATTTTTTTGTGTGTGTGTATTTTTGCAGAAACCGGGTTTCACCATGTTGGCCAGGCTGGTCTCAAACTCCTGACCTCAGGTGATCTGCCTGCCTCGGCCTCCCAAAGTGTTGGGATTACAGGCATGAGCCACCACGCCCAGCCAGGTGTACATTTTTATTTCACTAGCGGACATAATGCAATGTGCAATGTTAAGGGAAGAATTATTATTCCTTATGAAAATGGATATTTACCACTCACCAACCAGTGTTTTCCTAGTAAGAGATTATTCCATTCTTTTTCATTTGTCGATTTTCATAATTATTTTGCCCAAGTTTTCAGAGAATGCAAACTCATAGGCAACCTGTCACTTATGTTGATTTTGTCCCTGGTGTATAATTAGGCTCCCTGCCACTCCCCTTGTTTCTCTGCCTCCTTTGCCATTAGATGGGGCCACAGGACCAATTCCAGTCAATGGCCTGAAAACCAAAGTGACTGTTAGGCCTGGCATGCCTCCCCCATTCTTTCCTCTCCCTTTTGCAGCAACCTTGGGGGTCATGCCTTCCAGATGGAGATTCAAGATGAAACAAGGTACAAGATAAAAAAACAGCTGTTGAATCCACATCAAACTGTGATACAAGTGAAAAACAAACTTTTATTGCATGAAGCCACTGAGATTTCCGGGCTTCTCTGTGGCAGCAGTTAGCATTAATTAACCTGACTAATACAGCTCTACAACAAAGTAAGTTGAAATGCTCAAATGGTTTGGGCAAGGGACACATCTGCATATCTTGCCAGCCTTTCACACATCAAATTAGAGAACTGAGGCCGCTGCACAGAGAATTTAAAGTCAATGCTCAATTATTTCCAAGTGACCATTTTTTATAATGTGAAATTTGCACAGTGGCCATGATGATCTCTTTGCTGCTGCTTAGGATGTCTTAGTTCTGCATGTGGTCATCTTTTCTAGGCTGTTACCAAATAGCTGATATTATGTGATTAGTTTCCATTTCCAGCATGACCTAATAAAATGCTCTGGCAGCATGTAGTTGCCAAATATGTGTTTTACGAATGAATGAATGAATGAATGAATTAGTTTTAAGCATCTATCTGATATTTTAAATATCTATTTGATTTCCAGAAATATAAAGGACAACTTAGTAGCTTGTTGTCTCATAAGACAGACAGACAAGTTTTCCTAGGGGTATGCCGTACACTGAGAAAAGAGGAGGATGTGGAATCAGAAGTTCTGAGTCTGAAATCTCACCTCCACAGTGCCAGGCTCCAAGGCATTCTGCAAGACTTCTATCCTCCTTCAGCCTGTTCCCCATTCCCCACAAGACTAGAAAATAAGGTGATGTTTCATTGCATTGTGAAAATTAATGAAAATACCTGATATCTCATCAGAAAAAATAAAGGACTTTCTCCATAAATGTTAATTACCACTTCTGCTTTGGGAAATCACAAACTAAGAGATAAGGAGAAAAAAAAATCCTCCAGTTCAGACGACTGATGATATATGACCACAAGGTGACAGCATTGAGTCAATACCATCTATTTTTCTGGCATAAAGGAGGAAAGAGTGTCAATTCTGAATGTCTAAAAATGTATATTATCCAGTGTGAACACACAACAGATAGTTGCTAAAAACTATAAGATATGAGCGTTATAATCTCAGGGGCGTTGCGCTGTGTCTCCACATTTTTATTGCTTTCTAAGGCTTAGAAAATCATTCGCGTTGACATGTTGTTAATGTTGATATGCAATGGAAATGGGGAAGTTTTTGTTCTCTTTGCCTGGGGAAGTTTTTGTTCTCTTTGCCTAGAGAAGTTTATCAGAGGATTATCAGGCTTTTACAGAGAGGAAAGAAAAGTTTCCAATTCTTTCTCTGGGGGGCATTTCAATTTTTCTAGTGCAGAAGAAAGACTCTTCCCATAAAGATTGATTACTGAACAATAGGACAGTTACCCCGCTGCCTCTGGGAAGCAGAGCAATCTCAAAAGTTCAGATACAGCTCCCAAAGCCTGGCCGTCCTTCCTTCCAAACTTCTGGGGCTTCCCAAGAGTAGACCTTTCGTTTGTCCCTCAGAAACTCTCTACCCTAAAATTCAACTCTCCTCATAAGAATTTCACTCTCTTCTAGACCCTGTTGCCCTTCCTGCTGGGATCTTGCCGCCCCTCACTTTGTCCTTTGGTCTTGGTTGAAAGTCATTTTGTTCCTGCTGTTTTTCTGTTGTGTGAACTTGTGAGGGCGCCAGATTCCTGTGTGCTGACGAGAGAATGGAGAGACACTGCATGTCTTAAAAAAAAAAAAATTGAAATAGTTCAAATATTGAGGAAAGTATGGAATACATCAACACCTGTGTACTCGTCATCTAAATTTAACAAATGCTATCATTTCAGCTCTTAGAAAAACAACAACAAATCATTACAGAGAGCTGAAGTCTCCACGTACAATCTTATTTTCTCTTTCCATCACCAAAGATAATGATTACCCTGGTATTTCGCAGTTCATGTTTTAATTACTGGGCTACTTATTTATGTGTAATTATGGAGGTAATTCTGAACTGTGTGCATACTTACCCTGCTTTGGAAATGCAGAGAATGAGATGGGCAGGGGCAGAATCATTCTGCACTCACTTACCCCTCTCTCCTGCTTTCTAGAGACCCACACGAGTTTCTGTCTGGCCCCGTCTTTCTTTCATGTTCTCACTTCTCAGAATGCTGGTATTAAAATAGCATGCTATTTAAACTCAAAGGGCATGGGGTTGGAATCCCAGCTCTGCTATAAATGAGCTGGAAGACTGTGGGCAAATCACATCATTTATCTGAGCTGTATCAGGTTATCAATGTAAAATGTATGAAATAATACTATTTCCATGGGGATCATTAATTTACTCTAATTACATATTGTAGCTTTTCATCAAAATTGAAAATTTCACATTTCTTGTGCTTGGCACTAGAAGTGCAAACACAAATCAAACGCATAGCCAGGAAAATAAATCTTATTTTTGAGAGGAAAACAGGTGCATTAACAACAATTATTATCCAACATGATTAGTATGACAAGACAGGTGTTTACAAACTGTTATGGGAGTCCAGGAAAGGAAAATATCAGTTCTTTACTTAGACATCAAAGGGAGTTTTGTTCTTGTTGTTTGTTCATTAGTTTTTCCACTTTTCATTTCTTTTTTTCCCCAAGGTGATGATTTGAGTTGTGCTGTATACATATGATGGGGAAGAAAAAGGAAATCCACATTTGTTTGGCATTTTTGAAGTTACAAGTACCAACCATATCCGATTTTACTTTCTTTTGCATCTGTCAATGTACATTTTCTAATTTCTTTATCTAGCATTTATATAGTATCTGGCATGTTTTTAAAACAATATTTTGACCTTGTTTTCCAGATTAAAAATCTGAGACTCAGAGAAGAATCACAAGGCATCCAAGGTCACATGACAATTAACAACTATCAGCAGGTCCCCACATCCTCTCCTGACCCCCATGGAGTGGGGCTGGAGGTATGGGAACAACCTCCATTCTCCTCTCAATCAACATTGTTTGGGGAGATCTCTTCCAAGTCAAAATTGGTCTTTTTTTATTTTTATTTTTTGAGACAAGGTCTCACTCTGTCACCCAGGCTGAAGTGCAGTGGCACCATCTCAGCTCACTGCAATCTCTGCCTCCCCAGTTCAAGTGATTCTTGTGCCTCAGCCTCCCAAATATCCAGGACTACAGTTGTGTGCCACCATGCCCAGCTAATTCTTGCATTTTTAGTAAAGACAGGGTTCCACCATGTTGGCCAGGCTGGTCTTGAACTCCTGGCCTCAAGTGAACTGTCCTTCTTGACCTCCCAAAATGCTGGGATTATAGGTGTCAGCCACCATGCTCAGCTGGCCCTGTTTTATTGGCCATCTTTGCCAGCATTTGACAAGGTGACTTTTTTCCTCCTCTTCAGAGCTCTCAGCTACTCTAGGAGCCTACCTTCTCCTGTGCCTCTCTGAGACCCATGCCTTGTAGGATCCTCTCAGCTTCTTCAAAGAGCAGTAATTTTCAGAATTGACCTTTAATTTATTGCTACTTTAGTTTACTTATTTTTATCACAGGTCCTTATGGCTATTCTCACAGTTTCAGCCCCAACCTACATGCGAAACACTCCTTACCCAACTCACTGGTTCTCACCATTGGGTTTTACTTGAGAGTTTCTTCATCAAAGAAGCCTTCCCTGCACCTGACAGAATCTCAATCTTATATCCTCCCACCATTTTCCTCCATAACACTAGTTATGATGTTAAATTATACAATTTCATGGGTTGTTTAGGATTTTTTTTCCTCTTCAAAACTTCTAGGAAGATAGAATATATCTGTGTAACTTAAAATTGTATATCCATTGTCTAGTATGACAAAGTACATAGTAAATGCTAAATAAACATTAAACACACACACACACACACACACACACACACACAAGGCTGGGCATGGTGGCTGACCCCTGTAATCCCAGCACTTTGGGAGGCTGAGGCGGGTGGATCTCCTGAGGTCAGGAATTCAAGACCAGTCTGGCCAACATGGCGAAACCCTGTCTCTAATGAAAATACAAAAATTATTATCTGAGCATGGTGGCGGGTGCCTATAATCTCAGCTACTCAGGAGGCTGAGGCAGGAGAATCGTTTGAACCCGAGAGGTGGAGGTTGCAGTGAGCTGAGATTGTGCAATTGCACTCCAGCCTGGATGACAAGAGCGAAACTCTGTCTCAAACAAACAAAAGCAAACAAACAAAACACACAAAAACAAATTCTCAGATATTCATCTTTCGTTTGTAACATATCACCTTTGTGAACTCTAAGCCTATAAATCTGGCTTGTTACATTAATATCCAATAGGCAGGGCAGACACAGGAGGAATGCTTGCATCTAAACACAATTTCCCCTGTATTCTCTAAGCGACTAAAAGGCTTTGGGTCCCCACTGTCCAAATGGACAATCACCAGACTCGGTTCTCATTCATCAGATGCCTTCTTTCTTTCCTTCTCCTCCATTCAAATAATCACCACTCATGCTGACTGCCCTACTAAGTATTTTGCAAATTGATCGCTCCTTCACATCATGCGATTGTGGACCTACTTTAAATCCCATCTTCTCCTGTCAGTATCACTTTCAACAGCCTTATTGAAAGCTACCCTTGGTAGTTTGGTTTTCTAAACTTCCTACATTTTCAAACCACCTCAGAATTTCTTCTGCTGTGTTCATAATATATCTATAGCAACTCCACTATTATTCATGTAGTTAAAAATAGACTAATCTTTTCAAACTTAGCTAAAATTTTGCTCAACAATATGAACGAAACATCAGTTTCATATGAAATTATAATTTTTCCAGTATACAATGAGTACATAGTTATTAAAATATTAATTTAAATGCCACCTCAAATTTCATCATGTCACACATCCCATGTCACACAACCCTCCCAACACTGACTTGGTCCTTACCGTGTACTGTTCGTGCTGGAAGGGCTTCCTTTACCTTATTTAATTGAATATACTATGTCTTTTCTAACTGAGTCATTGTAGCAAATACTGTGGTAAGTATTATTATGTCTATTTTGCAGAGGAGAAAACTGGACGTTAGAGAGGTTAAGTGATGAGCTAAGTCAGCTCTGGGCAACAGAGCCCACCTTTACCCAGGGCTTTGACACCCCAACCAGGCTCTGTTATCAGTCTTGTTCCCCTCAGTCTTTATCACTTGAATTCCTCGCTTCATACCCTTCAATGTCACCCCGTCGCTGATAGGAAAAGCCCACACATCTTAGCAGGGTACATCAGACCCCATTGGAGTGGTGCCTTTCTACCTATTCCGTCTTGTCTTTCAGCACACACTGACTAGTGCTCTGTGCTCCACGATCTCTGACCAGTTGGCTGGAGTACATTCCTCTGGCTTCTCAGTGTCTGCTGATGCTATCTCCTAAGGTCGAAAGGCTTCTCCCTCTGCTGCTCTACCTTGTCCTATTTGTATTACATCTTCTCCTACTTTACAATTTTTTGCAACCTCCCCTACTTTCAAGGCCCTTCTTGATATCTCCTATCCCCCATCTGCAGAGTGGCTTGCTTGATTCTCCTCTGCAATCCTAACATCGTGTGTGTATTTCTATTGCAGACCTCACATCATATTACAACTGCTGTGCTCCCATCTCCTTCTTATAAGGTGATATCTTTTGCAGAGAAGACCTGGGTGTCCCTTGTCTCTGTATCTAGCACACCTAGTGAGCACCAGGTTCAAAGAATCATCATTAAATACATGAACTGATTCTATTTAATGAGAAACTTTGTGAGAATAGGAACTCATCACCATCTTTGTATTAGTTTCCCACAAGAGACGTAAGTATTTATTGAAATAAACTATTAAAAAATTTTCTGCATTTGGAACATTGTCTTGCTATTCTGACCTAACTTAAAACTAGATTATTTTTTCAAAGGAATCTAGTTGGGTTCCAAGGGCGATATTAAATCACTTTATTTTTTATATTTAGGTGCCTTTTTATGTAGAAAGTGGAATTCTGTAGGCCTCTTCTATTTGTTCCTTAAAGAATTTAACTCTTCAGCTTTCCGAGAGGCACACTGCCTGTTTCTGTTGATGAAGACATTGCGGAGGCAAAGCACCTTCCCAAATTCTGACTGTTCAGCTCTTAGATTTGCATCCTGTCTTCAGTAACTCTTTTTAATTAGCCCCTTGATAGTTTTCCTTCACTCCAAAAATACCATTTTGCTGTAGGGAGACAAGGACAATCTCTTTTCTCTGAGAGATAATCCTAGATTTCCACTGCTGAGTCAGATAAAAGTAGTAACATATTTCAGAGGGTGCTTTTTATCTAAACATGTGTGCTGAACCATCTTTGCAGATCTCTGCACGGTGAATACAGTTCATTAGAAGCCTATGCAAGTGACATATTTCTACATCATAGTCGATTTTGAATTAGGGTATTTTTATAATCATTTTGATCATCATTTAATTTCCTCCCTTCCTTTCAGTAGATTTGCTTTTTATCTACTGGATGAAACTTTACCAGACCTGAAGATTTAGCAAATATCCGTTCTTCTCTGGTCTTCTCTTATCCCATTCACTCTACCTTGGTTGGAACCATTTTCTTCCGAATGGGGGAATGAAGGCCTCACTTTATTTCTATCTCTATGAAAACTTCCTGGAACTGAGCTTGGTATATGAATTCCTCCTCTGCTGGGAAGCAAGATACTTAAGGACACAGAGTATGGTTGTCTCATAATTGTCTTGTCAGTGCCTGGGTGTGTATTCATCCATTATTGCATTGCTACCAAGAAACACCTTAGACTGGGTGATTTATAAAGAAAAGAGGTTTAATTGGCTCATGATTCCACAGGCTGTAGAAGCATGCTGCTGGGTTCCGCTCAGCTTCTGGGGAGGCTTCAGGAAACTTAAAATCATGCTGGAAGGTGAAGAAGGGGCAGGCACTTCACATAGCCAGAGCAGGAGCAAGAGAGAGAGAGAGAGAGACGGGGGAGGTGCCACACGCTTTTATACCACCAGATCTTATGAGAACTCACTTACTATTGTGAGAACAGTACCAAGAGGATGGTGCTAAACCATTCTTGAGAAACCTGCCCCCATGATTCAATAACCTCCCACCAGGCCCCACTTCCAAAATTAGGGATTGCAATTGAACATGAGATTTTGGTGGGGACACAGATCCAAACCACATCAAGGTGCTATATAAGTATTTGTTGCGATGAATGAAAACAAAGTGGTTGGTTTCTTTGTCTCCCGGTTTTCCTGGCCTGACAAAGGAGAGCTTCTGGGATCTGAGGTGAGTGCTGCTGTCTTCCTCTCTTCTCACTCCTTGTCTGGCATCTGAGCCACTTGGAGCCCACACAGAGCTGCTTGAGCTGCATCCCCAAGCCCACCCTGCCCACATCCAACTCTGCTATGTGTTCTGAACATGACTTGTGTTACTCATACCCTAACACTTGACTACTAGGCAATAGGATCTTTGACGGCTGAGAAGAAGGTAGATTCTCTTATTCAAAGTCATCTTTTTGATACTTTGTATAGCATATGACACAGACTATGTTCCAAGCCAATATTGATTAAATGAATGAGGGTACATTAAGGGATCTATATCCTCCCATCTGCTCCCAAACCCAGATTTATCTCTGCGGTTTAGTTCTAATACAGTTTCTTGTGGAAGGCTTCCAAGATCGTTTCCGTACCTCTTGGATATGGTCCCACTCTTTTGTAATCCCATAATGTCTTCACAGACAGATAAAGATATTTCTTTATCACACCATGTTGCAATTCTCTCTTTATTGATCTCTGTTGCTCTCCTAAATAATTATGGGCTCTGTGAAGGTGATGGTTTTAACTGAGTCTTCCTAGTTTTCCTGACTCTTGGGGCTTTACTGGCAATAGACACTGAAGATATATTTGTTGTATAAATAAGCAAGAAAGAAATATGTAATATTGTGCAGCATTATTATATCCTTTGAAAGTGGGAAGTTATTCCCAATAACAAGCATTCGTTGAAATGCCACTAGCTCTCTGAAGAGGTGCAACTGGGAAGAAAAGGAATAGCATAAGCAAAGAAGCAAATTATAAGATGTACCAGTCCTTGAGGTCTAGAAAATGCCTTTGCAAAGCGTCTATTGATTCCCAGAAACCTGTTAACACTCAGATGACAATAAAAAACGTGCAGACAAAGAGAGCAAGGAAAATGAAGCTTCTTAAATATATCCAAAGCCATATGTTTTGGGTAGGGATATTGGGCAAGTAATTCCTTGGGAGAGATGGCCACTACTGATAAATGGCATTTGCATGAGAAAGTGAATAACAAGTTGTGTTTCAGTGCAAGAATGCTTCACAATGTCTGACTCTTAATTATTGTTCTTGAAAACATGGACATTTTAAAAACTCATACGTGTTGTATATGACACATACACATACACACACAAATAAAAAGATAGATCACATATATACATTGATCAAGGTTACCTGGCTAATAAATGTTAGACTTATGATTCAGAAATGTCATTCTGTGTCTCAGGTCGCCAAATCAATTTGTTCATTCAGAAACACTAGTGGCTCAAAGACACCTACCACAGGCCAAGTACTTTACAAGGCACTTAAGGATTAGACCTCGCCCTTGCCCTTAAGTAGTTACAATCCAGTAGGAACAGTAAGTCATATCAAAAGAGCTTTTATGAAATATATAATGCAGCAGGATCTCAAAGTGGGGGCACTTCCAAGTGTGGGATCAAAGTTTCTTCCCATTCCCACAAATCAATAAATACATGAGTGTAGAACTGAATTGAAACAGTATTCCTTTTGTGTGGTATTAGACTATCTTATTTTGAGTTTTATTCCATAGCCTTGAGTTAGGTGGATGAGTCAAATGAAACTCAAATAGTCAAAATTACAAGTTTACCTCTATTTAAAATATGTTAAGTAAAATATGTTAGGTTATAGGAAGCTTAACGTTTAAAGTCTTAGAAAGAAAGCTCTTAGCTTATAAATTTTAAAAATTGCCTTTTCTTTCTTTCTTGTTTTAACTTTTATTTTAAGTTCAGGGGTTTAAGTGCAGGTTTGTTACATATGTAAACTTGTGTCATGAGGGTTTGTTGTACAGATTATTTCATCACCCAGGTATTAAGCCTAGTACCCATTAGTTGGTTGTCCTGATTCTCTCCCTCCTCCCATCCTCCACTCTCTGAAAGGTCCCAGTGTGGGTTGTTCCCCTCTGTGTGTCCATGTGTTCTCATCATTTAGCTCCCACTTATAAGAACATGTGGTATTTGCTTTTCTGATCCTGCATTAGTTTGCTAAAGATAATGGCCTCCAGCTCCATCCATGTTCCTGCAAAGTATATGATCTTGTTCTTTTTTATGGCTGCAATAGTATTCCGTGGTGTGTATGTGCCACATTTTCTTTGTCCAGTCTATCATTAATAGACATTTAGGTTGATTCCATGTCTTTGCTATTGTAAATAAGTACTGTAATGAACATATGCATGCATGTGTCTTTATAATAGAATTATTTTTATTCCTTTGTATTCGTATACCCAGTAATGGATTACCAGTTTGGATAGGGATATTTAGCAAGTAATCCCATGACAATCCTAGTAATGGGATTGCTGGGTTGAATGTTATTTCTGTCTTTAGGTCTTTGAGGAATTGCCACACTGTCTTCCACAATGGTTGAACTAATTTACACTCCCACCAACAGCGTATAAGGGTTCCTTTTTCTCCACAACCTTGCAAGCATCTGTTACTTTTTGAGTGGGTAAAGGACATAAACACACACTTTTCAAAAGAAGACATACATACAGCCAACAGTTATATGAATAAAAAGCTCAACATCACTGATCATTAGAGAGAGGCAAATCAAAACCACAATGAGATACCATCCACACCAGTCAGAATGGCTACTACTAAAAAATGGCCTTTATATAGGAGTTGGCTAAAGCCAAATGTTGGTGAAGTGTTGTTGGCAAATGTCAAGTGTGCTATGAGATATTAGACTTATGAACGTCCATAAGTTGAATAGGCATAAGTGGCAGAATTCTAACCAGCCAATTTAAAAAAAGATGAACTTTTACATTTCATTAGTCTTTGTATTAGTGAGGGTTCTCTAGAGGGACAGAACTAATGGGAGATATATACATATATATAATATAATATATATAATTTATTATATAAATATATAATATAATATTACATAAACATATATAATATAATATATATAATTTATTATGTAAATACGTATAGTATATAATTTATTATATAAATATATAATATAACATATAATTTATTATATAAATATGTATGATATAATATCTATAATTTATTATATAATTATATATGATATAATATATAAAATTTATTATATAAATATATGATATGACATATAATTTATTATATAAATGATATAACATATATAATTTATTATATAGACATAATATATATAATTTATTATATATGATATAATACATAATTTATTATATCTATATATGATATTATATGTAATTTATTATATCAATATATGATATAATATATGTAATTTCTTATATAAATATGTGATATAATATATATAATTTATTATATCAATATATGATATAATATGTATAATTTATTATATCAATATATGATATATATATAATTTATTATATCTATATATGATATAATATATATGATTTATTATATAGATATATGATATAATATATAATATAAATACATGATATTATATATAATTTATATAAGTATGTAATATAATATATAATTTATATAAATATATATAACATAATATATAATTTATATAAATATATGTAATATAATATATAATTTATATAAATATATAATATAATATATAATTTATATAAATATATATTATATTATATATTTATATAAATATATAATATAATATATATATATTATATAATATAATATATATTTATATAAATATATATAATATAATATATAATTTATATAAATATATATAATATAATATATATTTATATAAATATATATAATATAATACATAATTTATATAAATATATATAATATAATATATAATTTATATAAATACATATAATATAATATATAATCTATATAAATATATAACATAATATATAATTTATTATATAAATATATAATATAACATATAATTTATTATATAAATATATATTATAATATATACTTCTTATATAAATATATTATTATATATAATTTATTATATAAATATATATTATAATATATATAATTATATAAATATATATTATAATATATAATTTATTATATAATATATAATTATATATATTATATAATATATATTATATATGTATTATATAAATATATATTATATATTATATAATATATATTATAATATATATATTTATTATATAAATATATATTGTATATTATATAATATATATTATTATATAATATATAATATATTATTATCTATTCTATAAATATATATAATATATATTTATTCTATAAATATATAATATATATTTATTCTATGAATATATAATATATATTTATTCTATGAAAATATATAATTATATTTATTCTATGAATATATATAATTATATATTTATTCTATAAATATATATTATATATATTTATTCTATAAATATATAATATCATATATGTTTATTATATGAATATATACAATATCATATATATTTATTATATGAATATATATAATATTATATATTTATTATATAAATATATAATATATAATTTATTATATAAATATATAATATATAATTTATTATATAAATATATAATATATAATTTATTATATAAATATATAATATATAATTTATTATATAAATATATATAATATATAATTTATTATATATATTTTATATATAATAGATAAATATATAATATATAATTTATTATATAAATATACATAATATATAATTTACTATATAAATATATATAATATATAATTTATTATATAAATATATAAAACATATAATTTATTATATAAATATATAAAATATATAATTCATTATATAAATATATAAAATATATACTTTATTATATAAATATATAAAATATATAATTTATTATATAAATATATGTATATTTATTATATAAATACATATATATTTATTGCATAAATACATATATATTTATTGTATAAATACATATATATTTATTGTATAAATATATATAATATATATTTATTATATAAATTTATTATATAAATTTATCATATAAATATATATAATATATATTTATTATATAAATTTATTATATAAATTTATCATATAAATATATATAATATATATTTATTATATAAATATATAATATATATTTATTATATATTTATTATATAAATATATAATATTCTACATATTTATTATATAATATATATTATATATATTTATCATATAAATATATAATATAATATATGATATATAATTATCATATAAATATATAATATAATATATTATATATAATATATATAATATATATTTATTATATAATATAATATAATATAAATTTATTATATAAATATATAATATAATATATATAATTTATTATATAATTATATGTATGATATATATATTATATGTAATATATAATATATATAATATATAATATATATTTATTATATAAATATATAATATATAATAAATACATATTATATATTATATAAATATATTATATATATATATCCTAACCATTCTAAGCAAATCAATGACCAGAACATATGTGTTTTGATTGTATGGTTCTATTGTTATCATTGTTTGGATTTCAGCCATTTATCAAACACATTTTCAGTGCAATTCTCAGTCAAGATGGTTTCTCATTTACCATTTTCTAACTTAGTAAAATCTATCCCACGGCTCATTTTTGTTCTACAAGTCTCAGTTTAAATGTCTTATCAGTCACGACAGCTATTGCACTATAGTTAAAAAGAATTTAAGTGGCTTAAAGAAGCAAAGGCTTACTTTTTGCTTCTACTCTGTCCCCATTGGAGGGCATCTCAGGGCTCTGTTCTAAGTGCCCTTGCTCCAATGCTTAGGTTTATAAAACACCTGTGATCCAGAAGGTGCCTTGTCCCTATGCAGAGGGAAGAAGAGTACTGAAGGTCTCCAATCCCATCATTCCGTTCTGTGACTTTAAGTGGCACACATCATGTCCACTCACACCCTAGCTGGAAATAATGGCATGGCCCCACGTAACAATGAAGGGGCCAGGAAGAAGGACTCCACTATTTGCCTGGAAGATGAAAAGCCAGAAATGCTCGCTGAATATCCTTGAGGACCTTCACAGTGACTTACCCAGAACAGACTCAGAGCGCCCTCCTCCTCATCCTCACCAGTGACTGCGTGCCTCCACTTGAGGCCATAGCTCGTAGGATCATGCTTTCTGCCAGGTCCTAGTAAAGACTCCTCCCCTTCCTGCTGCTGCCAGTCCTTGGCTGCTTTCTCATCTGGAGCTGGTTTCCCTAACCATGCCAACCACCTTGTAGATTGTTTTGTTTGTTTGTTTGTTGTTTTTGTTTTTTGTTTTTGTTTTTTGAGACAGAGTCTTGCTCTGTCACCCAGGCTGGAGTGCAGTGGCATGATCTCCACTCATTGCAACCTCTGCCTCCTTGGTTCAAGAGATTCTCCTGCCTCAGCCTCCCAACTAGCTGAGACTACAGGCTTCTGCCACCATACCCGATAAATCTTTGTATTGTTATTAGAGATGGGGTTTCACCATGTTGGCTGGGACGGTCTAGAACTCCTGTCCTCAAGTGATCTGCCTGCCTTGGCCTTCCATGTGCCCAGCCTTCCAAAGTGCTGGGATTACAGGCATGAGCCACTGCACCTGGCTGATAGTCTCTTCATTAGGCTTTCTTTAGTTATCACCTTCAGTGCTATCCCTTTCTTCTTCAACCCCTAGTGTCCCCAAATCAGCAAGCTCAGATCTCAGCTTAGATCCCTTTCCTCAAAAGGGAATTGATTAGTCTCTCCATACCAAAACCGCCAGTCTCTTTCTGACATGCTACACCACGTTTTCTGCCTATTCTGCTCTCCCATGAAGGTTCTGTCTAAAGTTACATGTAATCTCCATACACAAAGTAAATGGATGAAGTTATGTTTTTGTCTCATTCCAATTCTCTGTCCACCTGCACAGATAAGAGCAGAACAGATCAACCCATCTGCTGCCTAGAAGCAGATGCCCAAGAAAGGACATGGATAGTAGGGTTGCTTTAGTCTAGGGACCATTTGGATTACGGTAGGGTTGGACCTATGGTTGCGAAGGAGAGCAGGCGGCATCACACTACCAAAACCACCACTAACCCCTTTCCTTGCCTTGGCCATCTTCGTATATTGATAGAAATTTGGGGATGATAATTGAGATGCTGGATTTTTGTTGCCTTGAAGAGGTTCTTACTGCAAATGTTTGCAGCTATTCTTAGAATGTGTAAGTCCTGTATATATCTTTGTCCTCAGATTTGGTTTCTAATCCCTGATTTGGAGTCAATAGAACAATCTTACTAAATATATGCTTTTATCTTTTCTTCTGATTGTCTATTGCTGTAGAAAAAATTACCAAAACTTAGTGTCTTGGAGCAAGAGACATTTTATTATACGTTATGATTTTGTGATTCAGAAATTTGAGCAAGACATGCTGGAGTTGGCTTGCATCAGCTCAGAAGAGCCAATTGTTAAATATTCAAGAAATTTGTGAGCTTTATAGCTAAACCTTCAATAGCATAAAGCCAGCCATGGTGGGGGTATTTATATCACAGAAGTCAGAAAACACTAAACTCATTTTTTTTTTCCTCCTAGGGCATGTTTACCAGCATACCACTTCTTTTGTTCAACATTTTATTGACAGTAGCAACTCAGGAATATTCAGCTGGCAGGAGGACAGGTCTGGAGGTTCCAGAAAGGCTTCGCTTACATGTCTGGCATGCCTGGCACCTTGGAGGCAACGGCTAGAAAACTCAGCTTGGACTGTCTATCAGAACACCTACACATGGCCTCTCCAGCATGGTGGTTTCAGGGTAGTCAAACTTTTTTTTTTTTTTTTTTTTTTTTTTTTTGAAGCAGAGCTTTGTTCCTTTTTGCCCAGGCTGGAGTGCCATGGCACAATGTTGGCTCACTGCACCCTCCGCCTCCTGGGTTCAAGCAATTCTTCTGCCTCAGACTCCTCAGTACCTGGAATTACAGGCATGTGCCACCACCTCCAGCTAACTTTGTATCTTTAGTAGAGACGGGGTTTCACCATGTTGGCCAGGCTGGTCTCGAACTCCTGACCTCAGGTGATCCACCCACCTCGGCCTCCCACAGTACTGGGATTACAGGCATGAGCCACTGTGCCTGGTTGTCAGACTTTTTATATGGTCACTCAAAGCTTTTGGAGCAAGTGATACAAGAACCCAGACAGAAGCTACAAGGCTTTTTATGACTTAGCTTCACTGGGTACATGAACTTGTCAAGCAAGTCCCTGTACACAGTCTAGATTCAAAGGAATTAGACTCTGTTTTTCAATGGAGGGAGTAGTAAAGAATTAGTGACTATCTTAAGTCTTTTACACACACACACACACACACACACACACACAGAATATAATTGCTTTATCTATATCTCAGCCCCAGTGTTTCACGGGCATCTCTAATTCATCATGTTCAAAACTTAATTCATAGTCTTTCATCCCGTATTAGAATAATTCCTGTTAGTTTCTGTAACATGCAAACCCTGAAAAGTTAAGTACTCGTGCTGTCTTAGTTCAAGGTGATCATGGGAAGGCCAGCCTCCATGGAGGCATTCAGGGACCCAGGCTATTTCAGTGCTATACCTCTTCTGTATTTCACAGGAGGCTTTAAGCTTCAAGTTCCTTTTTGTGGGATGGCAGAAAGAGGAAAAGGGGCACCACTTGGGATTTTTTTAGAGACAAGGCCCTTTAACCCCGCATGTATAGCCAACTTTACCTTCTCCCCAGGGGCAGTGACTGAAAGTCCCACTTAAACAATGCATCCATTCCAAAGCCCGGGTCTATGAGAATACATGGTCTTTTCCATCAGAGTAGATACTGTTCCTTGCAGTTCAGTGACTCCTGAATGAAAATGTGAGTTATTTTTCTCTGCAAGTCCCCACTGCCAGCCGTTATAGAATGATGCATGGAAACTGCAATAAAACTTGCATTTGGTCAAAGGAGGTGGAAGGAACATACATCAGCTCCTGGGCCATAGCAATTCTAGTTCTTACTGAATTAAAACTTTGAAAGTTTTCTACCTTAAGAGGAATGAGAAGTTCCTTCTTGTGTTTTTACTCTGGTCTCATATAGAAAGTCTTCTGCTCATTGAAGTCTGAGGACACCAGTTCCACCTTCTAGAGGGTTCCTTTGTACTATAATCTCCCTTGACTACATCTGAAGAGGAATTAGGAATATTTTCTTCTTGAGAACTTCACAGCTTTTTTAGCCTGATTCTGCTCATGAAAGATAGGTGATTGCAGAATTATTTTGAGTGTTAAAGATACTTTTTTCCTTTTATTATTATTTTTATGCTACCTTTATTTTACTTTTGGCAAAACAATTTCCTCACAATTTTGCAGATGTCTGATTATTTTTTCAGTCAGTGTACTGTGGCAGTTACCATACCCAAAGTTCTCTCCAAAGTCATGATTCTCTAGTCTGATTTATGCCTTTGCTTCTTTGCTGTGACGTTTCTTTCTTTCTCTAGAAAAGGATAGCTAATATCTTGATGCATTCTGAGACAATACATAAGAAGGCCGCATCCTTATTCTGATCTTTGCCATCGGAATGAGTATTTTTGTTAAATTAAGAAGTTGTTTCAGGTCTTTCACATAAAGCCTTTAAAAATTTCATCTTTTACACTTGGGGTCTGTTAATAGTTGGCTTTTTCAATGCCGTACTATTCTGAATGTTTGGACTGTTGCATTTTCTTTCTTTTCTGCTTACTAACCAGCTAATTCTTTTGACTTTTTTTTTCTTGTATTTAATCCTTGCCAAATACAACCAATAACAATTTGTGCACAGTAGTAAAATCTGTTTATAACCACTTTTTAAGCTCATGGAATATCATGCCCTCTAAATATCATGAAATTTTGCCAGATTATTTGCTACTGTAAAGCATGGCTCTCTAGACATTCAGCCAGCCATATCTTTCTTGTCACCTGTGATCAGCTGCAAAGGAAAGGACATTAATTACATTGATTTTATTATGATGAGTTTCTACTGTTGATTGTTTTGTTTTGTTTTGTTTTCACAATAACCCCCTATTTCTAATTTAGTTGGGGCAGGCTACCTTCTGTTGAAAACATTACCACACCTTACACCTTACAGGCTTAATACAGCAGAGAATTTTTCCTCACTCACCTTATGATCTAGTGCATGCTGGGTGATTCCCTTTTCAGTAGTGATTCAGAATCCCAAGCTTTTTCCATTTTGCAGCTCCAATGTCACCCTGGAGTTCTCCTACTTGGAAGCCAGGGGGAAAAAAAGCATGGAAGTGCCTGTGAGAGATCTTATAGGCTGGTCCTGGACGTGGCACTCCCCGTGTATGCCCACATTTCATTAGCTGGAACTTGGGCACACAGATCTGCAATTCAGTCTTCCTGGGAGCCTCAGAGGGAAAGTAAACAAGTTTGGTGACTGTGCAGCATTGTCTCAATTACAGTTCCAAAACTGCTCCCTTTTTACAGTTCATATGTAATTGAATATTATTATTTACTTGGCCTTGGACACAAAGGTAAAAAAATAAGATTTCTGGTTGGGCTTGGTGGCTCACGCCTGTAATTCCAGCACTTTGGGAGGCCGAGGCGAGTGGATCACCTGAGGTCAGGAGTTCAAGACCAGCCTGGCCAACGTGGTGAAAATGCATCTCTACTGAAAATATGAAAATTAGCCAGGGGTGGTGGCACACACCTGTAATCCCAGCTACTCGGGAGGCTGAGGCAAGAGAATCACTTGAACCTGGGAGGCGGAGTTTGCAGCGAGCTGAGATCATGCCACCACACTCCAGCCTGGGTGACAGAGTGAGAGACTCTGTCTCAAAAAAACAAATAAAATAAAATAATAAGACTTCCATATCCAGTCATTCATGAAGTCCTAATCCTCTTGATACCTTTTTCCATGATGTCTTTGTATTCTACTGTGACAACTACTGTCTTAGTTTAGAAACTCATTTTCACTCAGTGGAAACTTTTACAGTCACCACCTACCTAGTCTGCCTCCCTTCCATCAAGACTTTGCCAGTCTAAGGTACACTCTGCTGCTAGACTTATTTTAATGAAGTGAAAATAGTACCATCTTACTCTTGGGCTTAAAACCTTTCTGCCTATCACTCCCTGTAATAGATACATCATTTCTGAGAAACACAAAGCCCCTTAATGATCTGCTTGTATTTGCCCATCTAGGATTAACTTTTGCCTCTCTTCTCTCTCTACTCCTCATTCCAGCTAATGCTAACCACTGTTTTTAATTGAACTTTGTTTTAAATTTTTGAGATATTATAGATTCACATTCAGTTACAAGCAATAATACTTTAACTACTTTTAACTCATGAGATTTACTGTGCCTCTGCCTCCCCCACAGCCCTCCAGAGACATCTTTCTACCTGACTATTACTTGCAATTTAATCATTATTTCAACCATTATCTTCAATGGGAAGCCTTCTCCTCTCTCCCTTCGGTGTTGCCGGATGCTGCCCTTGCCCTGCTTCCTCACTGTGCATGTCTCTTTACCTTCATGTACCACTTGCAATATTGGTTTGCTGTTTAACAATGACATGCTAGTCAACAGTGACTTGCTAGTCAGCCCATCTTACCATAGCAGGGAATATTTCTTTTTCAACCTCATAACCCTTAATATAAGGCACCCTCTTGGCCCACAGAAGGTACTCAGCAAAGGGCTGTGGATTCCTGCTTGGCAGAATCCATAATGACTAAACATTCAGGCTCTGGATTTTGTCTGGTTGGTTTTTGTACAGTAAAGGATTGGCCCGGCATGTCAGGGGTGTTCAAATTCTGCACATTCCAAAGAAAAGACTGGCTCATCACCAGTTCCTGGGAGATAACTTCTAAACCCTTGGAAAACCCTGCCTGATAAAAAGGTCTTTGTATACCTGGGGACTTTGGCCACTCTAATTTATGCTAACAATGCTATTTTGGGTGGGGACCTTGACCTATGCTGCGTCACTTTGACATCAGGAGGGGCAGGAGACTGAGTGACTAAGGTCAGCCAAATGGGTATCCATGCCTATATGACTGGTTTCTAATGGAAACCCTGAATACCAAGGCATAGGTGAGCTCCCCTGGTTGGCAATACTCACATGTTGGGAGACGGTTCGGCTGGAAGAATTAGGCCCTGTCTGTACTACCCTAGGGAGGGAGGACAATTGGAAGCTTGTGCCTGGTCTCTCTTGAACTTTATCACATTTGCCATTGCTGATTTTTATCACTATACTTTTGCTGTAATAAGCTGTAACTGTGAGTATAATAGCCATTTTGAGTTCTGTGACTCCTTATAGTCAGTAGGTGACTTCAGGGTGGTCTTGGGGACTCGGCACAACGCAGAATCTGGTTTCAAAACTAATCTGACTGTGGACAGATCTCTCATATTTTATAGGCTTTAGCGTTGTCATCAGATATGTGCTGATCATAAGGATAATACCACCTTACTGAGATTATGTGATGCTTCAATATTGCATGTAAAACATTGGACAAATTAATGATCAATAACTACTACCTGTTCTCATGGTCATTATTACTATGCCATGAGCATTTCCATATTATAACAAATTTGTATAGTCTTTACGAATATCATTTTAAAATATCTGCTATTTCATTAAAAGATAACTCCCCTCTTATTTTTGAACATCTCAGTCTTATCTAATTATTTCCTTCATCATAAATGACATAGTACTTGAAATACACATTGTAATTTCTATATTTAGGATTATTTCCTTAAGACACATACCAGAGATGAAACTTTTTGGCTCTAAAAGATTAAGCATTTTTAAATTTCTTGATGCATATTGACAGATTGCTTTGCAAATGTCAGTGCTATTTTTCATTTTTAAAAGCAAAGTAAAAATTTATTCATTTTCTTAGACTCATGAAGGCATAGAAAAAATGATTTTTTTAAATCAAATATCTCTGAGTAACATATCATCTTAATGTGACCATAAATTTCTTAAGAACAAACTCAAAAAAATAATTTTTGCCTCCTCTGGTTCTGAAGATGGAAGGGCCACATTTTCATATACTGAGATTAAGTATGTTCTCTATTCACTCATCTATGCACAAGGTAAGAATCCACTGAATAAATACATCATAATGTGAAAAAAATAACTTTTATTAGCAAATCTGCCTCTATTACAGATGATTAAGAGGGAAGAAAAACACTTTTACCTTGGTTCCACAGAAGGAATTAATTCATTAGGCAGAGTTATGCTAATCAAATTCATTTGTAATATGATAGTCTTGTCATTAATGTTTGCAAGAATCTGAGGCAGAAAATGAATATTTTCCCAGAGTTGAATTTTAATTTTGGCTTCTCCAAATGTATCACTGCCAGTATTGCATTGTCACCTTTCCTACACACCTCCTAGAATAAAATGGAGGTGACAGGCCAAATAAAATATACAGCAGCACACTTAACTTTTATCCTTTCATCCTTCTATCGGAGCTGTCTTAATGTTTCAGCTCTAGCTGATTACTGCCACGTAGGAATGCCATACAGATTTCTTCTGAACTCCAACTGGTAGAGGAAACTGGAATGTCCTGAGGTCATAAAATGACATTCTGGTCATCTATAGATGTTTTCAAAAAATGAAGACTTTGCAGCCTCAATTTGCTCTTCCCTTTACCAGTTAGCAGCAAAGAAACTGAAGAAAGCGTACTGAGGATGAGAGCATCTAGGGGTGCCGGACAGACGCTCCAGCTACCAAATAGATACAGAAGCTGGCAGGTGCATCCTACCCAAATCACCAAACTTACCACCCACTTTTCCTTTAAACTATCCCTGTCTCTTGGACTTGTATTAAATGCTGCCCCAGAGCCCATGTTCAGATTGTTCCTGGTGCCTGTGTTGTCTTCCTCCCATCTCTGTACAGCCATGCCCTAAATATCCCTCCAGATTCTGCTGCAATGCATCTCTGGGAATTTTCATTTGCTCAACATATTTGGGCTTATGTTATAGTAATTCCTGTACAACGTCTTTCTTATGCACTATCGAACTCTCAAGGAAATAAATTTTGTCTCATTTACCTTTATATTTCCAATAGAGACCTACACGTCACAGTTAGTAAAGGAGAGCATGTTGAATGAATAGATGAGTATGAACGGATACTCAGACAAATAAAGGCTATGGTGTAAATGTGCACTACAGTAGGAAAAAATTTCTGGTTTTAGGGACAGTCGTTCCTTTTTTAATTTAAAAAAATATTTGTTGAACATCTACTTCATCTCAAGCACAGCTCAAATCCTGGATTTTCTAATAAGCTGTGCAGTTTTGGACAAATTGCTTAACTTCTCTGAGTGTCAGTATCCTCATTCACAAAGTGGAGATTGTAGTCTCTAAGTCACAAGGGTTTCATTAGTACTCAATGAGAAAAATTACATAAAGCTCCCTCAGTACAGTATTTGCTGAAAGTTTGGCATATTCCTTCTTCCTTGCTCTTCTATTTGACATTTTGTTTTCAAATAAAAAAAAAAAACAGAATAAGAAAATTAGTTCTCAAAAATAGTCTCTAGCCTCATCTTGTCTTCTAGGACATATAAGGATTATTTCTAATACTAGAATATGTAATGATATGCAGGGTAGGTATAAGAAACACATCATGATTATTTCTAATACTAGAATCTGTAATGATATAAAGGGTTTATATAAGGAATATAAAGGATGATTTCTAATACTGAATATGTAATGATATACAGGCTAGGTATAAGGAATATATCACAATTATTTCTAGTACTAGAATCGGTAATGATATATAGGGTTTCTATAAGGAATACAAAGGATTATTTCTAATACTAGAATATGTAATGATATACACAGTATATGTAAGGAATATATAATGATTATTTCTAATACTAGAATATGTAATGATATACAGAGTACATATAAGGAATATAAAGGATTATTTCTAATACTAGAATATGTAATGATATAAAGAGTATATGTAAGAAATATATAATGATTATTTCTAATACTAGAATATGTAATGATATACAGAGTATATGTAAGGAATATATAATGATTATGTCTAATTCTAGAATATGTAATGATATGCAGAGTATAAGGAATATAAAGGATTATTTCTAATACTAGAATATGTAATGATATACAGAGTATATGTAAGGAATATACAATGATTATTTCTAATACTGGAATATGTAATGATATAGAGTATACATAAGGAATATAAAGGATTATTTCTAATACTAGAATATGTAATGATATAAAGAGTATATGTAAGAAATATAAAATGACTATTTCTTAATACTAGAATATGTAATGATATACAGAGTATATATGAGGAATATATAATGATTATGTTTAATACTAGAATATGTAATGCTATACAGTGTCCTTACATTTCTGTGGCATACCATTCTCAATCTTGTGAGTAGGAAGGGGCTTAATATTATTTTTCACAATGTGGAAACTGAGGCTCAGAGAAGTCAGGTGACTTCCTCATGGTGATGTAGGCAGGAAGCCTCAACGCCAGAAGGCATACCTCCTCCTCCTGATACCCAGCAGAACTCTTTCCAGTCTGAAACCTCTGTCCATAAGAAGTGCTGCTGCCTAAACATGCATTTCAGTGGAGACTTCTCTCATCAGAAGCCTTCTCCCTATTAGTTTCCCAGAGAGCTCAAGTTCCAGCAGGCCTCTTCTTTTTTGAGCTTCTGGCCCTCCCGCTCCTGGAATTCTGCAAGCAAGGCTTGGTAAATACGTCATCGAGGCAGTGTGTCATAAATCCGTCAGCCTTCTCCACGTCTGTCATGATGCTGCGGGAACCCTGCGAGCACAGCCCAGGTAGATGCTGTTCAGCCGTAATAGGAAAACAAATGAGCCTGCTTTCAATGAGCTGGAACCTTCTGCCTGAGTTAATGTTTCAGTGGATTTGTTTGCTTCCTGCAGCTGGCTAAGCAGTTTTGGTAACTGTGACGACACTTTTCACGGATTTGTTTTTACCCCTCATCAGATTTTTCATGCAGCCATTCAATTCTACAATATCCATGCGGGAAGTGCTTTGTGATGAGGTTTAAACAGTGCGCCTGGACCACAGCTCTGAAACTAAGCACAGGACACCTGAAACTCCTGCATGAAAAAAGGGGACTCAACACACCCTTCACACTTTTCTGAATTGGGGCTGTGTCATAACCTGTGCAGACTCCATAAATATTTCTTTTTTTCTTTTTATATTCTTTTTTATTTCAACAGGTTTTGGGGGAATAGGTAGTGTTTGGTTACATGAATAACTTCTCTAGTGGTGATTTCTGAGATTTTGGTGCACCCATCACCCAAGCTGTCCCCAGCGTGTAGTCTTTTATCCCTCATCCCCCTCTCATGCTTTCCCCCAAGTCTCCAAAGTCCATCGTATCATTCCTATGCCTTTGCATCCTCATAGCTTAGCTCCCACTTATGAGGGCGAACAAACGATGTTTGGTTTTTCATTCCTGAGTTACTTCACTTACAACAACGGTCTCCAGTTCCACCCAGGTTGCTGCAAATGCCGTTATTTCTTTCCTTTTTATGGCTGAGTAGTCATGCGTATTTCTTTAAAGGATGCAATGTACTTAAAGAACTCTGGCCTGGGAACCTGCAGAACTGGGTTTTAGTTCTTCTCATAGGATATTACCAGGTAACCACGGACAATTCACTTAAACTACAAATGTGAGTGGCCATAAGATTCATTTGGGACGATGATTGCTTTTAAAAAGTAATACATATTCTTTGGCTTATCTTCAGATTATTAAATTAGAATCTCCAAGGGATAAGCCTAGGACCCTGTATGTTTAACAAGTGATTCAGGTGATGCTTGCAATCAGATATATTTGCAAAATGTTGGCCCCAGGATCTCTTTGTCCCCCAGCATCTCACACTTAACAATACATGGAAGAGCTACTGCATAAATGGTCTGTATTCCACCCGTTTCAGGTTACTTGTAGGGTTTGCTAAAGATGCAAATTCCCAAGCTATCTTGAAGACATGCTGAATCAGAATCCTTGGGAACATAACTCTTGTGGTTTTATAAAAGATTCTTAAAGTGAATTTATCTACACCAAAATTTGGGAACCACTAATAAAATTTATTTATATAGTTTATCATGTTTGGAAGTATTATCAACATTATAAGGCAATTGTGAGGATTGCAAGAAATAAAGTATTTGGCATAGTTTCTGCCATGGGTAAGTTCTTGATAAATGTTAGTAACACAAAAAAGTGTTTTGCACATTTCTTGGGCAGGAATTGCATCTTATACTTCCGATTTCCAAATCAAGGTAGAAGGGACCATGGTATCTGTTCAATACATTCTTATTGATCAAAGCTGCTTTTCTATTTCAGAGTTTATGCTGTCTTTTCTTTTTTGGTTCTTTCTTCTCATGTCTATTTTTGGACTGGAAACATCTCAGGGAAATGAGAACTGCACCTTGACCAAAGCTGCTTTGGTCACTGTGAAATGTTTCATTTGGAGTATCTTAAGCAGTGTTTTCTGAGATAAGTAGAGTGGCTATTATTAGTCTGGTTTCATGTGTGAAAATAGAGATCAGAAAACAAAAGGTGACCTTGTACAGATACTTTCTTGGTTAAAATTAAAAAACAAACAAACAAAAAAGACTAGAACTCAATATTTCATTAGAATCTTTTCCACTTCACTATGCTGCTTTTCACAGATAGCAGTACAGCACCATAAATAAATTCAGTCTTTTCCCCATAGGTCTTCATCTCTCCTCTTTTTGTCTTTATTCTCTGTATTCACCCTTCAGAGATTCCATTTTTCCACATTGTTCTTATCTTCAGCTAATATATGATAAATTAATCACATCAAAGTGCTAGACACAAAGGAAATTCATCCCTTCGTCCTTTGTGATTGCTTTTGAAGAAAGAGCAATATAAACGGAAGGTCCATGATCCAAGCCATAATCATGGAATTTCAGACAGCATGGCACCTGAAGAGATCAAAGGAAGTCATGTGGAAGTTCTTCCCTTCAGATCACAATTCTGAATGCACCTTCCTTCTCTGTAAATGTTCTAAGGCTGCTACTGACAACACAATTATAAAGCTATCTTTTTTGTAATAAGGGATCCCCAATCTTATAAACTTTAATTTTACTGAGATAAAAGCACAGATTCCACAGACCATTGAACATCTTGAGAGTCATTTAAGACCCATGCTCCTTTCTAAGTACCAGTGTGAGGATAATGTTGGGAGCAGGCATTGGAGTAGAGACCCCATCAGGAGATCAGGTCCAGCTCAGAAACCAATACCCTGATATCAGCCCTGATATCTTGCCTTGGGCCTCTAGACAGAGAAGTCCACTCAATGGCTGAATTTGTATAACCTCCTTCTAGTGTTTCATACGGTGGAATGTGTTACGTTCACGCATCCTTTTCTGGGACAGTGTTTCTATTTGGAATTTTGCAATATTATTTAATCTATACTTTACATTTAACTACATAAATTTATAGCCATTCAATTGTTCTTATCATTCTGATTAATTAAAATGCATTTCTTCATTATTTTGTATGAACTACTCTTAGTTATTTTCTCACTACAAATAATAGTCATCACCTCTTGAGGGACTACCCTCTCATCTGTTCTTCCTACTCTTCTTATTTGTGCTTCATTTGTTTTCTGGAAGTTGTCATCTCTGTTGTATAGAGTGATACATTAAAACAAACTAAGTCTTAAACATACAAGTGCAAATATTTTTAATATTAACATATAGGAATTTGGAGTCTTCCAGTGGTCAATGGTGTTTGATGCAACTTCCTCCACTTCCATCATTTTACATTTATGTGTTCTCGAGGCTGTGTTTAGACAATATTATTTTATCTCGCATACTACCCTCTTTTGGCACCTCTCATTTCACACACAGATTCAGGCCACAACTAGCAGAAAAGCTGCACCTTTTGGTAAAAACCAAAGTCAGCGATGGTTAGATGAGCCCTCACTGCTGTTCCCAAGATGCAGTTCAAATCTTTGAATGTTCTAAAGGATGTCCTAGTGCTATGTCTTCATTCCCCAGTGGAGGACTGCTCCAAATTCAGATAGACTAGGCTGGGGGTGTGGGCAGTGGAGCTTCCCTGAGCAGCCTTCTGGGAAGGTAGCCTTTTAGGAGATGAACTATCCCAGGTGCAAAAGCTGAATCTTGAGACAATGCCTCAGTGACACAGAGGGCATTATTTTGAGTATCGCAAAGGCCGTGACCATCTGGTAACTGGCACATGCTGTTTCTGGTTGTAACTCTAATCAAAATGTGTGTAAATCTTTTAAAATTTTCTAGCCTTGGTGATAAAGCACATACTGAATGCCTTAGTCTGCTCTGGTTGCCATAACAAAATATCATAGACTGGGTGGCTTAAGCAACAGACATTTCTCACAGAGTAGTAGGCTGGGAAGTCTGAGATCAACGTGTTAACAGGTTAGGCCTCTGTTAAGGGCCCTCTTCCTGGCTTGCAGATGACTGCCTTTTCAATATGACCTTACTTGGCCTTTTCTGGATGTGTTTGTGTGAGAAAACACTGAGATTTCTCTCTTTTTCTCACTGTATATGAGCACTAACCTCATCATGGCAGACTCATTCTCATGACTTAATCTAATTACCTTCCAAAGGTAATTAGATTACCTCTAATTACTAGATCACCTCTAAATACTCTCATATTGGGGATTATTAGGGCTTTGACATATGAATTTCAGGAAGACAAAAACATTTGATCCATAAAGTTGAATAAGAAAAAGAAAATGTACTATACTCTTGTTACAGGAGAAATATTATACAACTTTAAAGATTTTGTACCAGAAACAAAAAATACTTCAAAGATATTTCCTTTGTTTTCTCAAAGAAGAACAAGAAAATGTTAACTCTGAAACAAAATTAAAAAAAAAAATAGGAGAAAAAAACCACACATTGAATTGAAGAAAATGGTGCCTAATAATCAGACTGACTTGGAAAAGGAGCTGAAGAAGTAAAAGTGAGCTTGAAATTAAAAACTGAATAGTAAAATTTGAATTGGTATTGGAAACAGCAAGTGTAAGAACTGATAATGCAGAAATCAATCATCATTTCTGGATAACAAAGTTGACTAGAGAAAAACGGTTAAGGAGATGAAAATCATGACTGAGAAGATGACAGATGTAGAACACTAGCAATAAAGATGCAATCTACAGGCCAGGTGTCGGGGCTCACACCTGTAATCCTAGCACTTTAAGAAGCCAAGGTGAGCAGATAGTTTGAGCCTAAAAGTTCAACACCAACACGGTGAAACCCTATCTCTACAATAAATTGAAAAATTAGCTGGGCATGATGGTGCGCGACTGTAGTCCCCGCTACTTGGAAGGCTGGTGCGGAAGGATCTCTTGAGCCCGAGGAGGTAGAGTCTGCAGTGAGCCAAGATTGAGCCACTGTACTATAGCCCGGTTGGTGACAAAGTGAGATCTGTCTCAAAAAAAATTAAAAAAAAAAACAAAAAAAACAGAAAGAAAGAGGGTGAGAATAACAATTAAGATATAAGTAAAGAGAACTTTGCTGATCTCAGAATGCCTATATTTATTGGTCAACAATATTTGTTGAATATCAAGAAAAAAATGTAAAAAGCAAACACCTAAACATTGTTGACTATTTCCAATATTTTAGTATTAAACATTTCCAGCATATAAGACAATTGAATGAATGTTACAGCAAACACCAAATATACATCACCTTGATTAAATTATTAGCAAGAAAATTAATTGGAAGGCTCCAAGCTTTAGGTTGCTAGTAAGCAAACTGAAACCCAATGTAAGCAGTAAAACAAAATTAGAGTCTTTACAATCAGAAATCAACAACCAACCTCTCAACAGGGACTTTCCACTCTAACCAGTCAGATATGTTTTCTTGTTCTTGCTTCCTCAAACATCTTATAAAAGTTTCCTCTTCCAGTAGTGCACTAAACTGCTTGCTGACTGGTCCCTCAAGATTCATGATACATTGAATTATCAAATAAAATTTTAAAATTTTAACATGACTACCTTTATTTTTAACACTATGGATTGGTATTTTATTTGTTTATTGCATATCTATCCATCTATTCCTCTCCCCATCCATATGTCAATCTGTCTTATTTTTTATACATTTCAAAGTAAATTGCAGACATTTGTGCACTCCCCACTAAATACTTCAGAATGTATATTATTAACTAGGGTTCAAAATTTAGTAAGAATGTTTTTATCTTTAGATATGCAGTTTAGGTTCAATATAATGAGCAAATCTTACTATACATTCACAGGGTTTTGACAAACGCACATACCTGTTTTTACCCTATGCCATACTTTCCTTAATCACTACCGTCATCCCCCGTCTGAGGTAATTACCATTCTGATTTTTGCAGACTACATTAGTTTCACCTGTTCTGTAATTTTATAAATGGAACCACACATATGGACTCTGTTGTGGGAGTCTTCTTTCATTCCCCAAATGTTTTGAGATTCCTCCTTGTGAGTGCTTGTATCAGTGTATGTTTCTTCTTATTGCTGAGTGGCGTTCTGTTGTTCTGATGCAGCAGTTTTTATCCAATCCCTTAATTTCAGTTTTTGTCTATGAATGAATAAAACTTCTATGAGCATTTATGTAAAACTCTTGCTTGTGTGGTTGTGAAAGTATGTTTATATTCCTCTTGGACAAATGCCTAGGAAAGGAATTAATAAGTCATACAGTAGTTGTGTATTTGATTTTATGAAAACTATAGAACTTTTCCCTAAGTGGTTATACAATTTCACATTCCCTCTAATAATGGATGATAGTTTGAGTTCTCCTCATCTTTGCCAAACTGTAGTGTTATGTCTTTTTAAATTTAAACATTTTGATACATGCGTAATGGTATCATATGGTGGCTTTCATTTGAAGTTCACTTACGATTAATGATGATAAGCAGATTTTCTTGTGTTCGTCGGCCATTTATATATCTTCCTTTATGGAGGGCTCATTAAAATATTTGCCATTTTTTAAACTGGGTAATTAGACTTCTTAATATTGAGTTTTGGAGTTTCTTATTAATCTTGTAAACCAGTCTTTAGTATGATACATGTTTTGCAAATATTTTTTCCAAGTCTAAGTCTTTCTATTATTTTTCTTAGTATATTGTGATTAGCAGGTATTTTAAATTTTGATGAGACATGATTTATGTTTTTCTTTAATGAATATTATTTTTTATGTCCTCATACATAAACTTTCATATACTAAGTTGTGAAAATTGTTTCACTGTTCTCTGGGTGGCCAGGCTATGTATCCAAGGACAAAAGGCAGATAAATCTCTGTCAGGGAAGAGACCACTGCATGATATGATAATATGGAGAACAGAAAAAGCACACACCAGGATCAAGTGATATGGCATTTATTTACAGCAAGAGGGTAGAGAGTGTGTGCACAAGATCCAGCCCCTGGCAATGCATTGGTCTCCCATGGCCAGGGGATCCACTCTGAAGCAGATGAGGTGATATGGCTGCATGCACCTTGTTTCATGCTGCAGCAGAAGAGCTTCTCCCCCTCTGCCACCAGGATCTAAAATATGGAAACTGGCATTTGTGTTACTGCCAACAAGAAGGTGTTATTTCTTTTTTTCCACTAGCTGACAACTCAGGGCATGCTTAAGGGCCATCGACACATGCACTTAAGCAGGATAAAGGATTATGTACCAAGCGTGGAGCAGGGAAAGATATTCCCTCATGAGAGACCAGCCTAGCACTGATGATGAGGACACTTTATCTTCCAGCAAAGTTACACATCCAAGACCACTTTTATTGGGACAGTGCAGGTGGCAAGCACTGCACAGAACTGCCTTTCCCAACAGTCAATCCTCTAACTCATGCCTGGCCCCTGAAATTGCAGACAAAGCACATCCAATCTGGGAGAATAACTGTTTACACTGAATCTGGTGGCAGAGCTGGGTCAGATGGGAACCATGAACAAACCTTATGGATGCTGTGGATGAGATTTTCTTTTTTTGCAGAGTACCTCAGTCATTTTGAGATAGTGCCTTACCAGGGTCACCAGGAGAACCAGTCCCAGGAGGATGTTCAGTTCTCACTGGAGAATGGTCTTCAACCGGAAGCCTCAAACTCAATGAAAGAGTCTAAAACAAGAGTCTAAGAGAAACTGCAGACATATAGCTGACAATCATTCTGCCTGAGCTTAGATCACCTCCAGTTGGGTTTCTGCCTTCCTCCAATTGTTAATGCACACACGTCTATGTCACCAATAATATAAATGCCCTCTTCTTTCACCAGCAAACAACTGAGGGCTATCTGGTTACCCATCACCACCTCGGCTAGTGAGTTTGGTGAGTTCTGTTGGCCTTGGAGCTTGAGGAAAGTTAAAGTCATTGTGTGTAAGCCAGGTCATTATAATGGGAGTGTGGGACCAGAGGGACTTCATGCTGGGATGACAAATCTAGCTTTGTTTGAGTTCTCTGCTGCACATGACTGTGCTGATTCTTATCAGGGTATGGTCCTGCTTGGCAAGGCAAAAGCTTCTGTAGGAATGAAAAGAGGAAAGATTAATGTTTCCACTCTCCTACCACTCCATGAACCTCCCAAGGCCAGGGATGCTTTCATCTATCACTTTTCCCATTGTTCTTGTTACTTGATCCAAACTTTTCAGTCCTCATCGTCCAACCAGGGTAAAGAATTTCCATCCTGAAGAAACTCCCCATACCTATAACATCACCCACTTGTAACATCATCCCTTTCTACAGGATTGGGAATCTTTAGTGGGACCAGGGGAACCCTAGTGCCCCAATGTCTGTCATCCCTTCCCCATCAAATTGGGGTCCCACTGTTGGGACACTCCCAAAGGTAGCATTGCCTCTTAGTTTGAATTGGGAGGTTCTACTGCTGGTACCATTGAGGCCTGGACCACAAACCACACCCCCGGGAGTAAATTTCAGCAAAAAATAAAAATAAAGGAAAGAATAGTTGGCTACACTGAGACTAGGGATTCTGCAGGAACACCCTAATTAGGTTCATGCCTGGTCCTCCACCTCTTCCAAGCATAGTAGTGCCCAACTTATGTGGGGGTGCTGTTTCTCTTCCACTGGGTATAATGATTGATACCCAAATGGCTTTTGGTAGGTAGGCCTAACACCAGGTAAGTTGTTCTTCTCTTGGCTGTTGCAAAGTTGTTGCTTGAGTTGTCCATTCCTGCATTCTATCACCCAATTTGCCTGGGGGTTATGGGGAGCAAGAAGGATCCATGTTATGCCATGGGAGTGTGCCCTTTGCTGAATTGTCTGGGTTTTATATGTGGTGATTTCATCATATTGGGATCTTAAAACTATGTGTTCGTGGCAGAGAGGCACCACTAGAATCTGTGGCTAGGCACTGGCAGTCAAGTGTGGTCAATTTGCCACATTTGCATGGGGCCTATGCAAACGTGTTGTTGATGAGGTTGATGAGGCCTAACTCACCACGCTGCATGCCCCAGGTTTGGTGGCAGAAGTCAGAAGACTGTGCCCCATTCTTGGCTTCTTTTTCTTGTAGAGTTAGTCTTTGTGATTTAGTCCATTTTTGCACCTGAGTTGCATTTCTATGTCCCATTCTGTCATGGACCCAGCAGGCAATCATGGTGATTTACCGAACACATACTAGGTCAACATGCAAGTTCAATCCACATTCCCTTTTGAATGGTCATTTGCCACAGGTGTCAATATGAGTGACAAAAAGTCTCCTTACCAGTTTTCAAACCACTACCATAGTTCCTGTTCTTACACAGGGAGGCTCTTAATTGTCCAGTAATTAATCTGCAAGTCACTGGGCCATGCAGTTAGCCAATGGCTCATGAGTCTATAATATGCTGCTGGGAAATGCTGTTGGAGTGGACTGAAGATTCATCATAACTGCACATAAGTCTCAGTCAGAATGTAGGAACCCTTAGAGTGAATGGCCACAGTGGCCTTGGGGACTCCATCAGCTTTGGGTTTTGCAGACCCATCCATGAACCACGTCAAATCACCTGTTCTAACCTTGGGCCCCATTGGCTAATGGAAGGACAAAAAGCATTCCTTATATTTTTTCTCTGATATCTTCATAATTTTAGCTTTTGTGTTCTGATATTTTATCAACTGCAAATTAAATTTTGAGTATGGTAGGAGGTAAGGGTCTAGGTTTATTTTTTTCTGTATAAATATCCAGTTGTCCTGGTACTATCTGCTAAATAGTTTTCTTTTCCTCTTTTGACTGCTTTAGCACCTTGTCAAATATTGAAATTATTTTGGATGTGTGAGTCTATTTCTGGGTTCTTTGAAATGTTTCATTGATGCATTTGTCAATTTATATACCAATATTACACAGTCTTGATTACTACAGCTTTATCATGTCTTGAAATCAGGTAATTTAAGCTCTGATTTTTTTCTTATTTTACAAGATTGTTTTGAATATAGTAGATCCTTTGCATTTTATAGAATATTTAGAATTGCCTTGTTTACTTCATTATAAAAAGAACCTTACTGGAAGTATGATAGGACTTGCATTTAATTATAAATAAATCTGGAGATAACTGACAAATTCGGTCTTCCAATCCGTGATCATAATATGTATCTCTCCATTTATATGGGATGTATTTAAGTTCTCCAAGAAATCTTAGATTGTTTATAGCAAAGGGAACTTGTAAATTCACTGTGCATAATTATAATAGGTACTTTAAATTTATTGTGTGTGAATTCTAATATCTGAAGCAATTTTTAAATTGTTTTTCTTTGTTTCTTTTGATCATGTGTTCTTATTTTTGCACGTATTGAAAAATTTGGGATTGTATATATAGCATTTCAAATATTATGGTCTAAAGACTGTATTCTGTTGCACGCCTCCAAAGAGTTTTGATTTTTTGTTGTTGTTGCTTTAATAGTCAATTAACTTAGAGTTAAATTTAAAACTTTGTCTTTTCAGCAGCATCTCATATCTCAGTTCAATTCTTTCATTTTTAATTAGAAAGCTTTCAGTTTGCCTTACACATGCATATTTCAGGGTTTAGTCAGAAATCTCAATAGAGTTTAGCACAGAGTTTGAGTCATTCCTCTCTTGCTTTCTCATTTCTCATGCTTCTTTCTTACTTTTTGGCAGCTGTGTTAACTCTAAATTCTTTCTATTTATTAGTTCTTCAAGGCAAAAATACTGCAATCTTCTGTCCGAGATTTAGCTGTCCCCAAATGACCACTGCAATCTACCCTCACACCAAAAGTCATAAACAAGGGCAGCTAATCTCATGCCATTGCATTTTTCCAATTGTTGATGCTTGTCCAGAATTTTCTACTTTTTTTATTTTTTTACTCTCCAGTATTTTCAGGTGTAGTAATTTGTGTTGTGTCTGTTGTTTACAGTTTTATCTATGGAATGGTCAATTTATCAGGGATGTATTTTTCCATACCAGAAGGGCACAAAACACAACTGAATTGTATTTTGTGTACGAATTAAATACAAACTTACCTGAATTCTGGAAGGAAAAGAACAAGACACAGTTATAAAAAGTTTCATGCAAAGTAATAATTAATCTTATTTTATATTTCTTGTCTGCAATATGAAACTAGAATACATTGAATAAGTAGATGCAATTTTGAGTAAAAGGATTCTTTAAAAATAATCAAAATTACAAAATCAAGAAATAATTTTAGAAGCTTGGTGGTATATATTGAAATGTTTATTCATAGGTTGTAAATTTAAATGCAAATAATAGTAATGTAATATGAAAATGAAATAAATGTACATATATTAAAATATTAAATGTATTTGATACTGTCTAAATACTTTTTAATTTAAAATGCAGTTAATAAAATTGAAATAATTTGTTTTTAACTTCCTAACTATACATTATATCAATGATTAAGTTGGATTCATAGGGATAATTTTTTCCTGGACTTTGATAACAGGTAAATAAAGACTGAAAAGCATTTTTAAAGCAAGGAGCGTCCACTAGTAGAAGTAAAAACTGGTTGCGTAGTTTCAAAATCACTACTGTAAGAAGGATAGATAAACAAAAGGCAAGATAAAATGCAGAGTCTATAATATCAAGAAAAATATGTATTATAAAATGTTGCTGTGGTTATTTCCCTGTGGTAGTAGAGGGGAGATGTCATGTGGGAATTTTGTGTCCCTTGTATCTTTTTATATTACTCAAATTCTTAGTGCTTAGCATTAATAATTGTAATAAAAATGAAACATTCTGTTTAAAAACTTGGAAAAAGTGGAGAAAAAGTAATTTATGTTTTGAACAAACTCTATGACATGACTTAATTCACTTACAAGATTATCCTCATAGAAACTATTACTTAATGCTGTGGAAGATCGTACTCTGTACTTCACCATTGCCCATGGAAAATTCATTGTAAGCCCCATAGCATTTCTTATATTTACTTATGGTACTGTTTTACAGAATGAGCATCATACCTAATCAACACCAAATAATACATATTCTAGATTTGTTAGAAAAAGGTAAAACTTTAAAGCATTAAATAAATCCTTCAATATATTCACATACCACAACAACTTGAGGAAGATACATATTTACATATAAATTCAAATTCAAAGGAATGTGTTGAGAATCATCTCTTTGGAATCTTATACTCAGCTTTAGACTAAGATGGCAACTTTTGAAAGCAGAACCCACCACAAGGGAAGCAAAATGTATCATTGCTAAAAGGGCAAAGTCAGCAATAGTTACATGGGCCCTGACTGTTGTTCTAAGATGCATTTAGAATTTTTGAAGTTCTAAAGAATGTCCTAGTGCTGTGTCCTCATTCTGTGACGGATGACTGCTGCAGCTTCAGGTAGACTAGGTTTGGAGGGCCAGTGAGATTTTCTTGAGAGGCCTCCTAAGAAGGCAGACTTTTAGGAGATGAGCTATCCCAGGTGCAAAAGGTGAGTTTGGAAACAATGCCTCAATGTCAGAGAGGACATCATTTTGCATATTGCAAAGGCCGTGCGGGTCATCATACTAGTTTTCCCACAAAGGACTAGGAAAGGGTAAGGTAAAATACATATGTGACCAACAAACTTTCTAAGCCTTTAGGAGCCAAAGGCAATGCTGCTTCTCTGACAATGTAATAAGTGAAATAAGGAAAAATGAGGAGCAAGAACATGTTCTTTATGTGATCATCTTTGGGGCACCCTGGACTATGCTGTAGGAACACTTGACATTGGTCTGCACTGAGAGGTGAATCAGATGATTTTCGAGGAAGGGATCAGGAAAGCCATATGTCTAAATTTGGTTGATTATGCAAGGGTTCCTCGGAGCTGTACTGGTGGACTACATGAAGGGAGCAGGACAGACATTCCCAGTAACATCCTCATCTGGTTGGAAAGAATTGATGGGGAAGTGAAGTTGGGAGTTCTTCAATCTTTTGTGCTAAATGTGAATGACAAAAGGTAGACCTTTTTAGAAGGAAATTGCTCCTCCTCTTTTTTTTTTCTCTATATTACAGCATAGAGAAAATAAGTTCCTGTAATTTCTCTACCTTACAGGGAAGGGCATAGAAGACATATTACTTCTCTCTGTTCCCCAAAGCGGGATGAGTAAATAATCTGACCTGTGTTGGGATGCATTTCAATAGAGAATAGAAGCACTGTGGAAAGGTCACGCTCTTGGCCCTCTGACCACTAGTACTGGCCTGAACCCAGACTGAGTGGATGCTCACATGATTTTGCCTTCTTGCTTGCTCTTAAATTTTCTTTTTTCTGTATGTTATACTCATCTGGCCTGTCAGGGCTTCCAGGATCTCTGCAACTTTGCAACATTTTACTGGTGTAGATATTTTGTAAAACACGCATTGTGCACCTAGGGGCATTGAAGCTGGAGGTGAAAATAGCTTTTTGTTTTCTTGTTCAAGGATTGTCCTGTGATAAAGTGTATCAGAAACTATGCATTTAGGAGTGATTATGCTTTGTTGAAACATGAATAAACCTGAGACCTTCAACTCTAATTGATACTGATTCCTATCTTGGTTTGTTGGTTAGAATTTCAGTGGGAAACAGGGTTGAGCTTGTTTCCATCCCAAATCTCCAGCAATATTTTAAAGATAGAGTATTAATATCTCTTTCTTAATAAAGATATATTTTGATATTTAATCAATTGAAGTATAGTAAATGTGTTAACATTAGAGCATAGATAACTAAGCTGCATGAAAATTTTAATTATTTAATAAGAACACTTAGTGTCTCTCAAAACATTGCATTTAATATGATATCAATTGTTAGCCACTAACTATATATTCGAGATGTGGTGAGAACCTACTGATGTGTTTATCCTGAATGGCGTCTACTTCTGTGAATTGCTTCTTTGAAAAGTTTTCAAAAAAATATGCCCTTTTCTATCTCCTTGTCCAGCGTGACTATGTCTGATGCAAGACAGATGAGTAAGAATTCTTTCCCAGAGTTTTTCATACTGGAGCTACAGGAAAAGAGACATTTCCATTGATATATTGATATCATGTTAGTGTGAGCCAGTAAGCTGCCTATGACCACATATGCCTTGCTATATGGAAAAGCCAGTTTGTGGTAGGGGAATATGGAATCAACATGCACCCCAAAAGAAGAGTGGAAGTCGTAAAAGAGAAGGTACTCTTTTCAGTCCTGTGATCTCCATTCCGCTCTGGCTCCTGCTATGTGGAGGTTTGGTTGTTCAACCCATCTGTGTGATTTTCCTGTATCCTTCTAATAAATTCTCTTGTCAATTTGTTTGAATTGTGTTGCTCTCTATTGCAACCAGAAATACTGATTAAATATACCAGGTACTTGAAGGTAATTTCTGCTATATTTGTGAAATTTCTACAAGATAGATATTTATTCCATTTATATATGAGGAAAATTAGGTTAAATCACCTGTATCATTTCAAAGTCTATGTTATTTTCACTCCAGCTTTCTGCTTCTCTAATGAGTTTTGGAAGTCCTTTTACTGAAGATAACATAATAAAGGAAGCAGTTGATCACAGGCTAAGATGACTGATTAACCTGAAGGCTTATGGTAGAAAGACAGTAGTTATCAAAATCCACATATTCTATCTACTAACTACTATCTTGAATTCTATCTCTGCTATGCATTTTTACTATCAGAGTTCTAATTATTATTATTATTATTTTTTTTTAGATAGGGTCTGGCTTTATCACCCAGGCTTGAGTGCAGTGGCATGATCTCAAGTAGCTGGGATGACAGGCATGCACCACCACACCTGGCTAATTTTTGTATTTTTAGTAGAAACGGGGTTTCAGTATGTTGCCCATGCTGGTCTTGAACTCCTGGACTCAAGTGATCCACCTGCCTCAGCCTCCCAAAGTACTGGGATTACAGTCATGAGCCACCATGCCCAGTCTACTGTTCTGATTTTGTTTCTTAAAAGATCTTGCCCATAATTTCTTGCAAAAATCTCCTAACTTGTATTCATCCTCATTGTTTTGCTCCTGTTCAGACAATCGTCCATCATAGTCAATCATACTATAATGGAGAATATTTCAGAATAACATAGAATTTTTAGAATGCAAATCTGATCAGATCTATTTCCTATGTTGAGAGCATCCAGTGGTTTCCAGTGGTTGCAAGATGAAATCTAAATTGTAGTTGTGTTATCTTAGTCCATTTTCTGTTACTGTAACAGAATGCTTTAGGCTAGGTAATTTATAAAGACTGTAACTTTATTTAGCTCATGGTTCTGGAGGCTGGAACATCCATGGACATTGTGGCAGCTTCTGGCTAGGACATTTGTACTGTGTCATAACATGGCAGAAAAGTGGAAGGACAACTGTACACATGTGAAAGAGACTGTAAGACCAAGCAAAGCTTGCTTTTATAACAATCCACTCTTAAGAGAATGAATTTACTCACAAGAGAACTAAATTACTCCTTATAGAATTTACTCACTCCTGAAATAATGACATTAATTCATTCCCCCTGTTACATGTCCCACCTCTCAATACTGTTAACTATCGGATGCAGGGCAGGCCAGTAAGAATTCTTTCCTAGAGTTTTTCATACTGGAGCTACAAGAGAAGAGACATTTCCATTGATATAATGACATCATGTCAGTGTGATCCTGGAAGTTGTCTATAACCACATATGCCTTGCTATATGGAAAAGCCAGCCTGTGGTAGGGGAATATGAAATCAGCATACCCCAAAAAAGAAGAAAAAAAAGTTCATATGTTTCCAACATATTACATTTTGGGGGACACATTCAAACCACACCATGCGTGTACTTAGGTGTCCACTAGATTCTCTCTGCCCCTTGAGATTGAGATAATAACACCTGTACTCTCAAGGTAAAGGAAGCTTGAGAATTGCTAGAAAAATCAGAGCATTTGGGTCTGTGTAGATAACTGTAGAAATAATTTCTGTGTAGAAATAACTATGTGACATGGTTATTTCTATGCCATCCTCTTCTTTCTCTATACTGTCTCTTTTTTTATGCAGTCTCTGGTACTGCATGTAAGAAGAGTGTCAACTCAGCCTCTACCTTGGTTTTTACAAACACAAACAATACCTACTATCATAAAAATGCATGAGAGGAGTAGAATTTGTTGAAAAATGGGTTCACATACACACATACCCCTCTACCCCAAGACAAGTAATATAAAAATCTAATAGATATATTAGTTTTCTTTTCTTTTTTTTTTTTTTTTGAGATGGAGTCTCACTCTGTCCCCCAGGCTAGAGTGAGGTGGTGCAATCTCAGCTCACTGCAAGCTCCGCCTTCCAGGTTCATGCCGTTATCCTGCCTCTGCCTCCGGAGTAGCTAGGACTACAGGAGCATGCCACCACACCCGGCTAATGGCTGGATTGCAGTAGTACAATCTCAGCTTACTTCAACCTCTGCTTCCCGGGTTCAAGCAATTCTCCTGTCTCAGCCTCCCAAGTAGCTGGAATCACAGGCACACGCCACCACACCCTGCTAATTTTTGTATTGTTAGTAGAGACGGGATTTCACCATATTGGTCAGGCTGGTCTTGAACTCCTGACCTCCGCCTGCTTCAGCCTCCCAAAGTGCTGGGATTATAGGTGTGAGCCATTGCGCCCGGCCCTATGGTCAATAACTTTTTGCCAGTAAGTTGAAATCAACCATGGTGGAGAAATTTACACCAAATAAATCTTCGAATTCTGTAAATCATCCTTTTTTCCCTCCCGTAGAGCAATTGCTAAACATTTACTGGATCACCAGGGATATAAGGGAAATAGTGATGAAAATATCATCTATTTTATTATTATTATTTTTTAGAGGCAGGGCTCTTGCTTTGTCACCCAGGCTGGAATTGTAGCTCACTGCTGCTTTGAATTCCTGGGCTCAGTGATCCTCCAGCCTTAGCCCTCCAAGGAGCTGGGATTACAGGTGTGCACTATCATGCCCAGCTAAATTTTTATTTGTTTGTAGAGATGAGGGTCCTGTTATCTTCCCCAGGCTGGTCTCAAACTCCTGAACTCAAAGTAATCCTTCCACCTCGACCACCCAAAAATGCTGGGATTACAGTATAAGCTACCACACCTGGCCAAGAACTTTTCAATAAAACATCCTGTGTCCTAATGTCATCCTCAAAATTAGGTAGACTAACCCACCCATTTGTGAGCAGAGCAGTGTTGAGGAACCATAGACCTTTCTGTAGGGGCCCAGGACTTTATCAACAGATTATCACAAGCAGAACAGAAAACATGATATCATTCTGTGAGGACAAAACTTACTCAGTGTCTCTTCTCAAGCTCTGCACCCAGTCAGACCTCTTGGAGAGCTTTGAGGATTGGGAGATGAGACACCATGAGTCTTAACAAATGGATATTTCCTCTTCATCTTCACAAAGGCACTCAAGAGAAAGAAAAGAAAAGGAAGTTTCCCTTTTTTTTTCTCCAAACCAGGCTGCACATTCTATAATTTTACAATTCATTGCACTTCTTGCAACTTGGTTTACCTACCTGTCTCTCCTACTGGACTGCAGTTGTCTTGATGACAGATCCATTTGCATCTCAGAAATCAAAAGCAGTTTCAGGAGCATAGTACGTGCTCAGTAATTGCTGAATAGATGATAAGGTCAATCACTGATGGGCTCATGAAAATGTGGAAATTTACCTAAGCCCTACGATCCCGGAGAGCTTAAATGGGTAAATCAATCCCTCTACCTTTTGTGTTCTTTTTCTCCCCTCTTGCATCAATCTTTTAAAAATAAGGTCTCTCCTTACATAAGTCTGGATTTGTTTTTATTTGACACTCATCACACAGGTGATTTTTATATTTAATAATAGCCACAAATATAACACTCTTTTAATTCCTGTGATGAAGGGCAGGATCTGTTACAAGATTCTGAGCAGGGAATACCTAAGGCCCAAAGAAGGTGGTAGCCAGAGGGGAGGGGAGGGAGCAAGGCAGGTGAGTAACAGAAATTGAATTTATAGCTGCGATTTTCAGAAATACCGTGGAGCATTAATCAACACCCCTACCCCAGACCTACCACAACAGAATCCTCAGGCTGGGGACCAGGAATCCATATTTTAAAGGTGCTTCCCAAGTGATTTTCATTCACAATCAGTTGAAGGAAACTTTAAAGCTTTTACTCCTTCATTTGAATCCTCTTTATTGAAACTGCCAGTGTTTCAAAGTATGCACTTCAATATTAACAGAATTGAGCTGTGCAATTTAAATTTCTAATCCCCAAACATTTACAACCAGGCATTAATTTCCAACTTGTGCCCCTCTCCTTTGAATGTGACCTTTATTTTAATAGTGATGAAATTTATGAAGCACGCTTCATTTGCCTGATTTACTATAACATAGCTAAATTCATTTTGGAAATGATTGGGCTGTGGCTCCATATTAAATCCTTAATATATACACACAAGTGAATTATTGGTTCTCGTAGTCCACCCAGTTAAAAACAGAGATAATGGAAATCAAATGTCCAGTCAAATTTCCCCTTTGTACAACTCAACAGAGCTTGTCATCACCATTCAAAATCCATGAACAGATAAAAGAAAGATGACAATAATTGTCAGATTCTTGATGGCAAATGAGCAGTGTGAGAGATTCTCTTTCAGTGTGGATGGGTTGTTTTGGCACACTACAGATGCAGCCTCAGGCTACCTAAAATGAGTGACCAATTCCAGTAGATGATTTGGCCCCTAATTTATGTTTTCCTTGTTCCATATTGCTTGCCAGCATGGTAGGCAGTGAAATACAGTGGGAAAATTATGAAGCCAAATAATAAAACAAAATACTGGAACACCTCTTGTGGTCAGTTTTGAATCCATAAAGTGCTCTTAAAATTTCCAATATTTATTCAAAAGAATGTTAGTGGTCACGATGGCATTCCCGAGTCCTCTCTAGAGTGGACAGAGAAGGACAAAAGTAAAAAATGGTGAGGTGACATATATTTTCTTATGGAAAATGAATTCCAAAAATACAGTCTCAAACAATTATATAGAGGGAAGACGGAATTGGAATGACTGAGCATTGACTATATATGGACATTTTTCATCAAGTCTTTGATTTAATCCTCACAAAATCTTGCAAAGAAGGTGTTACAACTGATAATACAGATGAGGAAACTGAGGTTGAGAGACCTATGGAGACTTGCCCATAATTACAAATTTAGAAGGTTATAGGGCTCAGATTCACAGCAGGATCATAAGATTCCAAAGTCTACTGCTTATCCACTCAACTGCAATACCTGCTGGAATGTGCAGGGGACTTCTGCACACACATCCTCATTTGGCTTTGCAAAATGGTAGATAATGGCCCTGCCAAAATGGGAAGGGTCACTATTGAAAGAAAACGGAACAAATAAATGTCTTCCCCTATTCTACGTTACTCCCTAGAAGAATATGTTTATACTTAGTACATTTTTATTTCTCTCAAGTTTATACAGTCCAGATATACATTTTATATATCTCATCATCCACATAGCACTGTAGCAGCCTCCTCAAAAGAGAGCAGACTTTGGAAGGAGAAGATCTGGATGTGAATCTCAGTTCTGTCTCCTACTGTTTATTAAGTGTGGTTGTTTCTCTATGAGATACAGAGGTGCATTTCATAGTTCCTGGCATAATTTGGGTGCCTGCAAAGTACATATTTTAAACATGACAGGGACTTTGGTCAGGCTCAAACTGGTTGGGAGCCAGAGTGATGAGAAAAAGGGCTGTTGTGTTGGCTGCATCCTAAGACTGGATGGGAAACCAGGAATGAAGAACATGGGTTTAGCCAAGGGTGTGGTAGAAGCTGTGTCCTAGCAAGGACTGTCTCTTCTAAATTGTTTTTTTTTTTTCCTGAGGCAATATTTTTCTTTTGACACACCTTTGGACCTACCTATTATAGCTTCTTCACTCTGGGCATGGACCTTGGCCACTCTATCCATCACTTTTGTTGACAGAACAGCACCAGCTTCTTCTAACAAGAGCATGGTATTGCTTTCTCCTTCCTACCTGGCTGGGGCTTTTGGACCTTTCCAAGCTTAAAAAAGAAAAAAAATAAGAAAACAAGTTCAATAAAATATATTTCATCACCCTGGTAATATTTTGAACCAAACATTCATTGGAAATAACTGGCTTAACTTCTTTAAGTAGAATTTGAGAAGAAGTCATATTTAGCTATTTATTGTACAATAACATTTTAAAATTTATTTTTATTCATGCTATATTACAAATATTATTATGTAAATGAAGGTAAGTAACATGTACCAGAAAGCCACTACTATGGATAAGGTACTGTGCTTAAGACATTGTATTAGTTTGTTCAAGCTACCATAATGAAGTACCGTAGACTGGATGGTTTAAGCAACAGAAATTTATTTTCTCATAATTTTGGGATCAAGCTAGCATCAAGGTTGGTTTCTTCTGAGGCCTCTCTCCTTGTCTTATAGACTGTCATCTTTTACCTCTGTCTTCACAGAGGTGGTCCTGCCTCTGACTATGCCTGCATCTTAATCTCTTCTTATGAAGACACCAGGCATATTGGAATGGGGCTACCCCTATGACCTCATTTTAACCTACTTAGCTATTTAAAGACTTTGTCCCAAATACAGTCCCATTCTGAGGTTCTGGGGTTTGGGAATTCAATGTGTGAATTTTGAAGAAACACAGTTCACTTCATAACATTGATGTGGATTATTTTATATTATTATTTATAAATTTCATATAACTAGTTACATTTTAGGATGAGCGCTGAGCATCAAATATGTTAAATGTCTTTCCCAAAGAGCTGAAAAATGACATAACTAGAATTTAAAGCTCTGTCTGGGAAACTTCAAAGCTCATAGTAACTATTTCAGTGTTTTGTTCCCCCTCTGTCATATCTTATTTCAAGGTGCTCCCTCTGAATATACATTAATATTCACCTCTCTCTCCATGCTCCTGCACTAGCTGACTCATTGTAATTGTTGCTATAGCCTGATAACATCTTGCTCAAGTGATGCTAAATTTTGCCAGATCAATGGACAGTTCCCTTCAGGCATTATGCAGCAGCTGTCTTCGCTAATTTGATAGTATGTGATGAAAGTGGAACTTAGAAGTGTGTTTAGTTCAATTTCACAAAGTTTGAAGTAGTTTTGGGTTCAATACAAGCTGCCTGATTAAATGATGCTGAATTGTTGTTCATTCATTTCTTAGCCAGGGCTGCTCTAACAAAATTACCATAGACTGAGTGGCTTAAACAACACAACAGAAATTTATTTCTCATAGTTCTGGAGGCTGGAACATCCAAGACCAAGATGTTGGCTGATTTGGTTCCTGGCAAGGCCACTCTTCCTGATTTGTGGATGGATGACTTTTTGCCTTATCCTCTCATGGAGAAAAGAGAGAGAAGAAGTGAGCTCTTTCATGTCTCTTCTCATGAAAGCACTAATCTCATCATGAGGGCCCCATCTTCATGACCTACTTACCTCCCAGATGTCTCATCTCCAAATATCATTACATTGGGATAAGGGTTTCAACATATGAACTTTAAGGGGACACAGACAGTCCACAGCAACTCATGAAAAAGGGGCGCTTTTGACAAATGCGTGGCATCACTTTCACATGGGCTGCCTTATCTGATCTCATCACAAAAGTGTTCTAAGATAGAAAACACCAGTATTGTTACTGCTTACTTAATTTTTTTCTTTTTCTATAACTAGTTCATTTCGTGTTATAGCCCCTTCCAAGTATCTCAATGCAGTGATCATACCAGACTTACAGGTGGTTAGAGGACAGATAAGGAGATGACCACGCCAGGATATAAAAGACTAGCAGTGGCAAGCCAGGTTAATGGCCAAGAGGTTTGGGGGAGGAAAGATGAAGAGAACAGCAAGAAAGGGAGGTGAATTGATGACAGCAGTTTTGGAAAAGGGTTTTTCAAGAGCGTATTTTTGACCATGTTTATAGGCACACCTCACTTGTGTAGGATCCTGTTGGCTTCCATCGAGGCTTTTTATAAAGACATAGGCCCCAGCCTCAGAGAGAACTCTATTAGAGAAGATTAGACAGTTGTGCACAGACCTACAATAGAGGTAGGCATGCAATCAAATTACAGTGAATGTTTAAATAATTTCCTGTAGAAGTGTTTTAATTGTGTTCTACTTCTGTAGCTGGAGCTGGAGTCAATTTTATCTAAAGTGATCAGTTGTGGCAAAGAGAAATTTGACTGAAACCTGAAGGGTATGAAGGGAAGGTTATGAATTCAAGAGGTGAGAATGAGAGAGAAGGATTCTGTGATGAGTACATAATAGAAAAACTGGTGGCACAACATGAGTTAGAAAATGGCAAATTATAGAGAAAGGTATGTCAGGAACTAGAAAGTGATAGAACTGGCCACAGATGTTGTTTAATATAGTTTATTTTGGGACGCAGGAGAGAACTTCCTTTGCAGATTAAGGAATTATGACTTTATTCAGAAGGAAGTAGGGATTCTGTTTACCTTTCACAACACAATAATGTCTCTTTTCTGGAAAATCACATATGATTCTGGAATCAAAGTACTGTCATTCGTCTTCTTCACCTTCCAAATTTTCACATCAAACTTTTATCCCACAGCACTTGAAACACAATTTTATTTTAAAAGAAAATCTAAGATTATTCATAAAGAATTAAAATTTGTCTTTGCTTAAACATTTAATAGACACTTTTATGGAATTGTGCAGAAACAAGAAAGCTAAAATACAGATAAAGATGGTCATCATAGCAGTATTATCTATAACAGTGAAAAATTAGAAATGCTTTATTAGGGGAATAGTTAAGCAAATTATGATAGCCCTGTACAATGAGATATGATGCATCCATTTATAAGATTTTGATAATATGTATAAAATTGGAAGAAAGTTCAACAAAATATTAATAATAATTTTCTTCAAGTACAGGATTCTGGGATGTTTTTAAAATAAGTTCCTTTATGAATTTATTTTTCAAGTTTCACTAACTGGTCATATATTTATTAGATAATCAGAATAAAAATTAAAGTATGGCAATATCTTTGGAATAGTCTATGGCAACCTTGGGAACTTTGAAGAGGACATTGGTCATCAGCACAGGTACATTCTAGTCACCTAACCATCTAATCCCTAGACTTGTGTTTGGCTAATGTTATCTCTAAATCTTTATGAAAAAGAGAAGTTATATCCTATGGCCCCATTTTGGCCTTCTGGTTGGAGGCTAATGTGAAGATCTGATTTATCCTTACACCTCGGAATCTAGAACTGTGCTTGACATATTATAGATATCAAGACATTACTATTTATTGTACACAAGATCTGGTCAAAACATTTGTTCTTGTCACAAATAGTGTATGGTTAATCTCAGAATTTTGGCCATATTTTTCTTGGGTTTTTTCCCTATCACATATTAAGTGTATCTATTTTTGTCCTATTGTATGCATTTGGCTGAAATTTCCTTGTATATGTGTGAGGGGGTTCGGGGCGGGTCCCAGCTATACTCTTTACTGACTTTATGGCTGTGAACAGTAAATTATGTTCTTTTATCTTTATTTTTTTTTTCAAAGGATTGGCTTTAGGGTTAAGCTAAAAATTATATGTAGAAATACCTAGGAGTGGAACAACAGAAGTAGTAAATGAAGATTACTTGAGTTTGAGTCGACCGCTACTTGGTAAACACGATTGACTGCAAGTCATTTTGAAGAAGCTCTGAGCTGGGGAAAGGACAGACTTAGCATTCATTATTGCAATCTACAATAATGAGAGGTGGGGATGTAGACCTGACTACCCTTAGTATCAGAAAAAAAGTCATAGCTGGTTATGGGACCCACCATCTGCCTCCCAAGCATGTCAGCACAGTAAGAAGCAATATATCACTTTTGAGAGGCAGGTGCAATCTCAAATTTAAAGGGACGTTTTTAGTGTTGGCTAATTCCTGACAGTTCAAGAAGTGCCAGGAATGAACAGTAAAATCTGGATACACTTACAAAGTAATTTTCTCAGCATATTCTGCAAATGTTTCATTGTCCATTTTAAAATGCTATGAAGGCAGAAAAAAAGGGAGATTAATATACATGTATCTCAAGGCCACAGATTGTGGGTAATATCAATTCTAACAATGCCCCTTGGGAAATGAGCCCCAGACACCCAGACGCATAGGAGAGAGAGTCCTTTGCTTTAGATCTTCTATGGATTACAGAGACATCACCATCTAGTGGACAGAGCAAGAATTCAGGAATGGGAAGATGAGAATCTTTAACATCTCATTTTCTTCATCTGTAAAATGTGATTAGTCACATTTCTTAAAGGGAGGTACACTTTATATCAAGTAAATTACATGCACCATGTATGTATTATATCATGATATTATATATGTTTAAATAACCCTCACATTACATGAGAAAACTGAAGTTTAGGGAAATGAAGCAACTTGCCCAGTATTACATGCTTCTAAGTGATAGAGTTGGACTTGCAGCCACGTCTGGTGGACATTCAAATCGCAAGAGAACACTCTATATTCCACGATGCCACACACGTGGTGAATATCAGATGCAGAGAATGCAGTGGTCTGGCTGCTTAGAGCTGGGATTGAGTTTTGGCTCTGATGCTTACCAGCTGGGTGATCTTGCACAATTCATTTAATTTCTGTAACCTTTGAGGTTATTCCTAAATAAAAAGTAAATATTAAACAAGATCATCTGTTTAAGTACTTTATAAATTCTAAATGTTTTGCTTTATCATTATAATTGTAGTCATCTCTATTTTGGATTCTTTGACTCTTTGGTTGAGAAGCTCAACCACCTAAAACTACCTCCACCAGTACAATCATCATAACATTACAATGAGAACTTAACCATAAACTTATTGAATCCCTTGCCCCCAAAAGATTAGCACCCATTTTCTGGCCATTAATGAGAACCTAAAATTATTTTGCAATATTTTAAGTATATGACTGGGGGCTTGGCTTTTATTTTTTTAAGATCTATAGAATGTTTAAACTCTTAACCAATCTCTTTCTTTCTTCTATTCTCCAGACCACTTCATTTTAGATAATCATTAGTGACTAAACAAAGATGTGCTGTAGATTTGTACATTCAAGGCCTCAGAAAGCACCTCTGCAGACATTCTCTGAGATTAAAGAAAAAATAAAAGTAATACTTCACTGGGACCAGTGACTTCAGCAGTGAAAAAGACAGTTTTTGTGACACAGAGATGAAGAACAAGGAAGTTTAGAATCCAATAGTAGCGAGAAGAAAGACAACGCTAAATACAAATCCCCTAAGTTCAAATACAAGACCTCCCTTTCCATGGCTGTGTGACTTTTGACAAGTTATATAGTCTCTCTGTGCCTCAATGTCTTCATCTATAAAAAGGAGTTAAATAATACCTATTTCATAGGTTTGCTATAAGGTTTAAGTGTGGTCATATGTGTAGGGTACTTAGATCTGAGACTGATGCCTAGTAGGTGTTATGGAAGTGTTGGCTATTTTCTTCTTGATGCTACCAAAACTTCATATGTGGTGTGTGTCATCCTGTATTTTGATTTCTCATCCTTTTTGTCATTTGCTCTTCTGTTTTTCTCACAAAACTATGATTTTCCAAAAGGGAATGAAACACTATGGCCCATGCTTGAAATCTGTCCTGCAGGCTACTCTTTTATAATTCATGAGCTGAGCATGATTTTTTTTTTACCTTTTAAAAATATTGTTAGACATAAGAATATGCAAGTGAGACCATGTGTGGTTCACAAAGCCTAAAATATTTAACATCTGGCTCTTAATAGAAAAATATGTCACACCTTGTTCTAGAGAAAGGGACCATATTTCATTAATTGTTACATTCAATATGTGTTTGATAAAGCAAAAAAAGGATAAAGAATAGAAAGGCTGGAAGATGTCCACGAAAAATACATGTAAACACTGTGGAAGGAGCAATGAATTCTGTTCATGCACATCAAGGAAGCATTCTAGTAGATCTTTAAAGATGGCGGTAATCTCAATGAAGGAGGATGTTTTGATACATTGTGGTTTGGAACTCAGAAATATTTCACAGAGGTTACTGAAATATATAATGACAATTTTATAAATTTAGTAAATCCAAATATTCTCTAGGTTCAGCAGGGTCAAATCCTAGGTAAGAAAAATGTCCCTTGGGTCTCATTATTGTCCTATAGGGTAGAAACTATTGCTCTATTTTTTTATAGAAGAAGAAACTGAGGCTCAAGAGTTTGAGTTACTCACGGTTTCATAGCTCACAAATGGCAGGATAGACACTCAAAATCAGATGTGGTCAACCAAACTACCTCCATCCTCATTTATCCACCACATAGCTCACCTTCAAAGGTGAGATCTCATAACCCTGTCTGGCTCAGTACCCTCCCTCTGATTAGGAGGACTGTTAAACAGACATGATTCTGGCTTAAAGGGTCAACATCAATCATGCTCTGGACTTAGAGCTAGTAACTAGAACTTAGCCCTTAACTAGTTAGACAATTTGTGTTTTTCCTCCAGTCACAACTTCCTTGTCCTCTTTCTATAATGCTCTGCATAGCATCCATTCCCTAGTGCCTGCCCTGAATGACTTTCCAGGACCCCACATCCTCAGCAGCTGGTGTGGTAAGTTTCCCCACACAATCCTGGGTCTGTAGTCCCATCTGTGAGTCCATTGCTCATGATTTGATCTCATCTTACTGCCAAGAGTCTTCTCTTTTAGATCTGGATCTCTGCCTCAAGTCTATTGCCAGTGTTCATTTAACTCTGACTCCCTACCTCTGCCAAAAACAGTGCTTTTAACAGTTTTCTTGTTGAAGCATTGCCTTTTATTTTTCTATTGCCTACTCTGCCCCTAAGAATATATCTGTTAATTCATTCCTCTTTGTCTTGACCATTTTACTGCATATAGTCCTCACTGGTGGCAATGCAATGGAGGATTAAGCAAAAGCATCAAAGGGCGATGCTTCTGATTGTGTAAGTAAATCACTGTTAATATTTGACGTTGTGTGGTGTTTCTTTGTGGGGGAGTAAATGTGTGTGTGTGTGCATGTGTGTGTGTATATATATGTGTGTGTGTATGATCTTGCTCTGTGATAGAGGTGCCCCAGCTGTCTTGGTTCAAAGAATGCTTCATTTTACAGTAATGTTTTTCATGGCACTTCCAGGACAAAATAGATGTCTAAAATTTTGATTTATCAAATACTTACATAGTTATTCAATATATTAACTTCTAGAGTCAATAGGTGTATGCAAAGTATATAGCGATTTGAAAAATAATGCACATAAATAAAAACAAAAATATTTTAATTTGATTTATAAATAATAACAATTATTCACTAATAAGATTTGTCTATCTGCTAACACTGCATAGTTTTGTAATACTGGAAATAAAATTGGATACCACCACCCTAATTTCCTGTTTCATATTGATTACAAATAACTTGCTTTTAGCAACTATTAAAAACCCAAATTTATAAACATATGTCATTATCAAGAGGAATGTAACATGGACTATTGTTGAAAATGTGAACTACCTTGAGCTAGTAGTTTATGTAGTATTCAACAGATTTTGACTAGGACTGTATTTCTATAAAAAAGGCACAATATCCTGCAGTACTGAGAGTTTGCTGTGGTAGTTCAGGTAACTTTTCCTTTTAGTCAGAGCCTCACTCTATCACCCATGCTATAGTGCAATCAGGGCTCACTGCAGCCTCTACCTCCAACCTCCAGGCTTTAAGTGATCCTTCTGCCTCAGTCCCCTGAGTAGCTGGGACCACAGGTATGTGTCACCACCCCTGGCTATTTTTTTTTTTTTTTTTATTTTAGTGGAGAGGAGGTTTCACTAAATGTTGCCTAGGCTGGTCTTGAACTCCTGAGCTCAAGTGATCCTCTCACCTCGGCCTCCAAAAGTTCTGAGATTACAGGCATGAACCACCATGCTCAGCCTCAGGTAACTTTTAAAAACAGTTTAGGAACAATGGTTATATGGGGTTTTGAAATTTGCTATTGTTACTGATGGCACATAATATTAAAAACATTCAAAAAACCATTTTATTGTCTCATTTAAAAAGGGAATCTTTTTCAGTGATGTAAATTTTTAAAGAATACTGAGTTTTAACAGATGCCCTATGCCCTCTTGGCTGTATAACCTACCAACATTTGTATGCCCTGATTGAGATAATATGGTTTCAGAATGTTTGAACTCTGCTTTTGTTCACTTAGTATCCTATCTCACTTTTGCTCCTAACCAGCAAGGAGTAACAGGGACAGGATTTGCCCTCTAGCCCAAAGGTACTGAAAAAATTAAACAAAAAATAATATGGGGCAGTTTGTTTTCAAAACACTGAACATAAAGCAAGATAAAAGAATAGTGATCAATGAGAAATAGAAAACATGAGTTGAACCGTATGATTTTTCCATATTCCTGGCCTTGAAGAAATCTCCAGTCCATGACCTGGGGAGAGGAAACTGTGATAGAGCTGAGAGTCTATGAAAGCAAAGGTGGCTAGCATTTGCAGGACAGAATATCAGAAAAGAGATAACTGCAACCCTTCTGAAGAGGGTTCCATTCTGCAGAAAATTGATCAGAGCATGTGTATGATGAAACTGTCTGAGGCTGAAGAAAGGCTGTTCAAAGGGTAATTGAGAAGAGTGCCTGACACTCACACTAGACCAGGAATACTGCCTATTCTCACCAGTCGTGCTGGAAAAATTTATTTTCATCTCAGCAGTAGGAAATATTAGCCTTAGTTTGAGCACTGTGTAAGGCCTTCCTAACATGTGATATAAACAAATCCAAAAGTACCAAAAGTTTCAAAGTAACTTATCCACATTATAGTACAAAGCTCAAGATTATGTATAAGGCTATATATAATATAGAACCAATATAGTTGGATCTTGCTTTTCTGAAGATCCAATTTGACAATCTCCGCCTTTTACTTGAGGTATTTAGAACATTTATATTTAATGTGATAATTTATATAGTTAGATTAGGTCTATCAATAATTTTGCTGTTTTCTATTTTCTCCATTTTTCTCTTTGTTATATTTTTCTTTTTTACCTTGTTTTAGATTATTCTTATTATTTCACTTTGTCATACTTGTTGGCATACTAGCTATATAACAATTAAACTACCCACCTAAACATGTATTCCCCATTGGCAGCCAGGTGGTGAGTGACTCAGCTCAAGACCCATCTCAGCTTCTACTTTCATGAATCACTACTGAAACCAAATAGCTCCTGTTAGATTTTTCAAAAGGCAGATTCTGAGGTAGTCCAAGGTTCCTGGAAACTGTGTCAGCAAATTTTTTTTACTGAAGGCAGATGTGGGCCACATATTACAGTGCCTATAACAGTATTTTAAATTAGAACTTCTCAATCTATTTATTTATATGACTTACCTTTCCTTTCTCATGATTTTTACCTATTTATTTATCTGTGTTATTTTCTTGGTGAATTTCTCTTTAATGCCTCATAATTTACTTCTTCTTCCAGACTAGAGAAGTGTCCCAGAAGTATCGAATTACTTTCTAAGAAAATTATTTAAAAAATTGTGGATACATTTCTGAACTACTAAATTTTTTTATATTCACCTTCATTTGCTTCCAATTATTTCTATTACTTTTTGTTCGAATGTTTTATTCATCTTGTTCATGCTTTGGAATATAACTGTTTTTAAGTCCTTTGAAGATTGTGCTATTTTTTCATTTCCTCAGAAGTATTTTTTTTTGTCTTGGGTTTGTTGAAATTTGTGGGCCTCATAAATTTTGAAATTTTATTTCAACTTGAGGGAAGAGAGTAGTATTAATTTTTATTTTTAACTTCATACTTACTTCTGCATGTAGTGGTTTTATGCTTTTCGTCTTTTCATTGATTGCCTCAGTTGGAACTAGATCTCTCATTGGTGGCTTTAGCTTTGTTTCACAGCATTGCAGGTAACTATTGCTCTTTAATAAACCACTTTAATATTTGGTAGCCTAAACAACAATCATTTATTTGCTCCTGATTCTCCAGTTTTAACCTGGCTGTTGCTTATTTTTGCTCATGTGATATAAGATAAAGGTATGTATTTGCATCCAGCAAGGAGCACAGTGGAGAGTTCCCAGCTGGAACAACCAAGGAGGTTGTTCACTACATGTCTGACTTTGGGACTGGCTATCAGTGGGAGGACTCTGGTTCTCCTCTAGGTAGCCTAGTGGAGACTACTGTGTGGATGTTAGCAATCCACACAAGTTTGCTTACATTATAGAAAAAGGAAGAGAAAGAATTGTTGGTAATTATCTTTAAAGATAATTTACCATACAGAGAAATGCAATATAATTAACTGTGAGTCAATACACCTTCAGCAATTTTTTGATGATAGGACTGTTGTTTCACTTTCCTACAACCCCAGACAACCAACCCATTATTGTCTACTCTTGGACAGAGGTTTCTACAATTATCAGTATCTTTTTCTAGCTACTTCAGGCCCCTATTTCACACAGCAATCCTATCTCTGATCTTTTATCATGTGGAACCGCTTTGAATCCTTGTTACTCTTTGTATTGCAGGGTAAGGGTTCATCACATTCTCTTATATTGCCCAGAAGTCCAAGAAGGGTTCTAATAATTAGAAAAAAACATAAAGGGCTCTATTTAAGATACTGAGTCATCAACTACTGATAGCATTCAGGCAGAATTATACAACTATGTTTTGGGCCTTCTTGTCTAGGAATAAGGGCTAAGGCTAGGTAATTTTTTAGTTTTCTGTTATTTTATTTTATTTTGCCTAACATTTAGATTTTCTTTTTATTTTCTAAAAACATAACATTGATTTGAAGAAAATTACATTAAAAACAGGGCTTAGAGGAAGAAAGTCTGGAAACTTTCCTATTTTACCCTTCATGGCTGAGAAAATTCTATATAGATAACTGCAGTGGTCTGTGGTTGTCACAGGCTGTGCCAGTCCCACTTTGAATGTGCTCTGTGTCATGTCTGGCTTGATTTGTGAATGAATGTTCCTATTAGCAATGCAAAACTCTCAATTTTGACTATAAGTAGGACAGACAAAAGAACACAAATCATGAAGCTCTTTAGTGTTCATTGACATAAAGGCTCATGTCAGATAATTTCTTTCACCTTCATTCTTGTCTGAGAAATATGTCAGATGCCCTTCGACATGCCTATGCCCTATGTAGAAACAAATCTACACTTCTAGCATTTTAATAGCACCATTTTCCTCAAATGAACATTTTATGTAGACTCATAATACATTAGTGGTAGAAAGGATTTTGAATATAACTTACTCTAAAGCGTTCTTCTCACAGATGGGGTAATGTTGCTTAGTTGAGAGGTTATGAAGGTCCTTTATGGCAATGGTAGAGGATTATAATAATGACGATTATGGCAATTCTCATTACTGAGCTCCTGGTATGTCCCAGACAGTATATTCTTAATGGTTATGAAAAATTAGCTCTTAATACTTACCATAAACCTCTGAGGCTAATCCCATTTCACATGAAGAAACTGAGGCTTGAACAGAATAATATACCAAAGGTTATAGTTGTCAAGCAGCACTGGGGTTCAGTGAGACCTCATATGTAGAGAGAGTGTGGTTCTGCCAGCTAAAAAACATAGAGACACAGATATGTTAAAGGCCCAGTGTAGAACAAGGAGAAGACCACTGGCTTTGGATCCAGGAAGAGTTGATATTGAAAACTACTTTGCTTATGCTGTGTGATCTTGAAAAATTACTTAACCTCTGTGAACTTCAATTTCATCATCTATCAAAGGGTGATAGTGAACATTTCTATTTTATCAGGCTCTAGAAATAACTAAAGATGATGTACTGAGTGTAAAGTTCTTAGAACCATACTATGAAATAAGAACCACACTATACAATAAGCACTAAAGCTGGAAAAATAACACACATAATATGTGTGTGTGTGTAGCATTATTATGATCATACACAGATACACATGTACACTATTGACCCTTGAACAACATGGATTTGAACTGCACAGGCCCACCTAAATGCACATTTTTTTCAATAATGCACTTAGTTTATCTCCCTCTCCTGCCTCCTGTTACACTTCTTCCACCTCTTCAGTCTCTGCCACCCCTGAGACAGCGAGACCAACTCCTCCTCCTCTTCTTCCATCTCCTCCTCCTCTCACTCCTCCTCTTTCTCCTCCTTCTTCTTATCCTCTTTCTCACCCTCCTCCTCCTCCTCAGCCAACTCAATGTGAAGACAAAGGTAATGAAGACCTTCATGATGACCCACTTCCACTTAATAAATAGTAAATATATTTTCTCCTCCGTGTAATTTTCTTAATAGCATTTTCTTTTCTCTAGCATAACTTATTGTAAGAATACAGTATATAATGTATATAATATATATAACACCCAAAATATGTGTTCATTGACGTTTATATTATTGGTAAGGCTTTTTGGTCAAGAGTAGGCTACCAAGAGTTAGGTTTTTGGGGAGTAAAAACTAATACACAGATTCTCGACTGAAGTAGGGGGTCAGCGCCCTTAACTTTAGTGTTGCTCAAGGGTCAACTGTGTGTTATTATTACTTTCAGGTTTTTGCCTAAATGTTGCGGCTCAGTGAGCCCTTCCCTGGACACCATATTGAATGTGGCGGACTAAGTTCCCTTCCAGCACTTGCCACTCCCTTCCTGAATGGACTTTTCTCCATATAATTTAACATCAACCATGCCTCTTATTTATTGTTTATTATTTATCTTCCTACATTGGCTTACCAGAACTGTCCCTTTTATCTATTTTATTCACTTCTCAGTTTCTAGAACTATAGTTTGCTCAATAAATATGTGCGGAATAAACTATTAATATTATTATATTTATTATTTTTGTTATCCAATAATTAATCTCTTTTCTTCAAAGGTAATTATTATGGGCAGAATTAATATGTTTTTGGAAAATTCATGTGCTGAAGCCCTAACCCCTAAGACCTCAGAACATAACTGTATTTGGAGACAAGGTCTTTAAAGAAATAATTAAGTTAAAGTGAGCTGTCTTTGTCAGTTTGCACTGTTATAATAGAAATATTATACATTGGTGGTTTAAACAACATAAATTTATTTCTCATAGTTCTAGAAGCTAGGAAGTGTGATATTAAGATGTCATCCCATCTGGTGTCTGGTAAAGACTCATTTCCTGGTTTCCCAGGCCATCTTTTTGTATTCTCATATGGCAGAGAACAGAGAGAGAGGGGGCAAGCTCTCACATCTTTTCATAAAAGGGCACTAATCCCATTCATGAGGGTTCCAGCCCCATTTTCTAATTATCTCCCAAATGCCTGACCTCCTAACTATCACACTGAAGGTTAGGATTTCAACATGTGCATTTTGGGAAGCCACGAATATTCAGTCCATAGCATGAGTTCATTACAGTGGGCCCTTCTCTAATATGACTGGTGTTCTTGTAAGAACTGAATATTTGGTCGTATATACACACAGAGGTAAGACCATGTGAGGACACTGAGAAGCCAGACACCTACAAGACAAGCAGAGAGTCCACAGAAGGAGCCAACCTTGCAAACGCTTTGCTCTTAGTGTTTTTCCAGAACTGGAAGAAAATAATTTCTGTTGTGTAGGCCACCCAGTCTGTGGTGCTTTGTCATTTATGTCAGCCCCAGAAAACTATTATAATAAAGTCACTTTTCTCTGGTGTAGTTTGGAAATATGAGATTTGTGCCCCATCTGCTCCTGAGTTGTGTGCTTTAAATCTGCTCATATGAAATGCGCACTATGGTGACTAATGTTCAGTTCCACAACGTCCAACTGCACTGTGGTTATGGCAACTATACACTCCAGTGTGTCTAGAAGTGCCCTACTTGAGAATGCTTTGCCTCTGTACAATGGTTAATATCACAGCCATTTATTTTCTAAAATGCATCTGTTTGCACAATAAATTAATAATATAATGGACAACTGCTCTTTTATTAATTTTAAGTTCTGGGGTACATGTGCAGGATGTACAAGTTTGTTACACAGGTAAAGGTGTGCCATGGTGGTTTTCTGAACCTATCAACCCATCACCTAGGAATTAAGCCCAGGATGCATTAACTGTTGTTCCTAATATTTTCCCTACCCCCACCCCACCCTGCAACAGGCTCCAGTGTGTGTTTTTCCCCTCCCTGTATCAATGTGTTCTCATTGTTCAGCTCCCACTTATAAGTGGGAATATGGGTGATTCCTCAATGATCTAGAACAACAAATACCATTTGACAACTGCTCTTTGATCCACCTGAAAGTTTGAGATTTGAGCTCCTCTTCATACATAGCCTTTGGTAAACAGATGATTGTTGAGGAAGGCTCATTGCTTTATTTCATTTTATTTATTTGCTTCCCTATACTTTTACTCCCTATACTGAAAAGCTGGCTGTACACATACAGTAGACTTCTATCAATGCTTAACGCAATCAGGGCATTTACAATATAGCAACACAAGTTAAAATGGAATATTAGACATGCTTGTCCTTGAAAATTCCCTGTCCTTTCTTCACCATAATGTTGTCAGGAGTCACCCTTCTCCATAAAAGAAAGACCTCGGCCTCTTTCTCCTATTTGAGTTCTTCCTCTTTTCTGTTTATCCTCCTGCCCTTCATTCCAAAATTATCATGATATTTATTCCAAAATATAATGAGTTTTATGCAGCTCAACATAACTCCTTTTTTGTTTGCATTATCTTTCCAAATCTTGGCCCTCTAATTCCTTTGCTAAGAACTTTGGTGTCAGTCAACATAACTCTTGTTTTTTTTTTTAATTGTTTTCTTTTATCCCACTATTTTATTATTAATGAGCCAGCAAGTACCCCTGCCGACATAGCAGAGGTTTAATCCCCTCAGTTCCCACCTAGATTCCTGACTACTCTTTAGTGACTTCTTGTTCACTAGAGTGTAGACCATTGTTACTTAAGGAGTGATCCTAGTAGCATCAGCATCTCCTTGGAACTTAGAGGAAACAAAATTCTCTATCCCATCAAAACCTACTGAACCAGAATATTTAGGGATGGATTCCAGTATTCTGCTTTAACAGGGCCCCTAGGTAATTATTATATACTGCATAGGAAAAATTGCCAAGTTCTACTATAGGCTATCTACAATCCTTCAGTGAAGCTGGTTTTGTCTAGCTGTAAGTACTGTAGAAAGGTAAGGATCATGTCTCATGCTGTTAGTTCATATGCAAGGACCTGATCCAGGGTTGAGAAGTCAAAGGCTTATAAAAATTGAAGACATAATTTAAAAATAAATATAAAAATTATAAATGAGGCCAGGCACCGTGACACATGCCTGTAATCCCAGCACTTCAGGAGGCTGAGGTGGGTGGATCACGTGAGGTCAGGAATTTGAGACCAGCCCGGCCAACACGGTGAAACCCCATCTCTACTAAAAATACAAAAATTAGCTGGGTGTGGTGGCAGGCACTTGTAATCCCATCTACTCGGAAGGCTGAGGCAGGAGAATTGCCTGAACCGAGAAGGCGGAGGTTGCAGTGACCCGAGATCACACCATTGCCCTCCAGCCTGGGCAACAAGAGCAAAACTCCATCTCAAAAAAAAATTACAAATGTAAAATTAGGTTCAAAGATAAATATTTAATTAAAAGGAGAAAAACTGACAAAAGTCACATTTAAACAATGTTAAATACTGTCATCATCAAAAAGTTTAGGAAAATAACTGCTACGGTCTGAATGTTTATGTCCCCACCAAGTCCATATTTTGAAACCTAATTTTCATTATGATAGTATTAAGAGGTGGGGCCTATTTGGAGGTAATTAAGTCATGAGGGAGGGGCCTTAATGAATGGGTTTAGTGCCCTTATTAAAGAGGTCCCAGAAAGATACATTGTTTCTTCTACCATGTGAGGTCACAGGAAGAAAACACCATCTATAAAGAATGAGAGAGCTATCGCCAGACAAATCTTCCAGCACTTTGATTTTGTACTCCCTAGCCTCCATACTGTGAGAAATAAATATTGTTTATAAGCCACAAAGTTTATGGTGGTTTTATTAGAGCTGCCCAAATGGACTAAGGCAATAGCATATTATTTTCTCTGGTAAATTTCCTGACATATCTCTTACAATACTTTTTTCTAAATGTTTGGCTCCATACTAATTACTACATTATATGACAAAAATTTGGTCATATAATTTCCATGAAAAGAATAAAAAAAGATAATTCAATATTTTCTTACTACCATCGTTGTTCAACATTCGGCATCTCCATGAATGATCATGTAGAAATACTTCAGACTAACAACATAGTAGAGGTATTATTGTGTATATATATATATAATATATATATAAAATATATGTATTATATAAAATATATATTATATAAAATATATATATTATATAAAATATATATATTATATAATTATTATATATATTATATAATATATATTATATAATTATTATATATATTATATATGAAATATATATATTATATAAAATATATATATTATATAAAATATATATAATATATAAAATATATATAATATAAAATATATACATTATATATATAATATATATATTATATAAAATATATATATTATATATAAAATATATATTTTATATAAAATATATATATTTTATATAATATATATATTATATAAAATATATATATTATATATAATATATATATTATATAAAATATATATATTATATATAAAATATATATATTATATAAAATATATATATTATATAATATATATATTATATAAAATATATATATTATATAATATATATATTATATGAAATATATATAATATAAAATATATATATTATATAAAATACATATAATATAAAATATATATTATATAAAATACATATATTATATAAAATATATATAATATAAAATATATATATAATATATAATATATATAAATATATATAATTTATAAATATATATTATATAAAATATATATATTATATATTATATATCATATCATATATCTATATTATATATAATATATAATATCTATATATAAATATATATAAATAATATATATTTATATATATTATATAATATATTATATATAATATCTATATATAAATATATATAAATAATATATATTTATATATGTTATATATAATATATAATATATATAATATATAATATATAACATATATAATATATTTTATATATTACATATTATATATACAATTATATATAATATATAATTATATATTAATATATAATAATATATAATATACAATTATATATACAATTATATATATTATAATATTACATATTATATTATATATAATATATAATATATAAAATATATATTATATAATATATAATATAAAATATATAATATAATATATATTATATAAAACATATAAATATATAATATATAAAAATATATATTACATATAATATATATAACATCACATATAATATATAATATCATATATAATATATATATAATAATATATATGATATTATATATTATATATTATATTATATATATAATGTATATATATTTGGGATTCTTGTAATATTTTGCCACACTGTCATTGAGTTTCTTTCATCCATAAGCTGCTGCAAACATGTTTGTAGTTTGTAGAACTACTATAGATCCATGCCATATCAACACAAGAATTCTGATATATTCTGTTATGTTATTCCCACAAAAAGATTTTTAAAATTTACAGTGTATTTTTAATTATATATGCTGCATTATTTAATATATTTATGGCAGTAGTAAATCAGTTTTGACAAGCCAACAATGAAAATAAAATCTTACAAATTCATTTATCTGATGATTGGAAGAATTTTTCACAGACTAAATTCTGCTTCTGTAAATTACTGTTATTTCTCTTACATTATCAATGTTCTCCTGGTTCTGGGTACTACAAGACACATTTATCATGGTAAGAATTTCTTGCCCTTAATTATCATGTTTTATATTCATATGATTGGCAGTAGAGAAGTAGGATTATTTCTGAAAGCCATTTCCTATCTGATACCATGGAATTGGTTGACATAAATGGATCCAACTAATTTAAAAATAGATGAATCCTGGCTAGGCGTGGTGGCTCACACCTGTAATCCCAACACTTTGGGAGGTCAAAGAAGGCAAATCATTTGAGGTTAGAGTTGAAGATTAGCCTGGCCAACATGGTGAAACCCCTTCTCTTCAAAAACACAAAAATTAGCCAGGTGTGGTGGCATGCACCTGTAATCCCAGCTACTCTGGAGGCTGAGGCAAGATAATCACTTGAACCTGGGAGGTGAAGGTTGCAGTCAGCCGAGATTGTACCACTGCACTCCAGCCTGGGAGACAGAGCAAGATGCTGTCTCTAAATAAATAAATAGGCCAGTTGTGGTGGCTCATACCTGTAATCCCAGCACTTTGGGAGGCAGGTGGATCACCTGAGGTCAGGCGTTCGAGATCAGCCTGGCCAACATGGTGAAATCCCATCTCTATTAAAAATACAAAATTTAGCCAGCTGTGGTGGTACACGCCTGTAGTCCCAGATACTCAGGAGGCTGAAACAGGAGAATCGCTTGAACTCGGGAGGTGGAGTTTGCAGTGAACCAAGATCACGCTACTGCACTCCAGCCTGGGTGACAGAGTGAGACTCTGTCTCAAAAAATATATATAAAAAATTAAATACATAAATACATATCAATCCTCAACAACATGTCCTCTTTATATGAAGTCCAAAAATATCCAAGTTTACCTACACTCATCCAAAGCGAGGAAAATGTAACAGAAGCAAAGTCAAAGAAGGTGACTTCTTTTCAAGCAATTAAATGTATTTATTTTGAAAAAAAATCCAGAAGCATAGTCAATGTGAACTCACGTGCAAAGTTCTTCGCAGAGTGTTTTAAGAAACCCACACAAAAGGCCGGGCGCGGTGGCTCACGCCTGTAATCCTAGCACTTTGAGAGACCTAGGAGGGCAGATCATGAGGTCAGGAGATTAAGACCATCCTGGCTAACACAGTGAAACCCCGTGTCTACTAAAACAAAACAAACAAACAAAAAATTAGCCAGGCATGGTGGCAGGTGCCTGTAGTCCCAACTACTTGGGAGGCTGAGGCAGGAGAATGGCCTGAACCTGGGAGGCAGAGCTTGCAGTTAGCTGAGATCGTGCTACTGCACTCCAGCCTGGGCGACAGAGCGAGACTCCATCTCAAAAAAAAAAAAAAGAAAGAAAGAAAAGAAACCCACACAACAAGCCCTGAAGCGAACCTTCACCATCTTGCGATACATCTACTCCTGTCAACATGAAACTTATCTTGCTTGATTGAGCCAGATTGGCATAAGAACAATATACAGTAAACCCATTTAGCAGCTGTGATCTTTGAGGAAACGTAGTAACATAAAGAGGGAAGCTTTATGCTCTGGCTCGCGACATAAGAAATTATACTGATGTCATCTCTGCCATCTCATATAAGAAAGACAGTGCACATATTCAATCTAGTTCCAATACATTCATTTAAACAACAATCATATAAGATAAAAACAAAACAAAGTAAGACATCCCATCTTCCCCTGCAAGGTTGTCTAATCTTTTCATAATTTGGGTCACTTTTTACCCCATAATCACTGATGAGGTATTGGGAAAGGGATCAGCCCATTATGCCAGCTCTTGTCCCTGGTCCAGACAAGGTTTGTTCTCAGAGGTATCTTTCTTGTAACATCTTGGCATCTTTTGCTTTTTTGTACCTGCATATGAACACAAGAGTTTCTGGGCTCTTCTCAACAGCTTGGCACCAGAAATAATGCTTAACCTTTCTCTCATTTCTAGAATGAATAGATGAGAAAAAAAAACCCAAAATTACATGCCTCCTAAATATCAATTAGGGGAAAAGTGAAGGCATGACTTTACAAGACAAATGAAGGTCGAGTTATAACAGCATTGTCCTATTTAATAAAAAGAAAATGGAGGATGACAGAGGGCTTTAACACTGTATCAAACTGAAGAGCACAGGGAGGGATAAATAGCTAAAGAAGCTGTGATTTTACATATTAATGCTTAAGAGAGGAGGGCAATACATTTTCCTTCATTTTGAAAGAAATGATAATTAGCAAAGGGAGGTATATTGAAAAGAGGCTTGAATAGAAGGTAAGAAATTATGGCTTCTAATCTAAATTGTGCAACAAGATGGGTAATGATATGGCTTGGATGTTTGTAATCCCCAGTGTTGGAGGTGGGGCCTGGTAGGAGGTGTCTGGATCATGGGGGTTGGTCCCTCATTAATGGCTTAGCATCAGCCCCTTGCTGATGAGTGAGTTCTTGCTCAGAGTTTATGTAAGATATGGCTATTTAAAAGTATATGGCACCTCCCTTCTCTCTTCCTTCCTCTTTCTCTATTTGATGTGCCTGCTCCCACTTTGCTTTCCGTCATGATTGTAAACTTTCTGCAGCCTCACCAGAAGCAAATGCTAGACCTATGCTTGTACTACCTGCAGAAACATGAGCCAATTAAAACGCTTTTCTTTATAAATTATAAAGCCTCAAGTGTTCCTCTATATCAATGCAAAAACAGATCAGCACAAGTCATAATGGAATAATCACCATTGTCTATTTGTGTTAGAATTGTTGTATATGAAATGGGGTTTTTACTAAGCAATATTTAAGGAGATAAAAGATATGGACATCAAAACTAAAAATATGAACACTAGTATTGCATGAGTAGAGAGTGTAGGAATAGAAGAAGAAGCTATCTTAAAGAAAGTCCCAAAGGTTCCAAGAAAGTAATATTATCTTACCACATAAATACATTTTGTCTAAAATGTATCATCAAACACTCCAACAGGCCACTTTTGCTAAGTTCTCACAGGGACTTGAGGGAATTGGAAGTTAGTCTCAACTGGCCACCCTGCTCTGGGTAACCATAAACAAGTTATAACAACTATTTTGTCTTCAATTTCCCCGAATTGAAGGTCTCAGACTTGCTGACCTTCAAATTCATCTTTAAGAACTAGCCAGAAAATGACAATAGAGCTGATAAAATCTGTGTTTCTGCAGTTTTTATTCAGACTTCAAATATATTATTGTGGGATAATACAGAATTTCCTGATGCCAGGAAATTAATGTGTCTGTGACTTTATGGGGAGAGAAAAATGGATGGTTTGAGGTTGGTACTTTTCCTGGAATCTGTCCTATAAGTCTCATCTCTTGGCTGATTTTGATCTGCATTCTTTCTCTCTAATAAACTATACCTGTGAATGTAATAACTTTCAGCAAAATCTGTGAATCTTTCTAGGAAATTATAGAACCTGGGATAGTTTGAGGAACCATCAGAACTTGCAATTCGTGTCAGAAGTGAGAGCGGTCTCGTGTAGACTCTGTTGCTTAACTTTGCAGTTGGCTACAACTCCTGCAGGGCTTCAAAGCTCTGCCTCAGGGGACTAACTATATTAGAACACAGCTTGGAGAATTCTATGCCTAATGGCATCATATGAGAAAAAAAACATACACACACAATGGAGAGCTTGGTAGAGACACCATTGACTGGTGGAAGCTATTAGCTCCATGATCCAAGCAAAACAGCAGACCAGCCAGAAGTCTAATAGAGAGAATCAAGGAAAGAGAAAGCTAAGCAAAGCTTTTCTGGGTTGAGAGTCTACACTGGAGGTCAGAAAGTTTGTGCACAAATGTTAGGCTGCACAGATTCAGGAGGAATCCTTGTAAAATATGGGACAGACTTGAGTGCTTCCCCAAGTCACACATATAGACTCCAATCACCACAGGCCAGAAGCCTCAATGGCACAATCTCTGACCAAACACTAAGAGAACAATTGGCTACTCTGGTCCAGGGAGGACTCCTAAGGACCCGAACATAAAAATAAAATCACACTTATCCTTGGATGTCTGGAAGGACGATGTGCCTGATAGCTTTATTCTGTCACAAGTGATTGGCAAAGGAAATGGCAAGTGACTCATAAGTTTCTGGCTTAATGTGAGATAAAAACTGTTAACCCCTGAACTGTGATAATAGTCTTGAGCCACACACACATCCAATAACTAAGATGTCAAATGAAAGACAAGTGTTGATGAAGATGTGTAGAAATTGGAACACTTATGAACTGCTGGTGGGAATGTAAAATTGTGCAGCTGCTTGGAAAACAGTTTAGTAGTTTCTCAAAATGTCAAACATAGAGTTACCATCAGGTCCAGCAGTTCCATTCCTAGGTATATATCTACCCAGTAGAAATGAAAACATACCTTCCTACAAAAAATTACATATGAATGTTCATAGCAACATTATTTACAATAGCCAACAAGTGGAAATAACTCAAATGTCCAACAGTGATGTATGGTTAAATACAATGTGGCATATTCATACAATGGAACATCATGTGACAATAAAAAAGCCAGTCACAAAACACTATATGTTATAGGATTCTAGTTCTATGAAGACTCTGGGATTGTCACATCTAGAGAAAGTGAAAATAGAATATTGTTTTCCAGGGGCAAAGTTAAGAGTTTGGGAGTGAAGGGTAATAGTAAGTGAATACTAATTAATATAAGGGTTTCTTTTCTTAAATTTTTCCTTCCTTCCTTCCTTCATCCCTCTCTCCCTCCCTCCCTCTCTCTCTCATTCCCTCCCTCTCTCCTTCCCTTCCTTTCTCTTTTCTTTCTTCCTTTTTTTCTATTTTTCTTTATCCCTCTCTTTCTCTCCTTCTCCCTTCCTTCCTTCTTTCCTTTCTTGATGATATCCAAGAGACAAGAAAAGGAATGCAGTTGAATGAGGATAAAAGAGACAGAGAGCAGGTTTGTGCTGAAGGGTAAAATGTACCCATATATCCAAAGAGAGGCTTTAAAAATAACAGAAATATTTAGGAACTTAAGGGGCAACTGTTCATGGACTTTTTTTCTGCCGTGAGTGATGAAAATTGTTTCCTCATCTTTCTTATGGAATGTACAGAGAAATGTTTGTTGCTCATTGATATAGCTATTTTTCTTCTTTTTTGTGTTGCCTGTAAAATTATTCCACCTAATTTTAAAGTTTTGTGGCAAAAAATATCATCAATCCACCGTGGAGAGCCACAGTATGGTTTCTATCACATCAAATAATGACAGAGTGCCTAACACTCAGAACTGTGTAGCAATACATCTAAGTGCTTCAAGGTAGTCAAGAAGATAATAAAGAACTATCCCTTAAAAAGCTGTGACAAATATATACTAGATTCATTAGGTGATTTCAATTTCAAAATGATTCCAATTGCTGTAAATCCTAACCCTCAAGGTGATAGTATTAGGAGGTAGGCTTTTGGGAAGGTATTAGGTTATGATGGTGGAGTCTTCCCAATTGGGATTAGTGCCTGTATTAGTCTGTTTTCACACTGCTGATAAAGACATACTCGAGACTGGGCAATTTACAAAACAAAGAGGTTTAATGGACTTACTCACTATCATGGTGGAAGGCAAGGAAGAGCAAGTCGCATCTTATATGGATGGCAGCAGGCAGAGAGAGCTTGTGCAGGGAAACTCCTGTGTTTACAACCATCAGATCTTGTGAGACTCATTCACTATCAAGAGAACAATGCAGGAAAAACCCTCCCCCATAATTCAATCACCTCCCACTGGGTTCCTCCCATGATATATAGGAATGGTGGGAGTTACAATTCAAGATGAGATTTGGGTGGGGACACAGCTAAACCATATCAGTGACCTTATCAAAGAGAACACAGAGAGCTCCCTAACCCTTTCTACCGTGTTAGTGACACAGTAAAAAGGTGCTAGGAAACAGGACCTCCACAGGCATTGAATCTGCTGGTGACTTCATCTTTAAACTTCTCAGCCTCTAGAACAGTAAAAAAAAAAAAAAAGCTTATCATCTATAAATTAACCGCTTTGTAGTAACTTGTTACAGAAGTGCAAACAGACTAAGACATTATTTCTTAAACTCCAAGACAGTCCTTGTAAAATTAAAGCTTTGGCCTTTGACTATCATTACCTTGAATAGAAAGACAGCATTTCATACATTTTAGTTATATCTGGCCTCTCTTACTCATAGTGCGTTAGAGTATTTAAATCTAATTTTGAATGAATGATTGCAGAGGATTAGAAGTTGAATTGGTGATCTACAAATATAGGATATTAGGCTTTTTCTAGAGTCTCCATAGTCTAGGAAATGTTATTTCAATTTGGAGAAATGTTGCCTTCCCTATATTTCCAAGACCTCTACCTTATTTGATTCTAATCATTGCTCATCTGATTGAAATCCTATTATTTGACAATCTCACTATTCTCTGAATACAATTAAGAGCACGGGAGAAAATGGCCCCTGGGGTGACAGATAGTTGTTACAAAGAGGGAGTCTTCTGAAATACACCTCACACAGCAGCCTAGGGGGTTGGGCACTGCCATGATTACTACTTGGTTTTGAGACTTTGAGGTAGTTTAGGATTATTCCAGAATATACTCTCACTGTTCAGATTGTGTAATCACAGCACATCCTGCTGTTTTAATCAGAACAAGGCCACAGTGTGTGTTGGACCCCTGAGTTGGGGTTACCTGGTTTTATTTTTAACGCACTATGTCTAGTTCCCTGAAGGATTTAGCAAACATCATGTGCTAAAATTTTTGAACTTTTAGTTTACAAAAGAAAATGGGCAGCTCAGACATAGGATTATGTATCTACAATGAAGCCCAGGTGTCAGAAACACTTATGCAACCTATAAAACTCCCTGATGAGGGTTTCTTTCCCTAGCATCACAGAGAGTTCAGTTTGTGTTTAACGCAAATGAGAAAACAAATCAGTAGTTAACAGGAACACTGCTGTGCTGACACATTAACATTCACTTTATAAGCGGAGGATGTCAATGAGTGCAGGTTAGCCCAGTGAGGACCCTGCGAGGCAGAGGAATGTGCAGAGTGTTCCCCTCCTACTGGGATGGCAAAAATAGATCCATCTTTGTCAGCCCAAATCAACACAAAAGTGGAGTGGCTTTGTGCATGTGGATTGATATAATATATTACATGCATATGGATGATTGGATATAAAGTTATGCACAAGTAGCAAAGATCCTAGCATTAGTCTAACTATATGTATTAGTTTCCTGAGGTTGCTGTAACAAATTATCACAAATTGGGTGGCCTAAAACAATAGATGCTCATTCTCTCCTGTTAAAGGAGGCCAGAAATCTAAATCAAGCAGGCTTGGGCCTTTCTAGAGGCTCTGAGGGAAAAATTCTTCCAGGTTGCTCTCCTAGCTTCTGGTGGGCACCGGCCATCCCTAGCATTCCTTGGCTCAAGACTGTGTAATTTAAAACTCAGCCTCTGCTTACACATGGTTGTATTCCTTTTGTTTGTGTCTGTGTCCACATTTTTCTCTTCTAATAAGGACATCAGGTATTGGATTAGGTTGTACCTGAATTCAATATGACCTCATCTTGAATTACTTACATCTGTAAAAATTATATTTCCAAAAAGCTTACCTTCACAGGCCCCTGGCTCTAAGACTTCACAACAACATTTATTCTAGAATCTGATCGCCTTGAACACATATGAGGGCTGGTGAAAAAAGGGCTCACATTCTATGCCTTGTGAAAGAGTAGCAGGGAGGGGTAGTGTGTGAGGCATAAAGAAAGCACTGGGGTAGAGCTAGGAGGAGCCCAAAGAAGGCCTATATCTGCATGAGGCTGGCCCAAGGTTGGGCTGTCAGTCAATAAATCTGCATTAAATTTCACCATAAGTCAGACACTGTGGTGTGTATTGGTAATACTATTGTGCACAAGATATACAGGTCTCTGGTCCCAAGTGGGATAGGAGAAGAGAGGCTGATTATACGTATAGCATGGAGTCTGGTATGCACATTGTCTCTGGTCCATTTTCCCGTTTGATTTATGCTAAGACTCAAAGACACTGAGCTAGGAGTGAAATCAGAAACAGTGAAATGTGAACGTGCACAATGTGCAAAACATCAGAAGCAAAGGACAACAGTGTCCTAGGTTACAAAAGGCCAGGAAAGTTTTGGTGCATTTTGCTTCAAACTAGCATATAGGGGAAGCATGTTAGTACAACTCCTGTGACAATGAAACTGGCCAAGAGGCATTTGTGCAGGCTGGAACAGCACTGTATTACTTCCCTATTGCTTCAGTGACACATTGCCACAAACAGTGGCTTAAAACAACATGCGTTTAGTATCTCACAATTTTGGAGGTCAGAAGTCTGAAATAGGTCATGCAGGATAAAAATAAGATATTATCAGAGCTGTGGTCTGGATCCTCTAGAGGATAATCTATTCCTTGATTTTCTAACTTCTAGGAGTGGCCCACATTCCTTAACTTGAGGCCACATCTCTTGGACTTCTGCTGCGGTCGTCACTTCTTAATCTGCCTCTGCCTCTTCTGCTTCCCTCTTTCACTTGTAAGGACCCTAGTCATCTCAGTGGATACACGTAAATAATTTAGGATCATCCCCTCTGGATCATCTCAGGATTCTTAACTTTATCACATCTTCCAAGTCTCCTTTTCCATGTAAACTAACATATGTATAGGTTTAGGGATTAGGATATGGACATCTTTTCATGCCCCTTCTTCTACCTACCAAAAGCACTCTCAGTCAACATTATCTGAAACCTGGACAGCAGAGGCCTCAGCTGGACTGGTTGCCAAAATTAGCAATCATTTGATCAGGAAAGGCTCTGGACATTGGTCCCCTTTATCCTTGGAAGCCTCTTTGTGTTCAGGTAAATATTAATTTACAACAGATACTTGTGGCTAGTATTGTTCATTGTGTGTGTATAAGCTCCTGAGAGTGGAGATAAGGGATGCTTTCATGCCCTCTCTTCAGGAATATTCAACTCTAATCTTAGTACAGGCATCATGTTTAGTTTTCTGCATATACAACCTATGCCCAGTTCAAATTTAATCCTGCCAAAATTCCCTGTCACACATACAAAATATAGGAACATATTGTGCATTGTGCATATCATGTAATTAATATATAAAAATGTTTATATTCAATATGAATGATATATTTATCATTGAAATTGTTATATATATCTGTATAATGGATATCTTTTATAATCATTGCAATTTATAATGTGAATATCGTGCTGATACTAATATGAATACTATTATTTATATACATATATCTTTATAGAACTATATTAAATATATATAACACATATGTATTTATTTTCTTAATATAGCTTTTTACATTCCTTTCCTAGGATGATCAAAGTGGATTGAACAGACAGTAATATAAAAAGAATAACAGACTTTACACTAGGCTGTGGAGCACAAAGTAAAATTACAGACAAGAAGCATCATGCATTGAGAAATTGCTTTATATCTTATATTGCATTGTTTAATCCTCTTATAGTTGTATGGGATGGTTAAATCATAATTATGTCCATTTTACATATGAGAAAACTAACTGAGAAGCCAGTGGTTTTTCTATGATCAGACAGCCAAGCATGGTCAGAATGTGAGCTAAATTCCAGATTTTCCGATTCATCCAACTCTGTCACTTAACAGCACTCTAAACTTGGTGCATTTGTGCAACTGTGAATAGAGGTGTTGGTGATAATAGCTCATTCATAGAGACTGTTAAGGGTTAAAGTCATAAAATGAAATAATACATAGAAGATTTGATCAATTGTAAAACACCATGCAATTTTTTGTTAGAGAGCTTGCCACTGAGTGGATATAATGCTGTGTTAAATTGGGTGGAACAAGCTATTCCATTTATAGAAGTTCAGAAAGGGATAATGTCAAAGTATTACGCAAGAGATTGTTACCAGTGCACAATAATCTGCTTTGATTAATTTAATTTCATACTCAAAATTTCTTATTTTGTTATTGATTCCATTGTAGAGTTGAAAAGCAAGAGTTCAGCAAGGATAAATAATCTTTTTTGATAGTGACTGGGTTCAAAATTAGAATGTCTCTGGAAGCTATATTCTTTTTTTTAAAATTTATTTATTTATTATTATTATACTTTAAGGTTTAGGGTACATGTGCACGTTGTGCAGGTTAGTTACACATGTATACATGTGCCACGCTGGTGCGCTGTACCCACTAACTCGTCATCTAGCATGAGGTATATCTCCCAATGCTATCCCTCCCCCCTCCCCCCACCCCACAACAGTCCCCAGAGTGTGATGTTCCCCTTCCTGTGTCCATGTGTTCTCATTGTTCAATTCCCACCTATGACTGAGAATATGCAGTGTTTGGTTTTTTGTTCTTGCGATAGTTTACTGAGAATGATGATTTCCGATTTCATCCATGTCCCTACAAAGGACATGAATTCATCAATTTTTATGGCTGCACAGTATTCCATGGTGTATATGTGCCACATTTTCTTAATCCAGTCTATCATTGTTGGACATTTGGGTTGGTTCCAAGTCTTTGCTATTGTGAATAATGCCGCAATAAACATACGTGTGCGTGTGTCTTTATAGCAGCATGATTTATAGTCCTTTGGGTATATACCCAGTAATGGGATGGCTGGGTCAAATGGTATTTCTAGTTCTAGATCCCTGAGGAATCGCCACACTGACTTCCACAATGGTTGAACTAGTTTACAAGTCCCACCAACAGTGTAAAAGTGTTCCTATTTCTCCACATCCTCTCCAGCACCTGTTGCTTCCTGACTTTTTAATGATTGCCATTCTAACTGGTGTGAGATGGTATCTCATTGTGGTTTTGATTTGCATTTCTCTGATGGTCAGTGATGGTGAGCATTTTTTCATGTGTTTTTTGGCTGCATAAATGTCTTCTTTTGAGAAGTGTCTGTTCATGTCCTTCGCCCACTTTTTGATGGGGTTGTTTGTTTTTTTTCTTGTAAATTTGTTTGAGTTCATTGTAGATTCTGGATATTCGCCCTTTGTCAGATGAGTAGGTTGCAAAAATTTTCTCCCATTCTGTAGGTTGCCTGTTCACTGATGGTAGTTTCTTTTGCTGTGCAGAAGCTCTTTAGTTTAATTAGATCCCATTTGTCAATTTTGTCTTTTGTTGCCATTGCTTTTGGTGTTTTAGCCATGAAGTCCTTGCCCATGCCTATGTCCTGAATGGTAATGCCTAGGTTTTCTTCTAGGGTTTTTATGGTTTTAGGTCTAACGTTTAAGTTTTTAATCCATCTTGAATTGATTTTTGTATAAGGTGTAAGGAAGGGATCCAGTTTCAGCTTTCTACATATGGCTAGCCAGTTTTCCCAGCACCATTTATTAAATAGGGAATCCTTTCCCCATTACTTGTTTTTCTCAGGTTTGTCAAAGATCAGATAGTTGTAGATATGCGGCGTTATTTCTGAAGGCTCTGTTCTGTTCCATTGATCTATATCTCTGTTTTGATACCAGTATCATGCTGTTTTGGTTACTGTAGCCTTGTAGTATAGTTTGAAGTCAGGTAGTGTGATGCCTCCAGCTTTCTTCTTTTGGCTTAGGATTGACTTGGCGATGCGGGCTCTTTTTTGGTGCCATATGAACTTTAAAGTAGTTTTTTCCAATTCTGTGAAGAAAGTCATTGGTAGCTTGATGGGGATGGCATTGAATCTGTAAATTACCTTGGGCAGTATGGCCATTTTCACAATATTGATTCTTCCTACCCATGAGCATGGAATGTTCTTCCATTTGTTTGTATCCTCTTTTATTTCCTTGAGCAGTGGTTTGTAGTTCTCCTTGAAGAGGTCCTTCACATCCCTTGTAAGTTGGATTCCTAGGTATTTTATTCTCTTTGAAGCAATTGTGAATGGGAGTTCACTCATGATTTGGCTCTCTGTTTGTCTGTTGTTGGTGTATAAGAATGCTTGTGATTTTTGTACATTGATTTTGTATCCTGAGACTTTGCTGAAGTTGCTTATCAGCTTAAGGAGATTTTGGGCTGAGACAATGGGGTTTTCTAGATATACAATCATGTCGTCTGCAAACAGGGACAATTTGACTTCCTCTTTTGGCTACTCTCCACTCACTTTCAACAATGTGCATGTCCTCAGTGGGAAAAAGATGCATTTGCATTTATTAGCACTCTGGAGTACTCACCCATTATTTGAAGGGAGGCATGGTCCTGCAGGTAAAAAGGAGATGGACCCATATTCAGATGATTATAACATAAAATCCTAATTATTTAAATGAATAAAGCATTATCAAATTGACTTCCTAAGGCTCTCAACCATCTGTATTTTTGTTTTTTCCTGCAAGTGCAGTCTGGCTTTTCAAAATTCTGACAGTGGTTGCAGGGAAAGCCAGGAATATTGAAAAGAGAAGAAAGTTCTTTTAAGGCCTCAGGGCAAGCTCTGAGTTCTCTAGGTGGATTTGCTTCACATTCTTTGGTGAAACCTCTGTGCATATCAAAATCTTTTGCAAGACACCATTCACTGTCCCTTCAGATACATAGTTTAGTGATGAATGTTGACCATTTCTCCACTTCCATGTGCATATGTGTAACAAATTCAGATCTCCAACCTCTAAAATAACAAATACAGGTTTGCAAATTTTCAATTTTTTTTGTTTGTTTTTGAGACAAAAGGTATTATTTTTTCATCACTTGAGTTTACATTAAATTTTAATTTATTTAATTCCCAAGAATCTGCCTGCCACAAGCACCTGGAATGCATTCTTTTCTGGTCTGGAATATAGATGCTTCGGCCACTTTCCACCCAGGTGCCTTTTGTAACACCTACTCATTGTAAACGGTTACTCTTGTTACCCCACTCAGAATGTCTGCCCAGATGACCTTTTCTCCCAGAATGAGTTGGTTATGTTTTGTTTTTACAGACAACCCCGAGCTTATCTAAAACACAGAGCAAATTGAGGGTGGAAAGTGTGTATTTAAATCTGTAATCCCTCACATAGAATTTGAATCAAAGAGGGAATTACTTTAAAAAATTAATTAATTAATTATCAGTAAACAAATGGAGAGCCAACAGAACAATCTACAGCCCAAATGGAACATTGTCATGAACCACATGAGTTTTACACTGATAAAAGTTGTCCTGCTGACCTTAAACAATTAGGTAACACCCTTTCAGTATGTTGGACTCTAGTTCTGTTCTCCAGTATTTCCAGTTTTCTTCCTCTGGGCATAGGGCCAGATTTTAGTTCGCCCATGCAGTCCAGTTTAGACATGACTAGGATACTTATTTAGGTCAAGGAAGTGCATGTGTCTCCTCTGGGCAAAATAATTTAAGAGCTAGTATGTGATTCTGCATATTGCCTTTCCCTGTGATATGGAGCCATGTGATCTTCCAAATTGGTGAGACCATACCCAAGCCTGAACTCTGATTAAGTCAGATACAGAGTACACTCCCATCCCTGCCAATCTGCAATGGCTTGTGAAGAATAAACACATTTTTTATTACTTTAAGTCACTGAGATTTGGGGACTATGGCAGTAAAAACTGCTTTTTTTTCTGAGTAACATGATTAATATTGTTTATAAGATTGACATTTTAATGTAATCATCTTGGTGTAAATTGATAATCTTTCATTGTTCTTATTCATAGTGAATGCCAGAAGATATTTGGATAATTCTGCTTCTTGGGCTCTTATACATTTTCCCACCAAGTGCGGTGGCTCAAACCTGTAATCCCATCCCAGCACATTGGGAGGCAGAGGTGGTGTTATAGGGCTTTTCCTTAGTTCACATATAGACAGGTCCTTATCACACAGCTGTGAAAATGTAGGCTTGCAGACAGTTTGAAGGTTGAATAAGGCAAGGTTTCATTGGGTAAAAAAGAAGAAAAGGGGAAGCAGAGACCCTCCACAAAGCCAGAGTCCCTGCTGGTGCCCTTCCCACCTAGCAGGTTGAATCTCAGATTCCACACAGGAAGAAGAGGGGCCAGACTCCTCCCAGCTGCAAACAGTCCGAAGTTCAGTGGCTCCACCCCAATGTTCATTCTTCCCAGTGCACAGGCCAGCTGGAGTTTTGCCAGGAAACCCTTCCCACCTTTGTGGCTCAGTGTGAGAATCACATGAGAGTGGGAGTTTGAGACCAGATGGGGCAACATAGTCAGACCCTGTCTCTACAGAAAATTCTGAAAAAAATTAGATGGGCCGGGTGCCGTGGCTCACGCCTGCAATCCCAGCATTTATGAGGCTGAGGTGGGTGGATCACCTGAGGTCAGGAGTTCAAGACCAGCCTAGCCAACATGGTGAAACCCCATCTCTAATAAAAATACAAAAATTACCTGGGTACCGTGGTGAATGCCTGTAATCCCAGCTACTCGGGAGGCTGAGACAGGAGAATCACTTGAACCCGGGAGGCGGAGGTGGCAGTAAGCCAAGATCACGCCACTGCACTCCAGCCTGGGCAACAAAGAACAAAACTCCATCTCAAAAAAAAAATATATATATATATATACATATATATATATATAGAGATGGGCATGGTGTACACCTGTAGTCCCAGCTACACGGGAGGCGGGGAGGGGATGATGGCTTGACTGCAGGAGTTTGAGCCTGCAGTGAGATAGAATGGTGCCACTACACTCCCAGCCTGGGTAACAGAGGAAGACTTTGTCTTTAAAAAATAAAAATACATTTCCTCCCTCATCTGTGACCAAATGCACATGGGAGCTCCTCTTGAGCTGTGCATTCTATAACAAAAGGAAGGTCCATTTCACTCACTTGAGATTTTTTAAAAATAATAGAAGGCTATGTTTATATAGCGTACTGTACCTTGAAAAGTTTTGCTTGCTTTGGTTTGTAGCATCTCTGGTAGAGTCTATCAAAAGCCAAAATATCTGTGTTCTAAATGAGAAAGGAGTAACCATAAATGAATTTCATCACTTTGGTCATCTCGGGAATAAAGTAGCGAGAGGAGAAGTGGTCATTTCAATAATTAGAAGTGATGAGTGGGTGTTGTACATTGCGCTTGACTTTGGATAATAAACTCCCCAGAACCCCCACCCCCAAATTCTCAATATATGTGGAACAGAAATTCTGCTAAAATCATTAACATTGTTTAAGAAGAAAAATCTCATGAGCTGAGAGCCAAAGAATCAGTCAAATCTGTGATCTAGTTGTTGTTTAATGTTATTGTATTAGTCCGTTTTTTCACTGCTATAAAGAGTTCTCAGAGACTGGGTAATTTATGAAGGAAAGAGATTTAATTGACTCATAGTTCTGTATGGCTGGGGAAGCCTCAGAAAACTTAGAATCATGATAGAAGGGGAAGCAAGCATCTTCTTCACAAGGTTGCAAGAGAGAGAAAGAATCAAGGAGGAACTTCCAAACACTTATAAAACCATCAGATCTCATGAGAACTCACTCACTATCATGAGAACAGCCTGGAGAAACCGCCTCCATGATCCAATCACTTCCTGCCCTTGACAAGTAGGGATTACACGTCCCTCCCCTGATAAGTGAGGATTACATTTCGAGGTGAGATTTGGGTGGGAACACAGAACTAAATCATATCTGCTATTTTGGTGAAAATAGATATTTTGTTAAAATGCTTCTGAATTGCCTTTAAGACTTCTGAGTTTTCTCTCACTGACCCAGTAAAAACAAAGTAATACATATTTGGATCTACTTATTTCCCCTTCCCCACAAAATGGCTTCTTTTCTAATTTTAGCTAAAAATTCCTCTAAAACAAGTAGGTAGCATACAAACATGAAAAAGCCTTCAAGTTTTGACACTGAAGAGGAGGTGCTAGAAGTAGTTACACTGACTGTGAAAAAGTGTTAGACAGGCGAGACCTCGCTATAAAAATGAAAACACTAGGATGGCATAGTACAGAGGTAATTGTCTTCTGCGAAAGAAGACTGCCTCATGGTAATTATTGTGGTAATAACAGCTAACACTTTTTGTGTGTCAGTAACTAAGAACTAGATATGTTGATTAATTTTATACTCAACAGCGTAAAATATTAGCCCATTTTACAGATTCACAAATCCAGACACCGAGATAAGGTAAGTTGTTCAAGGTCATATACATACGGCCGGTAAGTGCTGGAGCGTGGATTCAAATACAGACATAGACATCTGCTATTATTAGAGTAAAATTCATCAATAAATATTCATGATGATATTAAGAAATTATGACAACTTTAAAAGGTGTTCAGGGTAATATTTTGGAAGTTAGAAGGTATTCAACATTTTAGCTATGTTTCTATCTAGTATTTTTTTGTTTGTTAAACTGTAAGTACTTAGCTTTTTATACAATTCAGCCTTTCACAGACATATATACATACACACACATATACACATATATGTACACATAAGTATATGTGTGCATATATAAATGCAGCTATACATATGTGTGCTTTATAACTTTATTCCATTTGTATATGTGTGTATGTGTATATGTATATATACATATATATATGGGCACATATGTGTATATGTGTATATACACACGTATATATATTATATATGCACACATATGTATATATATTATACACACATATGTATATTATATACACACACATATGTATATATAATAAATACACACATGTATATATAGTATATACATACGTATATATATTATAAACACACGTATATATTATACATACACATATGTATATATGTATATAATATATATTATATATACTATATACATATGTATATAGTATATATACTATATACATATGCATATATGTATATATTTATACATAATGTTTACATATGTATGTATATATGTATATGTATATATAATATATATACAGCATCAAATATATGTATTCAAATATATGTATTTCAAATACATATATGTATATATATAGCTTCTGTGAAATATATGTACACACACACATATATATTTCCCGCTCAGAGGCTATGTATAGACTAAGTTCAGAGACATTGAGAAATTTAAGGTCACAAAATCTCAGGGATTAGAAACACCAAAGTTTGTTCCTTGTTCAAAATATTTATTGGTTAATTGTGGCTGTGGTCAACATTCCTTCTTCATTCTTTGATCCAGACTGAAGAAAGAACTTCTAGTTATGAGTCCTTTTTTTTTTGCAACAAAGAGAAAAGAAAAAGTGTGGAAACGCATAGTGATTTTAAAAGATTGTGTTCATTTGGATGTCATGTTCCATTGACCAAGTGAGTCACATGGCCGACTAGGCATTAATATGGTGGAATTTTTGTTTTTCTATAGGAGCAGCACCAAGGAGGTCTTGAATGAGTGGATGAGGTAGAGACAAGTAAATATTTTGAACAAATAATACAATCCCCTGTGCATAGAAAGTTGGCAGCAAAACTGTCTCTCAACCTCAAAACCTTTAATTTCAAGTGTAGTTTTAATTTGCACACGAGCTGACAAGCAACCAATTTGATAATGGCAGTCTCAGAAAACAAAACAACTGCTGTTGGAGAGCTGAGAGTATTGCTTTGCCTATTATGCACTGAGATCTCTTATATATTTCCCAGTTCACTGTGAAAAAATTCAATCTCAACAAAAAGATAATTATTATCCTTGAATAAATAATACGATGTCAAATATTAGGTAGACCCTTAAGTCTGTGTTGATCTATTTGCTAGAGGTTTTTCATTCCTTTTTTCCCAGATACACTCATGAGAAACATTTGTCTTAAAATTTCCCTGAATTCATAGTAATGAATTCATATTGGTTTACTCAAACTAGGTATTACACTCAATCTCACTTTCTGTCACTTAAGGCTGCTCCCTCAGTGGAAATAGAGTAACTTTAAGGATGTCTTAGCCATTCTCCTTTTCTGAACCGTGACAACAATATACTATATACATAAGCCTGCTATTGACTTGGGACTTAGCCTTCTTTATCCAGTTTGAACATGACAAAATCCTTAAAAGGAAACTGAGGGATATTTTCCCAGCCTTTTAATCATCATTCTTTTTCTCCGTGGGAGTCTCGCCAAATCTTAGCTCTGGGTCTGACCCTAAATATCTGAAGGCATTTTCAAATTTAAGTCCCTCTGTGGTCTCTTTCCTGGATTTAGCCCAGATTCCAAAATGGAACTTAAAAATAAAAAAAGTAAAGAGCAAAAAAAGGAATTAGTGTTATGCATTCCACTCATTCTTCTTTTTTAGACTTTTAAATATGCACAGATTACAGTCTTTTCTTATTCTTGTCACTTGGCCAAGATTTGCAACGCATATGAAACTCATTGCTGTTATACTTTTTCATTATGAATCAGTCTTTCTACTCACCTGCGCTGTTATTCCTGGAGCTGCTTGTTGGGTTCTTTCAATGTACAAAGTTCAACCTGTTATTCCAAGTGTGTAGCTTTGTTATTGTCAAAGAGGAAACAAAACATCCCTGTAGGAACACAGTGAGCCTTGGGACAGAAGGTGAAGATGACAAGGGTTTCTTAGTGCCTGTATGAGTCAGATTTCTCCAGATAAACAGAATCTATAGGATATATATAGATATATAAGAGGGATTTGTTATGGGAAATGACTCACATAATTATGAAGGCTAAGAAGTCCCATGTCATTTGTAAGTTGAAGAATCAGAAAAGCCAGTGATAAAATTTAGCCTCAGCGCAAAGGCCTGAGAACCAGGAGTTCTGTTGTCGGAAGGCGAGAGAAAAGGGATTTCTAGCTCCAGAAGACAGAGTGAATTTACCTTTCTTTCAGCTTCCTATCTGGGCCCTCATTAGATTGGCTGATGCCCACCCTCGCTGGTGAGGATGACCTCCTTTACTCAGACTCCCGATTAAAGTGCTTATCTTTTCCAAAGACACACCCCAAAATAATGTTTACCAGGTATCTGGGCACCTCTTAGTAAAGTTGACACATCAAATTAACTATTACTGTGTCTGAGCTAAAATTGATGAATGATTGCTACCTGAAGATTCTCCTTCCCATCCATTCACAGAACTTATCTTTGCTCATTAAGTATAAGAGGCAATATGCCCCAGTAGTTAAGGGTCCAATTGGAGAACCCAGCCCACCTGGGTTTGAATTCTTACTCGGTTGCTTGACTGATCTTGATGAAGTTATGTAGCTGTTTTAATCCTCAGCTTTCATTTTTTAATAAAGGGGTGCATAACAGTACTTACATCTTAAGGTTATTATCTGTATTAAATAAAACAAAAAATAAACATTTTGTGTCATGCTTGGCACATAATGAATTCTTATTAAATGTTAAGTATCATGGATAGCAACTTGGATTAGGACACTGACCTTCCTTTCTTTCCCTGTCCTGTTATAGCTGTTTTGATACTATAATTTTATTATTTTTATTTTTCAATGATTTCATTTAAATGCTGTATTAATAAATTTTTATGCTGCTATGAAGAAATACCCAAGACTGGGTCATTTATAAAGAAAAACAGGTTTAATGAACTCACAATTCCACATGGCTGGGAAGGCCTCACAATCATGGCAGAAGGTGGAGGAGGAGAAAAGCCATGTCTAACATGGTGGCAGGCAAGAGAGTTTACATAGGGGAACTGCCCTTTATAAAACCATCAGATCTCATGAGACTCACTCACTGTCATGAGGACAGCACAGGAAAAACCTACTCCCATGATTTAATTATCTCCCACCAGGTCCCACCCAAGACACGTGGGGATTATGAGGGCTACCAATTCAGGATAAGATATGGGTGGGAACACAGCCAAATCATATCAAATGCCATCCAGGAAATCATGTTTGGCACATTAAATTCATGTTATAGTCTCAAAATCCCTATAAGGGAGTAGACAGAATTGCTCCTACAGATTCAAAAGCTGTATTCAGACAGGTTAGGTAACTTATAAGGGATTTAAGTGACAAGGTTATTATTTTATTCTAAATCTGTTTTATTTTAGAGGATTCATACCTGTTGCTATGGTTTGAATGCTTCCCCAAGGTTTATGTGTTGGGAAACTTAAATTCCAAATTCACATGTTGGTTGGAGGTGGGGCCTTTGGGAGGTAATTAGGACTAGATAAGGTCATCAGGGTTGGGGCCCTGTGTTGCGACTTGTGGCTTTATAAGAAGAGGAAGAGAGACTCCGAGTTGGCACATACGCTGTTGATCTCTCATTATGCGATGCCTTCCACCATGTTTTGACACAGCAAGAATGCAATCGCTGGATGTTGACCCCTCAATCTTGGACTTTCCAGCCACCAGAACATAAAAGATGATTTTTTTCTTTATCAGTCTTTGGTATTTTGTTATAGGAACAGAAAATGGACTAAGACCCTCTCTTTCCACCATACCTCTTTACTTTCCAAAAAATAGCAACACAGGAATAACAGTTTTTTAATGAGGAACTTCCTTTCCCATGCTTCTTGCTTCCTCATGAAGGGAAACCCATGAGTGTGACCTTCCTTTCCTTTTCCCAGTTTCCACATCCTGATCCCATTGTTGATGACTTATGAAAAAAACGGGAGCAATTTTGGCTCAGTTCTTCATTTTTCTCTCCTTTCAGGATCCTGCCCATTAACAGTGAGGGTGTGGCTTGGTGTGCTGGAGGGCCTGTAATAAGTCTAGTTGTAAAGAACTCACCCCAGACAAGAGCTACTTATGATTATTTGGGCGGGTCTGCATAACTCTGGGAAGGCTTTTAGGAAACTCACTGTTCCTGTACAATTAACCACATCCACCTACACAGTTTTTAACAATAGCAGAGAAAGTATTTTCATTTCCCTTGACCTTATTTCTAACTCTATCTCAGTTGGTTTTAAAATGAAACAGTGAAACCCTCATTTTATTGAGTCCTTTCATAGGTGATTGTCAAGACTGACCTTTTAAGGTGATTCAAAGGACAGATGGTTTCACTGGTCATTTGGAAGACAAAATAATTGTGAAAACCGGTTTTACAAAAAGCCAGAGTTCTTAATGTCATGTACAGGTTTGCTCAAACTATTCCCCCAGGTTTTAGTGCTAGAGCTTTTCAAAGTTATGGCTAACTTCATGAATATCTCCTGTCTCTGAGGTTATTGGCAAATAATTTTCAGATATTTGATCCCATTTTTTTTTCTAAGTAAGTGCTTGTCCAATCTGGTGGGTACAGAGATCTATTTTATAATCAACCAAAAACTGTGTATCTTTCATCTTCCAAGTGAAATAAAAAAGTAAAAGCAAAATCATACAGTTAGTTTGCATATCTTCTATTTATATATTTAGCTGTCTTTTCACTGTTTGTGAAACTCATGTTCTATGACAAGAGCTTTAATAGCACTGGTGATATAATGGTGAGTAGGTATAAAGGATTTTTATGGTTAGAGAATGCACGTAGGAAGTCTATATGATACCAAATATCTGCTACTAGTTTATTTACTTTATTTATAAAATCTGGCACTAGTTAACTTCAGAAAAGAAGGAAGATATGTTGAGGACACTCAAATGTCTGCTGGAATGGTTAGGGAGATCAGTTACCTGGAAAGGAAAGAAACCAGGGAGACTCCAGGACATGGGAGAGCTAAAGTGATTGGATTCTCTACCTGGAAAGCTATCATCAGTGTGGCGAAGCTTTGATAACTTTCAGTCTCTCTGTCTTTCCCTGCACTTGGTTGGATATTTGGGTGGATCAGACTGTGTTAGGTGCTTGCTTTTGATTCATTACCTATGGCCCCTATGGCATCTATGACCATGAAGGGGTTGGTTATAAAAACAGTGCCATGGCCACAGCCATGTGAGAGCTACTTCCAGAAAGGGCAGAATTATTGTGAACTGAACAGCCACTTCAAGAAGACTCTATGGAACAGATGAAACGGCTATTTTGTAGGTCAAAATAGTAGACTATCATAAATTTTATACAGTACCACCTAAAACTGCATTTGGCATTTTGGGCTGAGTACATTTACACCCTCTTCCTTCGCATGTTCAAAGATGTTACCAACTAAAGTGATTCAACAATTCCACAGTAACCCTCAGGAATCCACAGGAATAGTGGTCATTCTACTTTCTGCTTTATGTTTAAGAAACTATATGCTTGTTTCTCATGGAGGAATGAGAATAGGAACTGCATGGATGATTTACTTCAGATGCCAGGTGGAATATATAAGCAGACTACGTGGCTCAGTCGCTGCTCAAAGAATGTTCATTGAAGAATAGAGAATTTATTCAACAAACCAGTCACTCTTATTTGCTTGGGGCTGAGATGTTTCCAGTGTTAAAATTGGAAAGTTCTAGGTGAAGAGAGGCAAGCTTGTCACCTATGGCTTAAGCCAGTATGTATGTGTAGTTATCCTATTATGCACAATTTGGGAGAGGAAAATAACTACAACTAGCAGAGGAGTAAAAAGAAATGCATTATGCTTCAAGTTCCCGTGATAGTGGCTGACACACAGTTGTTATTTGACAGATGAGATTCATAATAAAAATAAAATTAATATATCTTTCAAACATATTATATATGATACATTGCATTAAAAGAAGTAAACATGCCATCTCAGGTTATCCTTTAATCACCCCTTCTATTACCATTTCTCAAATGAGAAAACTGACTTAATCTCATACACATTAATCTAAGAGAGAGTAGGTAACCTAACAAGGGTCATGGAGTTTATAAGTAGTGGCACTAGGATATTAACTGAAATTTCTGTGACTCAAATCTTGTCTTTTAAGGAGACCTGTGTGTGTTCTTTCCTCCTGTTATTTTGGTTTCTTCCCCTTGTTTTTTTCCTGACCTTGAGTCTTGACTCTTGATTCGTGGCATTTCTCTGTCTTGAGTATTGTTGATAATTTTCTAGCTTCTAATTTGTCTGCCCATGTGACTGTCATTACACTCTATATTCAATCACTGATTTTCATTACTTATTAATTTATTCAATTATTCTACCAATCTTTAATGCATGCCCAGTTTGTGTGTAAGTCAGGAAACTTGACCCCTATCCTCCTAGTAGTAGGAGAATCTTCATGTGTGGCAGGGGAATTTTACTGTATTCAGCATTACAACCTCAATCATGTTCTAACAGTCTATATAAGATTAATACCTCCCAGGAAAAGATTCTACTTATTCTCCAAGGACTAGATCTTTATTCTGTTGACTGAAGACTCAGGGTTCAAAGCTTAGGTCTTACTGTCCATGTTAGTATGTTCTCACACTGCTATAAAGATACTACTGAGACTGGGTAATTTCTAAAGGAAAGAGGTTTGGTTTAGTTGACTCACAGTTCTGCATAGCTGGGGAGGCCTCAGGAAACTTACAATCATGATGGAAGGGGAAGCAGTCACCTTCTTCACAAGGCAGTGGGATAGGGTGTCTATGAGTACAGGAAAAACTTCCAGTTATAAAACCACCAGATCTCATGAGAATTCACTCAATATCATGAGAACAGCATGGGGGAAACATCTCCCATAATCCAATATCTTCTACTCCTTGATATGTAGGGATTACAATTGAAGATGAGATTCGGGTGGGAAGACAGAGCCAAATTATATCACTGTCTAACCTGTTTTCCTCTATTGTACTGAAAGCTATTTTTTTTCTTTTTTTTTCTTTTTTTACAAAAGATTATTACAGCTACAGGCAAAACTCTCACACTGAAAGGTTATTTTGTTCTTTTTAGAAAACAAATACCACTTGTGCAACCCATCCATATACAACCATGACAGTGTTTGAATAATCAGTAATAAAATAGACACAGGCTCAATGTTCCATGGCATGACTGTAAAGTGTAGAATAATAAAAAACGTGATCTGGAAAAATGTTTGCTGAGATGAAAGTCATTCTGTTGTCTGGGGCTTTGTTTTCAAGTTCATTTTCACTGAAAATGAACTAAGGTTGTGGGTTGTGACTTCTTCATTCCAGTTGGTTACCAGCCTTGGCTGGGAAGACATTCTCACTTTGGATTTCTCACTGGCTAAATGGGACCACAGAGACAAAGACCCAGTAGAAAGTGCTGTTCTCAGGAGCCGGGTGTAAAAAATCACAACACAATATTTGGAGGCCTAAATATTTAGTTACTTCTTTCATGGCAATTGTAACTTTGGTACATCGTACCAGTAAATTTGTGTTTCTATTTATCTTCAAATACCCTCCAAAAATATACAGTATGACATATTTTTGAAAGCCTAATAGTTCCAAGAGGTATTTATTGCAGTGAGTATTTGAGGAGGCAGAATGGGCTGAGGCAGAGCTCCCACTTCATCTGACTCCCAAGTCTCTGGGGGTGACTCACTCTTTCTAGGCTGATCATAAGTTGGATCTTGTTCTTCTTGATCACCGTCATGCCAGAATCTCTGGCCACAAGAGACCTATTTCTCAAGGAGTAGTCACTGAAGCAGTTAGTTGTTCATCCCCATAGTTGTGCTCATTGCAGAGGACAGGCAGTCTTTGGAGTTGCTTTGGGGAAAATGCAGGTCATCCATGAGAGCTTCTCCATCTTGGCAAAGCAGACTTGCTCTGAAAGGGGCAGGTCATTGCAGTGGGGAGTTAGGTTTCAGATCAACCCAGAGATTAGTCTACGTTTGATGAGAACACCTGGATTGCCACAAAGCTTGCTTCCACACTGGGAATGACACATTGGGGTCATGTGCTTCCACACATTGGGGTCATGAGTCAAGATGTTGTGGTTGTACTTGAAGTATTAAGCAAAGCACTCATCTCAGGCAGAGTTGGGTGCTGGGGAGATGAGGTAAACATGAGCGCTGGAGGGGATTTACAGCCTGTTACGGATGATCAAGGGCATCCTTTCACCTTCTGCAACAGACATGGTTGTACCTTGGGCAGCAGCAATGCTGAAACTCTTTCTCTAGCTGTGTAAAAACATGCATCTGCCTCTGATAGGGGCCAGTGACTGGGTGGTTATGGAACATAGAAAACTTTTGTCTCAGCATTGATCAATGTGGGCACCCATGAAAGAAGGGTAATGTAAGCCCAAGGAAATGTCAATGGGAGGCTGTGGCAAGAATAGAGATAGTGGTGTGGCTGGATGTGGGGAGATGTTTCAGCAAAGCAACAGAGATGTCATTGCCAGCAGCACCAATGGCTTGTGTTTTTTCATAAACTTGGACCACAGAACTGAATCAGGGTACCTCCTTTGACAATCTCTTCATAGTCCAGCTAGTTGACACATCATCAGTAGAAGCAGTAGCAGCAACAATAAGAGACAACACTCTGGAGAGGAAGGTGGGAAGAGCTAGTCTGGAACAAGCTGAAAAGCTCACAGGTCATTTGTCGTGAACTGGAAAGCATGTCTAGCTCACATTATCTGGGGAGGCTTTTGGGAAATACTGTCCAGTTAGCTGGTCTATTCTAAACCACAGGTCCACTCGACTTAGGGAGTACTGGTGTCTTCCTCTGCTCAATTAGGAACATGGTGCCCTCTTGACCCAGTAAAGGCAACTCCACTTCTTTCTATAGGAAGATGCAGGGTGGTGGGCACCTCTCCTTAGGGGAGAAAGTCTTCCTTGTAGGGAGAAGTTTCTACTTCCTTTTGTTCCACAGATAGTTTTCGGGAAGGCCAGTCCATAACTTTCCAGTCTTCTAAGGAAGAGTCTTTATAGGAGAAATTCACTTTACACTATTTTTTAGAGAGAGGGGCAGACTGAAAGATCTATGGTGACCTGCAGGGAGGGCACAACAACCATGGGAGGGGAGAAAAGAGAAAGAAGCTGCTGCTCAGGGAGCATCTTCGGGTCGTGGGAGACATTTCTTTTTCCACAACCCCTCTGCTTTGGAAGCCACGCCTCCTTCAGAAACGGTTATAGTCAAACAGGCCAAGACCAAGACTGCTCTGGACAAGGTCCCTACCTTTGCAGAGGCTTGGTTCAAAATGGCCCAGGAGGTTGGATTCCCTTTGAAATTCAAGGACTGGGAGGTTGGCAGCCTGCTTCTCTGGATGCCAATACTGTTCTTTGTCAAAAATGCATTATTTTAGCCAGGCATGGTAGCTCAAACCTATAATCCTAGCACTTTGGGAGGCTGAAGCAGGAGGATCACTTGAGTCCACAAGTTTGAGGCTGCAGGGAGCTATGATAGCACCATTGCACTCCAGCCTGGGTAACAGAGTGAGACCCTGACTTTCAAAAAAATAAGAGTACTTTGTGTCTGCAATCACATGGAATTCCATATCAGACAAGAGTAAGGGAAATGAAGACCACAAGTATTTATTAATCAGATATGATATGCCAAACATACTGCTCCATGACATATGGTTTCATTAAGCCTTATGTTTACCCAGGGAGTTAAGTCTTTGTACCCCACTTTACAGATGAGTACTTTGAGCGCAACCTAGGCTCGTGAACTTAGAGGGGTTTGAATTCAGATATCACTTGTTAGGGGCAGACTCTTCAGATGGATTAGATACTTATAGCTCTTTTTCTCTTGGGGTGACAACTTTCATGGACTGCAAGTCATTTTAAATGAGAGCACCTATTATTTAAAATAAAAATAACCTCTTATAGTTTTCTAAAAAGCACATGAGGGTAGTCAATGGGTTTATTTCATCATAATTTATGAGTATCACTTATGACAGAGGCAAGAGGAAATAATTTACCTAAGGACTTCAGTTTTTGTTTAATGAAATACTAGTCTTTTGAAATTTTCTTCTGCATCTCAGTATATCTCTCTTTTTACTTTATCTTGCTCCTTTTTGTTGGTTTGGGCTTATGAATCAGCCAGACCTGTGTTTGGATTCGAGCTTCACTACTCCTAGGCTACATGGCCTTGTGAAATACTGATCCTTGTTGCTTCAACTAATTGCCACTCTTAAGAAAAGCCCTTAAAAACAGAACCGCTGTTTGATCCAGCAATCCCATTACTGAGTATATACCCAAAGGAATATAAATTTTTCTGTCATAAAGATACATGCACACATGTTCATTACAGTACTAGTCACAATAGCAAAGACATGAAATCAATCTAAATGCTTATCAGTGTTAGACTGGATAAAGAAAATGTGGTACATACACACCATGGAATACTATGCAGCCATAAAAAAGAATGAGATTATATCCTTTGCAGGAACATAGGTGGAGTTGGAGGTCATTATCCTTTGCAAACTAATGCAGGAACAGAAAAACCAAATACCACATGTTCTCACTTTTAAGTGTGAGCTAAATGATGAGAAAACATGGACATATATAGGGGAATACAACACACTGGGGCCTATTGGAGAGTGTAGGGTGGGAGGAGGGAGAGGATCAGGAAAAAGAGCTAATGGGTACTAAGCTTAATACCTGGGTGATGAAGTAATCTGTACAACAAACCCCCGTGGCACAAGTATACCTATTTAACAAAGCTGCACATGTACCCTGATATGGTTCAGCTCTATGTTCCCACCCTAATCTCATCTCAAACTGTAACTCTCACAATTCTCACGTGTCATGGGAGAAACCTAGAGGAATGTAATTCCTCTAGGTTTTTGAATCACGTAATTGAATCATGGGTGTGGGCCTTTCCCATAATAGTGAATAAGTCTTATGAGATCTGGTGGTTTAAAAATGAGTGTTTCCTTGCACAAGCTCTCTCTTTGCCTGCTGCCATCCATGTAAGATGTGACTTGCTCCTCCTTGCCTTCTGCTATGACTGTGAGGCTTCCCCAGCCATGTGGAACTCTAAGTCCATTAAACCCTTTTACCTGTGTAAATTACCCAATCTCAGGTATGTCTTTATCAGCAGCATGAAAACAGACTAATACATACCCCAAACTTAAAATAAAAGTTTTACAAAAGGAAAAGGTCTAATGATGCCTTCCCTATATGGTGGCTCTGAGAATTAAACCAGGCGAGCTCTGTGATGTGTCATCCACGCAGTAGGCTCATCACCAGTGGATCTATTCCTACATGCCTAGTAAAGTGTCTTCTGAGTAATGCAAGTTAAGGTCAATACAGTCATACTTAACTGAGTATAGCACAACTGAAAAAGACATTTTTCAAAGGGATTTTACAAAATATCACAAATGCATGTTTCTGAAATTAAAAAATATTTTGTATAGTGTGCCACATGACCCCATTCCTGGGTATACACTTGAGGAATTCAGTGGAATCTTCAAAAAAAGAGCATGTCAGTGTATTCCAGTTCCATAGAGGTACACTGAGTCTTGAAAAACTTAGGGAAACTGATTATTGGCGACAAGGCTGATATGGCAGCAATAGCACTGAAAATTAGCTTTCCTGATAACTTGGGCATTCTTCTTTGCTAGAGCAGTTTTCTGCTCTTCCCTTTACTCTTTCTTATTTATTTCACTTTATTTATTTTTAGTTAGTTGCACATGGGACTTTGTCACCTCAAAGAGATGTGAACAGAGTTTTAGGTGGTGACATCATTGTAGAGCTCAGATGTGTTCATTGCTATAAGCAGAAAGCTTCTGGCAGGCTGCAGTTTAATGAGGCAATCTCAAAGCCGCTTATACCATTGTTTGCTTTTTGCCTTTGTTTGCAAATTCAGCACAAATTCATGAAATCTGCCAGCAAATGACAAGACTCTAGCAAAATTACTCATAACTCAAGGGACTGGGTGAAACCAAACTGTCATTGCCGCTTTCTCTGGCAGTTTGAGGCAGCCAATGAGACAGGCACCTGCATGGTGTTTACAAGGTCAGGATAACAGCAACTTGGTGTGGACACCATACTCAGCAATTGTACCTTTGAGACCCAGGATCCTGGATTCCACAGAAGTTATTGAAAAACCTCTGCTGCCCAGAAAATTGCCTCTAAAAGTCACTTTCTGAAAATTGCCCTGGGAAATAGGGTCTCAATCAAAGTGAAGATTAGCGCTAAGTTTCCAAATTTAAAAAAAAAAGAGCTAGCCTTTTTTTTCTTAGACATATAGTAAATTACAACAGGAAGGGAGGAAGGAAGGAAGGAAGGAAGGAAGGAAGGAAGGAAGGAAGGAAGGAAGGAAGGAAGGAAGGAAGGGGTATTGAGTAGTTAAAAAGAGAACAGAACTCTATAAGGGGGGCTCTAAGACCTCACATGATTTGGTCCCCTCCTTCCACTTCAACCTCATCTTGTTCTGCTCCACCTGCTTCCACTGTGCCCCAAGCACACTGAACTCTACCATTCCCTTCAGCAATAAACATCTCAACATTTCAGAGCTTTGCAGTTTCACTTCCTTAATCTAGAAATCTTCTTCCAGCAATGCCAGGAAGGATACCTTCTCATCCTTTTTATCAATTCTCTGTAAATGACTTTATTGATGACTTCATCTAAAATATTCCACTCTCAACCCAATCTCAGTATTTGGTGTGTTTCCCTCATAACTCTAGTTATAGCCTGTAATTAAGCTGTTTCCTTAAAAGTCGTAACTAATAAATACTGGCATTTACTATTTATATATGCCTGATACTATTTAATGTAATGAAACTTAGTTATCACAGCAACTTTAAGACATAGAGACTATTGCTATCCCCTTTTAGCATATGGCAGAAAATTGAGCCATAAAGAGGTTAAGTAACTTGTCCACAGTCACATGGTTAGGAAGTGGTGGGCCCAGAACTCAAACCCCAGCCCTCTTGCTAGGTTACCTTGCTGTCCTGTCTCTCCTGCTTTCTGTCCTGTCTCCCTACTCAAGAAGGGATGTTTCATGGTTTCATGGTCCATAAAAGGGGTCTGCCAGTAAGTGTCTTCTAGGGCTGGACCTGTTGGGCAGATTAAATGTGAAAATTCACAGAAATGCCAAGCACAGTGCCTGCCACACAGCTGTGCCCCATAAGCATTGCTTCCTTATTTTTAAAGATAATTAAGTTTAAACATCCAAAAAGTTTCTTCAAGTTTGTGTTGGTGGGGGAGAAGTTGGGAGAGAAACTGGGTCTCTTAGGCAAAACAATATTAATCTTACTTTTCCACTTTCTTTTATATTCTCTCTCTTACAGTGATTTTATCTAAACATTGCTTTTCTTGGTTCTCATTTTGTCTGACTTAAACTAGATTGTCAATCTCCAAAAGAACAAAATAAATGAGAAGTAATAACTGTGGCCTTGCTGTCATGTTTACTTTCTAAATGGAATGAATCTTTCAGAACATTTTGCCTAATAAAATGACATAGATGGGGACCTGAAGCTGAACTCACAAGATCCTTAACATACAGATTTAAGGATTTTAATAAAAAGTATTAATCCCTTGATTTATTGCAGAAGTTTTAAAACAACCAACTGAACACATATGCTTAGATATATGTACACACTCACATACATTATAGTCTAATGTAGATAATGTTTACTGTGCACCTGCTGTGGGGCAGACACTGTGCTCCACATGTATACATACGTATATATCTATGTTAGACTACAATTTTTCTCCATAAATTTATATGTAATTTAGAACAAGGTGACTCGAAAATAATTAGTTTTTGATTGATTTACTTATTCATTTATTTATTCATTCCCTTAAGCACTCATGCATCAAATCTTTGTAGAATACCTGCCATGTGTCAAACCCTGCTCTAGGCAAGAGCGTATACATAGATGAATTATATGGGTCCCCTGCACCGCGTGAGTTAGTTGGCTCCTGGGGAAGACAGACGTATACAGAGATAATCACAAAGTGAAGGAGGACAAAGCACCATGATGGTAATAAAAGTGGAAGACACACAAAGCTCTTCATTTTCAATTTTGTAAAGTAAGAATTATACAGAGGAAAGTGTGAAGGGAAGTGTCACCTGTTATCTATTAATGGTTATAATTATTTGATTATATTTTTACATTGAATGATAATTCAACATAGGACAGTCTCTTCGAGATCACATCACTGAGTATCATCCCCCAAGGCTTCTTAAATTCAAGGTCTACTGGCACCTATGCGGCAATACACATTGTGGCCTGTAGATGGCAGGCGTCGCTCACTGTTTCGATGGATCTCATCCACACCTGACGGATGATGCAGCCTTAAGCTTTGGGCCACAGTCGTCTCGCAGGTCTGCCTACCGCTGCTCCACAAGTGCAGAGCTACATATTTATTTACTTCGTTCATCTTAAAATCTTGTGATGTAACACATTTTTCATGTCAGAGATTTTTAATGTTCCTGAACATTTTGTGAGCAGAACTTAATGCTTGTGGGAAGGGCTTCAACTTGAATGACTTTTGATCTTTGGATGTAAATAAAGAATTATTTAAGAAAAAAAAAGTCTATACTGTAGAATAATCAAGTAAATTAAAAATAGAGGCCACTAACCCTACGTATAAATGTGCCTGCTAAGCATAGACGCTATTTGCAATACCCCACCACTTCCTTCTCCGAGATCATGGCAATGTTAGCACCTTGGCCCCAGGGCTAGAATTATTTCAACTAAGCAAGAATCTTTTGGCCTCCTACTAAGTGCAAGACGCTGCATTGGGTGATAAGGGGATATATAGATGAATAAGCATAAAACCTGGCCTTATAGGACTTATAATTCGGGGGAGACAGCTAACAACAATGCAGAAATTCTAGCAAGTCGCTGTGAGAGTGGAGTTGTGGAGGATATTACACCCAATAATGGGTAGAATAATTGTGGAGAAAATGAAATTAGAGTCAGCTGTGGGGTTACCCAGAGAAACTTCACAGGCAGTTTTGAGGAGAAGACACCTCAAATATTTTGATCAGTTTAGGCAAAACTATATTTTACAAGCCCCCTGGAAATATAAATTGCATACCTGTTTTTCTTTTTAAATTTGTGTCCACTTCTTGTAACACATAATTACATGTGACAATAAATGGACTCTGATTTTAGATTTCACAGCCAACAAATCTATATAATCCCCAAATAAATGAGTCTATGTCCTCTGTGCACTTTACTCTGTATCTTGAAATAATTGTGTATTTATATCACATTAAAATAAACCTAATTGGCAACTTTATAATTTTAACATATGCTAATCATTTTTAAAATTGCAAAGTTCAGAAAAATTTAGACACTAATGAAAATAACCTGTAATCTCAACTTCCCAATAAAGCTATGCCTAATATTTCTGTGTTAAACAAAATCTTAATGATTACATAAGTATTCTAATAGCAAAATGTTTATATTTATAAAAAGCTAGTAAAATCAGACTAAACTTATTGATGCTTAAAGCTAGTCATGAGCATAATGACATTTTCCTGCCTTGTTAAGAATTGTAAGCAATCAATGAAAACGATTTACATTTTAAAACTGGAAAAAAAAAACTAGTCTCCGCTTTGGCCTTTATATCTAACAGATTTGAGTTTAAACCCCAGCTAAATTGAGTTTTTTATTGCGCAGTAATTTCTCTTTCTGAGGTCCTATTTCCTGTTTTGTAAAATGGAGTTACAATATCTATCCTTGGTTGTGAGGTTTAAGAAAAGTCATGTGCTAGACCTGGCACATGGCAGGTGCTTAGTTGATATAACTTTTCCCCAACTCTTTATGTCAAGGAAAGATTCTCTCTCCTGTTGAGAATCCCTGAGAAGCTTTTAAACAACACCCTAGTCCAGGATTCCTTAACCGAAGGGCTACGGACCTTTGGGGTCTGATAAATCTTCGTTATGGGAACTATAGGGTGTTTGACAGCATCTGGGTTCCCTATTCAATAGATGCCAATGGCAACTCCCGTATCTGTGGCAACTTCCCTATTTTTGGCAACCAAAAATGTTTTCAATCATGGCCAAAATCATCTCCCCGGGGTAAAATCTCCTCTGCATGAGAACCACTGCCCTAGTTCTTAACGAATGCCCAAGAAATCGATATCGCTGGATGGGAAAGACTTCTTTCCAGTGTGCCCATGATGTACACCACAGACTGCACAGCTACAAGTCTGGTTGACTTGCAGGCACTGCTACCCTTTCCTGCCTTTGCAGTTATCACCTTGGTTCTGGGAAGTTCTGGACACAGCAGCTCGTGTCTTAGCATCTTTTTTTTCCCCAAACATCTCATGGAGTCTATGACACTCTGTTTTGCTGTAAGTCCATTATCTGATTTGCCTTGAGTGAATGCTTCCCTCACTGTATCACAGCCTCCCCAACTGCATGGCTGCCAGATCTGCTCAAACAGTCTTCTGCCTTGGTCCTGCTTAGTAGTCTGGTTTCCCACCGGCATATTGCCCTCATCCCCAGGTCACTTGGCTGAGGCTGGGGCATCTTTCCTAGTTTGCAGTAATCACCTAGGAACCTGGACCGAAGATCCGTATATCCTCAGTGGCTGACACAGAACACGATCCTTGAGAAAAAGGGTCATGTTTTAATATATGGTGGTGGATATCTCTACAAGACAACGGGAATGAAGTAGAATTGGAATTTAAGTTAAACCTCACTATTTATACTTGTCCTTTACTTTTATTTTCTGTCTTGATTATTTTTATCTGCCATTTTATGATTTTACAGAGTATACATGATTGTGGTTTATTTTATCTTCAATTTTGTAGCTGTTTTCATGCATCCTTGGCAGTTCTACCATGTTTTTGACTATAAGAGCTCCTGCTGCATATGAAGGCAAGAGGCTCTGCAAAACTTCTAGTGAAGATTCATCTCTTCTTTGCAGTGCTATGATTATCATGCTTGGCTGGACTTTTAGCTAAAAACTGTCTGACCTCAAGACTTAACTCATTGGTACCCCAAATTATAAACATCGTCTCACCAAGACCTCCTTATTTTAGTACTTTAGTACCCACCAATTCTATTGGGGTATCCTTGGGTTTCAAATTCATTGCAATTAGAGCCAAAATGCTTACCCCTCTATCTACTGAACTTCTAGAATGGCCTCCACTCCAGGCAAACTCGAGCCATATCAAATCCCTTTCTCTAGGTTTTTTTCTAGATTCTATCTTTATTTTTTCTCCCATGAGTTCTAGGTCAGAATGTTAGTCAAGATTTCTCAAAAATTAGAATCTTAGGCAATGGCTTGCATCACCTAGTTTATCTGAGGAAGTAATTCCAAAGAAAAGAATGGGAAAATAGGTAAAATGAAACAAGGAAGAAAGCAAAGAATATCTTAAAGGTGTTATTGGGATTGTCACTGGCACAGACCTCTTGAGCTAAACCCTACTGGGAAACTTTAGAGCCATGAGTCATGTAGAATGCTCCTTGAACTTTTCCACATGAAGGACAGGAGAGGGCTGGATTTATCCACTGGCTCCAATCTCCCATTGGAAAAGAATTGTCCCATAGAGTATTGACATGGTTCGGCTCTGTGTCCCCACCCAAATCTCATGTTGAATTGTGATCCCAAGTGTTGGAGGAGGGGCCTGGTGGGAAGTGATTAAATCACGTGTGTGGCCTCCCTGCTTGCTGTTCTCATGATAGAGTTCTCAGGAGATATGATTGTTTGAAAGTGTGTATCACCTCCCTCTTCACTCTCTCCCTCCCCTGCTGGTCATTTGAAGAAGTGCGTTCCTCTTCATCATCTTCCACCATGATCATAAGTTTCCTGAGGCCTCCCCTGAAGTAGAAGCCTGTATAACCCACAGAACCATGAGCCAATTAAACCTCTTTTCTTTATAAATTACCCAGTTTCAGTTATGTCTTTATAGCAGTGTGAGAATGGACTAATACAAGTATTAACTCCATCACAATTCCATATTTGGCTATATGTCAAAATGGCTTAACTCATTGTCACAAGTGACTCATGTGGCAGCATGAGATGGTTGGTGCAACAGAGGGGTCATACCATAAGATTCTACCTACTTGCAACTGATTGCGCTAGCAATGGCTGGAGCAGAAATATGAATGGAGAGCATACGAGCAGGACACAACTATCTCATATACCTGGCAGGTCCAAATTTCTTCAGGCCATGAGGTCATGGGCCTGGGTAAGAGCCAGAGTATGTTACCAGTGCCAAAACTCTTGTATTAGTGATACTGGTTGCTAGATTGCTGGGTAACTATAGAGTTGTGGCTTCATCTGATAAGCAGTAACTCAAGAAAATGTATTATCCAGATAAAGTCAAAATTATTGAAGAAAGGTGAAGTCTCAAGATGACCTCAAATGTGCCTATTTTTGTTCAAGATTCAGGTTATAATAAGCCCATGTTCCCATATTGGTTTTGCAATGTTTTGTTTTTTATTTAATCTCAGTTCATGTTGAACTGGAAGGGGAAAGGGCCTTCTTCCAGTTCAACATAGTAAACTCCTATATGGTGGGTGGTAACATTATCAAAAGAGAAAGGTTAAATCATTTTGCTACCATTATCTTCACCTTCTGTCATGGAAATTTATATCATTGCAATCAGTACAGAAGCTGAACTTTTTGGTGGATTCTACTTATATGTCCAGAAAAAAGCAACATTATATAGATCCCATGTATGCTTTTATGAACTATGGAAAGAATTGTGATAAGCGGCTTGAAATAATGATTTGGGGCATCACTGAGGGGTTCTCTTTTATAGACAAGGAAATTCAAAATGTCAACTGAACATTAATTAATATGGAGCATCTATGATTTCAGCTCTTTTCCCCAAATTGCTGAACCTTCCCAAAATATATCAGCATTTAACATTGTCTGCCAACCCTCTGTGTGAACCTGTGGCAGAACATTGTCTCATATAATTTTGTAGTGAAGTACCACAAGATGAATGTGTACACATTTTGCGTGTGTGTGTGTGTGTCGGATAAATGTAGACGTTACATGATGTTATGGGTTAAAGGAGGAAGGATCATCTTAAGTTGTCTTCCTCTATAGCAGAGTAGGAGGCAGATTTAAATGCAAGCAGTGTCTTGGGTCATCCCAGGAAACACTGGTAGGGAGCAAGGAAATGAAACAAAGAAGGGAAGGAAGCTATGTTGTTCCAGGTCCTCTGAGAAGCAAAACATCAAGGAAGGATTACATGTATAAGGATTTTATTAGGTGGAAATACATGAATAAAAGAAAACGGGAGGGAGCAGGAGATGCTAGGGGAGCAGTCAGATTGCAGCTGAGGTCTAATCCCTAGTAAAGGGAGAAGGAAAAAGGGACTGTTGGTGGAAGCATCTTAAATTGCTAAGGAAAGTTTGTTAAAGCCTACAGACCATCCTTGGGCAATGGTAAGCCATCAGAGGAATGCCACCTCTGCCTTAGTATACCTGCTTCTCTCAGTCTTTGACTCGGAGAGGTCCCTGGAAAGTATGGTCTCAGTGCAAATGCAGTGTTGGATTTAAGAACAAAGCATTTTAATGGGCCAGGTGTGGTGGCTCATGCCTGTAATCTCAGCACTTTGGGAGGCTGAGGCGGGTGAATCACGAGGTCAGGAGATCAAGACCATCCTGGCTAACACAGTGAAACCCCATCTCTACAAAAAAAAAAAAAAAAAAAAAATACAAAAAATTAGCCAGGCATGGTGGCGGGCACCTGTAGTCCCAGCTACTTGGGAGGCTGAGGCAGGAGAATGTCATGAACCTGGGAGCTGGAGCCTGCAGTGAGCGGAGGTCACGCCACTGCACTCCAGCCTGGGTGACAGAGCAAGACTCTGTCTCAAAAAAAAAAAAAAAGAAAAGAAAAAAGAAAAGAAAAGCATTTTAACGTTAAAATGGCCATACTGCCCAAAGCAAGCTACAGACTCAACACTATTCTTATCAAACGACTAATGTCATTTTTCACAGAATTAGATAAAATTATTGTATACTTTCATATAAAACAAAAAAAGAGCCCAAATAGCCAAAGTAATCCTAAGCAAATGAACAAAGCCAGAGTCATCACATTACCTGACTTCAAACTATACTGTAAGGCTACAGTAACCAAAACAGCATGGTACTGGTACAAAAGTACTGGTACATAGATCAATGAAACAGAATAAAGAATCTGGAATTAAAGCTGCACCCCTACAACCATCTGATCATTGACAAAGTCAACAAAAATAAGCAATGGTGAAAAGACTCTCTATTCAATAAATGGTTCTGTGATAACTGGCTAGCCATATACAGGAGAATGAAACTGGACCCCTACCTTACACCATGTAGAAAAATTATCTCAAGACAGATTAAAGATTTCAATGTAAAAGATTTTAAAGATCTCAAACCATAAAAATCCTAGAAGAGGCCAGGCGCGGTGGCTCATGCCTGTAATCCCAGCACTTTGGGAGGCCAAGGCAGGTGGATCACAAGGTCAAGAGTTCGAAACCAGCCTGACCAACATGGTGAAACCTTGTCTCTACTAAAAATACAAAAATTAGCTGGGTGTGGTGGAGCACACCTGTAATCCAAGCTACTCGGGAGGTTGAGGCAGGAGAATCACTTGAACCCGGGAGGCAAAAGTTGCAGTGAGCTGAGATCATGCCACTGCATTCCAGCCTGGGTGACAGAGTGAGACTCCATCTCAAAAAAAAAAAAAAAAAAAAAAAAAAAAAAAAAGATTCCTAGATGAAAACTTAGGAAATATCTCTCTCAACATCAGCTTTGGCAAATAATTTATGGCTAAGTCCCCAAAAAGCAATTGTCACAAAAACAAAAATTGACAAGTGGGATCTAATTAGACCAAAGAGCTTCTGCACAGCAATATAAACTATCAACAGAGTAAACAGATAACCTACAGAATGGGAGAAAATATTCTCAAACCTTGTCTCCAACAGAGGTCTAATATCCAGCATCTACAAGAATGTAATTGTATTGTTTGTAACACAAAGGATAAATGCTTGAGGGGATGGATACCTCATTCTTCAGGATGTGATTATTTTGCATATATGTTTGTATCAAAGTATCTCATGTGCCTCATAAATATATACAGCTAGTATGTACACACAAAAAATAAAGGCAAAAAATTAAAATAAGATATATAAGCTGCCAACAAACATATGAACAAATGTTCATATCACTATTTATTAGATAAATGCAAATCAAAACCGCAATGAGATACCATCTTACACCAGTCAGAATGGCTATTATTAAAAAGTCAAAAAAAAAAAAAAAACAAAAGCAGATGATGGTGAGGCTATGGAGAACAGGGAATGCTTATGCACTGTTGATGAGGTTGTAAGTCAGTTCAGCCACTGTGGAAAGCAGTGTGGAGACTTCTCAAAACACTTAAAAAAGAACTGCCATTTGACCCAGCAATCCCATTACTGGGCACAGACACAAAGGAAAATAGATCATTACACCAAAAAGACACATGCACTCATATGTTCATCACAGAACTATTTACAATAACAAAGGCATGTAATCAACCTGGCTGCAAATCAAGGATGGATTGGATAAGGAAAATATGGTACATATGCACCATGGAATAATATGCAGCCATAAAAATGAATGAAATCATGTCTTTTGCAGCAACACGAATGCAGCTAGAGGTCATGATCCTAAAACAATTAACACAGGAACAGAAAACAAAATACTGCATGGTCTTACGTATAAGCAGGAGTTAAACATTGAATACACCTTGACACAAAGGTGGGAACTATAGACACTAGGGACTACTAGAGTGGGGAGAGTGGGAGGCATGGGCTACAATGTTTCCTGTTGGACACTATGCTCAGTACTTGGTGACAGAAGCATTTGTACTCAAAACCTCAGCATTATGCAATATACCCATGCAACAAACCTGCACCTGTACCCCCGATCCAGAATAAAAGTTGAAAAACAAAAATATTAAAATTATTTTAAAAAAAGAGCAGAGCAGCTGGAGCTCTCAGTCAATGTGCAGTCAGAGATCTGGCAGGTGTATTCTCAAAGCCATTACAGATGCCAATACAAAGTGCATTTAAGAATGTATTACTGAGGCCAGGAGGGGTGCCTCATGCCTGTAATCCCAGCACTTTGGGAGGCCGAGGCGGATGGATCATGAGGTCAGGAGATAGAGACCATCCTGGCTAACACGGTGAAGCCCCCTCTCTACAAAAAATACAAAAAAAATTAGCTGGGCGTGGTGGCAGGTGCCTGTAGTCCCAGCTACTTAGGAGGCTGAGGCAGGAGAATGGTGTGAAACTGGGAGGCGGAGCTTGTAGTGAGCTGAGATTGCACCACTGCAGTCCAGCCTGGGCGACAGAGTGAGACTCCTCAAAAAAAAAATAAATAAATAAAAGAATGTATTACTGAGATGGGCACTGGGGCTCAATCTTCTTCAGGACCTGTGGAGGCCATGAAGAACAGACCTTGAAGTTTTCCTGCTGCAGGGATCAGGAAACTGAGATGCTTATCCATCACTTGCCATGTGGCATTACCTAAAGACTGCTTTCAGGATCATCCACTACCTTGTATCTCTGGCCTGCCCCATGCTCAGCAGAGAAAATCTGAGCGGAGAATGTCAGGTGCTTTTGGCAGAAGACATTGGCATACATGGGGTGGTAAATATAATATCAATGGGATATCGGCAGAGCCCAAGAAAAGAGTCCAGTACAGTGAGGTGAGGAAAAAGAGAAGCAAATTCTTCTTAACGCTAATTATTTCTTCTCCAGCCTATCTAAGATTCACAAGATTTGGGAGCAGTCAAGTAGCATTTTCTTTCTGTTTATGATTTCCCTCTGAGACTATCATTGCTTTAGGCAAATGCATTCATGTGAAGAATCATTTTTCTCCATGTCTGAGCCTATAATAAATGTCAACCCTTTTTTGGCAACTGCAACTAATGCTGCAGACCTACCATTACTAAAAATGAAATTACACATGTTAGGACCCCAGATCAATTTATTTCAAGGGACATTTAAGATCACTCTGGACAGGCAACGGAATCTCTCCACCTCTGTAGCTATGAGCCTCCTTCTGGAAAAAAAGATAAAATTTTTACTTGATTTTTTTTCTCTTTCTCTTAGTGCTTGGATCAAGCAAAAAAATGCAAAAGAAATTTCTAGCCTTGTTAATTCCCCTCAAATCTAGCATCCTCTCTAAAATACTTGGTAAAACTAAGCACCCAGGAAACAAAGTTTAAAGTCTTTAAGGTGTGCTCAGTGTAGCCTGTAAGCTGTTTAATAAATAGCCCTTAAATTTGCATAGGAATCATAGGCCATTGGAGCAAAAAGTAAGCTCAGGCAATGTCACAGAAAATGCTTCATTTTACAGGTGAGAGAAATGAATCCCAGAGAGAACTGGTTTGCACAAAACTACACGTCCATTTAGTGGCACAGCAAAAACCAGAATTAAGGTGGTCTGACACTCATTCCAATAATTTTCATGGTTTTTTATGTTTTAAGCTTTGATAGAAAGACTTTTGTGCATTATCTCATTTAAAGAAACTAATGAGATGGTAAGTCATTTACAAGTCAGTCATCTGGGTAAGAGCAGGGGATCCTCTGGGATCTGAATGCTTGGGTTCAAATTCCAGCTCCAACATGTGTCACCTGCATGACCCTGAATGATCTTTCTGTGCTTCCCTTTTCTCTACGGTAAGCAATGGCATCTATCTCAGTACCCTTAAAACGATTGCATGAAATACTGGTAAGCAATGACAACTATCTCAGTACCCTTGAAAGGAGTGCTTGAAATGCTACAAGCAAGTGTCTAGAGAGTGCCTGGACCACAGTTAGTATTCCATAAATCTGAAGCGACATGATGTCATCTTCACAACAGCTCTCAAAGGTAGGTGTTATCATCCTCATTGTACAAATGAAGAAACAGAAATCTACCAGTGTATCTCAGTAGCAAGTGGGAGAGCTGTACCTCAAACTTGGGAGGAAATTCCCTAAAGCTTTAACCACTGGAGACTTACCACTTTTGCTTTTCTTTTTTTAATGTTAATTTTTATTTTAAGTTCTGGGGTACATGTGCAGTATATGCAGGTTTTTTACAGAGATAAACCTGTGCCATGGTGGTTTGTTGTACCTATCAACCCATCACCTATGTATTAAGCCCAGCATGAACTAGCTATTTTTCCTAATGCTCTCCTTCTCCCCACTGCCCCCAACCCCTGACAGGCCCCAGTATGTGTTGTTTCCTTCCCTGTGTCTACATGTTCTCATTGCTCAGCTCCCACTTATAAGTGAGAACATGCGGTGTTTGGTTTTCTGTTCCTGTGTTAGTTTGCTGAGGATAATGGCTTCCAGCTTCATCCATGTCCCTGCAAGGGACATGATCTCATTCGTTTTTATGGCTGTGTAGTATTTCATTGTGTAAATGTACATTTTCTTCATCCAGTTTATCATTGATGGCCATTTGGGTTGATTCCATGTCTTTGCTATTGTGAATAGCGCTGCAATGAACATTCATGAGCATGTATCTTTGTAATAGAATGATTTCTATTCCTTTGGATATATACCCAGCAATGGGATTGTTGGGTCCAATGGCATTTCTAGTCCTAGATCTTTGAGTTGCCATACCTTTATTTATTTATTTATCTATCTGAGACAGGGTCTCTCTCTGTAACACAGGTTGGAAGAGTTCTCACTATCTTGCCCAGGCTGAGGAGAGAGGATTGCCTCTCTCCTCAGCCTCCCAAACTCCTGGAATTAGAGGCTTGAGCTACTTCACCTGACCTCTTTTTCTTTTTAATTGCAGATACTCATGCAGTGATGACACGTGTCAATCATTTGACGTCAAATGTATTTTTCATTCCATCTGGCAAATCATATCCCTCTTCTTGAATGGAATTCCTCTGTCACTCTGGGTCTTTCAATTCCCCTTAAAGTGTCCAATGAGTACTGTTCTCATTTCATACCCTTCACTGGTTTGGCATAGCCATGGATCGAGGACAATATTATTCCTTTTCAAAAATATTGCATCTGCAATTCCTCAAATTTCAACATAATGTTATGAGTTCTTATTAATGATATTTTAAGACAATTTTTCGCCTTTTTCTATGTGCTCTACAAAATGCCTACCACTAGCTGCTCCTTTACATTTTGCCTTATGTAGGGTAGTTAACTTCCCTCTAGGTCTCTACTCAACTGGCCTTAAATTTTGTTCCTGTCATCAAAGAGTTCATAATTTAAGAGAAAACTTTGGGCATATACAAAAATATCTGCAATAAGGCAAATGTCAATGGAGTAAAACATGTTACAGACTTACATATAGATAATACAATGGGAAATAATAAAATGTAACATACATTTTATTTATATAAGGAGAATTTTAAGATTAAAGCTAGCAATTATAGAGTATCAGTGCTTTTTCTAAACCAAAATATGTAGCTTGGAATAGAGGGAAATTAAGCTGTAAGATAACATATTAAAGACAATGCAAAACATTGTAAAATGTCCTGAAATGGAGGGTGGTTCCTCTGACAACAAGATGTAAGAGTAACATTTCTGAACATATTAATATACTTACAAAGCAATGTCTCAATCAGAATGAGGTTGGATATGGCAGGTAACACAGAAAGAGAAGAATCAGAGAAATTAATGTTAGCAGTGTCCAATCAATCACTTGCCATTGGCAAGGACTTACTGTAGATATATAGCTCAATTACCATTTATTATGGAATTCTAACTTTTTATGGGGTCCTTGTTCTTTCTGTATTTGCCAAGGGGTATCAGGAAGATATTGCACTAATGACAAAGATTTTAAACGTTGCTATTCCCTGTCATAATGATTTCTCATAGTTAATTAATAACAGTTCCTAGTTATAATATGGGTTCCCAAGTTCATTGGCCACAGAAGAAAAGATACACAAGAGATCTGAATATCTCTGGCCAACAAGATCGTTACATTTATCATCATAAATTGATACTCTGAGAACATACCAGTTTTGTATTGTGTGTTCAGTGAGTCATTATCTCAGTGCCTTATTGTGCCTAGGTGCTGGTAAAAGTCTGAGCCTTTAAAGTAGAGTCAGACCCAGCAAGACTGTCTCTTAGAAGTCATCGATATCAGGTTCATGTCTGTCTTCTATTGATATCTATACTTTAAAGGCAAAATATTATTTTACAAGCCCTATCAGTGTTCCTTGGAGGAAATCAGTTGCCCTTGATGGCCACATTGATGTTGAAATTGAGGGTTGAGAACATGATGTAGAAGAAACAAACTTGGCATGTGAAATCAACATAGATTTAAGACTGATGGGGAGAGAGGCATGACAGAATGCAGGTATAGAAGATTTAAAGGTGCTCATTATCATGGAGGAAATCTGAATCTCTATTGGCATGAATGGCCAATAAAATTTTTTTATTTCAATGATACATTAGAAGCCTTGTTAGTCTTCTAGGCAAATAAAGGCTAATAGAGAGCTATGTTGCTGTTATTGTTGTTGCTGGACTTAAGAGAAGGGAGCTACATATCAGATTTGTTTTGACATGAGCCTAAATAGAGACACCAAATGCAAGTGACTCACAAACAAAATTAAATCAGAGGAAACAGAAACTGATCATCCGTAAGTCACCCCCGCACCATTCTAGAATTCCTGGAATGCTTGGGGAGGGTGATTTTTCTACTGCTTTTGAATTTGAAATCACAGGATGTTCAGTTGACCTTTGAATTTTATTGGGTAAAAAAATACTCTTTTACTTATAATCACAGGAATCTATTAATAATAGAAAGGAGATATCATATCATATTGGGGAAATCAGAGAACATTTCATGGATGATGCAGCAGCCAAGTGAGGCTTTGAATTATAAGCCATATTTGATAAGCAAAATAGATATGGGTGGTTAAATAGAGGAGGTGGGAAAATAAACTTTGTAGAAAGATAGTTCTGAGCATTTGTAAAAATAAAAGAACTGCTTGGTGATTATAGGGAAGACCATTTAGTTGATGGAAGAGCTACTAGCTATGGAGCTGAAACCAAGAGGTCCTAAACCCATATCATATTTGAGAAATCATCATAAGGCAATTAATAGAACCTGTGAGCCACTGAAAAACTGTAAAACAAGAAGCCAGAAATTGTGCATGAACTCAGGGTCAGGGGGAAAGCAAACATGAACCTCTCGGGCTTTCTCTTGAGTATCAGTGGAAGATGGGCCCAAACCACTGAAGATGGGCCCAAACCACTGAAGGCTGCTTCGCTCATGTAAGTGGTATAGCTCAGGAGGGTGGGTGAATAAATGCCTGCAAGGGAATTCCTTACTACTGGGGAATGGGAGCCAGGGAGTGGATGCTCTCCTTCCATCATTCAGAGAGATAATGCTGAAGCTCATTCTGGCAGGTTCCATAGAAAGTTCCCAGGAGCACAGAGCCCCAGGCATTCACCATAGGAACCTGGTTTATAATGCACGTTTCCCTTTCCATGTCTCGATCTTCCCATTCCCTCAGCCCTGTTTCCAGAGGTCACCTCCCAAATAAGTATGCTCACACATCCTTGTCTAAAGATCTTTTTATGATATGTATAAATTATGAAATTATTTGAGAGGACTGGGTGCTGTGAGATGCAGACAGGGTAAAGCTGTAATATTCTGTATCCTAATCAGCTAATGGTGCTTAAGGAAAGGGTGGATTCTTGGGGAGCTGGGGAAGTAAGTCTGTATGAATAAGTTGGAATCAGAATGCAAAGGGTCTAGATCCCTAGATTAAGACTTTGAAAATTTAAACCATTGAACCTACTAAAATTGGGAGGGAGAGGGCTCAGATCTAACAGGATACCTTTTCATTTTGGGGGGAAGATTCACATGCTTAGAGTTGAGAGATGAATTTAGAAAGACTTAGAGAGCAAAGAGACAAAAGTCTCTTGCCATAGTAATAAAAAATGGATGACATTTTTTCATTATCCCCTCTCAGTTTAAATTCTCTATGGCATTAAGGTATTTACATGTGTAGTCTTAGGCTAAATAATCAATTTTACTTCAATGGAAAGAAATTCCTTTTCCTTCCTGGGTGTATATATTATATATGTCTTTGTAATCCTCTTACTGACACAAAAAATTCTTAATATGCCTTTGATTTTGGACTGAAGTTCTAGCAGTTGATTTTGGGAGAAGGCATTTGAAAACCCTCTCAGATTATCCTGGCTCATTAGGTTACTTAAATTATACTAGTTAGATTATTTATATACCACTAGTTAGATTATTATACTAGTTATTTGATGAAAGGTGAAGACTAGCCTCTTCTTTGGAGGACTTGCCTCCATGTGAAACACATGAAAATGGGAAATGTTTTAGCTTAGAATCACTGAACGCAGGATCAATATTTATCATGGAGTTTGCTGACATCCCATTAAGAAAGGTTCAACTGCAATTTGGAGAAATGCATTTGGTAGGGTTGAGAGGGAAATCGGCTTTCCATTGAATGCAGAAGGCAATTCATAATGAAATTGAAAACTGAGTAAAATTGGTCCAATCTAAAAACCCAGGAAAGAAATTTAAGTCTTTTTAGAAGTTTAGAAGAACTCAGTCAAGTTTCAAATCAATAGGAGCTGATTTATTATTTGAGGCATATAATAAAAAAATTTCTGCTGGGCTTCAAAGTGCCTGTGCAATTAGAATTTCTGAGCTTTGGCAGAATCTGGAAGCAGAGACAAAGAAATAAATAGAAAGGCAGGTACAAACATCACTAAAAATTAGTTTGAAGAATTTTTAATGTCTTCCAGTTCCTTGCCCTGGAATCCAAAGCCCACAGGTCTGATCCTTAGCACATGTTTTTAACCGTATGACAGGATTTAAAATAAGACTTTTTTTGGGTCTTCTCTGAGGCATCTAAAAGCCAAGAACAGAACAAAGAATGGAAGAGCAGGAGCTCCTGCATTCCACTGTTGGCTTCCTGTCCTTTAGACCTCAAGGTTTGTCTTTGACAAGCCAGGTAGAAGCATTTCCTTAGAGATACTGAATTCCAGAGTGTTCTCCTTCCTTTCATGGTGGTGACAAAAAATATGCTTTTCCTCTCACTTCAACTCAGATGAGCAGAGATTTAAGGGGACTCCTTGCAGAACTATAAGCTGAGGGCCACAGAGACAGAGTGGAGTGTGAGAGAGACCTGGTTGTGAAAGAAGCTAATTATACCCTCACTCGTGGCATTGGGACAGGAAGCACAGGTTTTCCACATGGGTCACTGGGAGAGATGGCAAGCAGAGCCACTCTTGTTTCTACCTTCATTTTCCTCATCCCATGTATTCTAACCAGTGACACTGCAACATATATACAATTCTGAGTCAAAATAGCAAAATATGTGATATGAAAAGTGGATCCTGTAATCAGGGGTCCACACAAAATTACCCTGAGGCCCTGCAAGAAGGGAAGGAAAACCGATAACTAAATCCAGAATACATGTATATTCATTTGTCTCCTCTTGCCAAGATGAATCGCTGACTTCTAAGAGTGGATGGAATCCAATGTAGATATCTTGCTATCAAGTGGCCACTTGGTATCCTCAAGAAATGGTGACATATGGAGAGTAAGAATTGGACTCTTGATGATAGGTTGAACTCTGGCCACAGCAATAGCTAGACCAGCTTTGGCTAACAGCAGGGCTGGGGGTCCATGCTGTGGGGCCCATGTACATCCTTCCTCTCTGTCACCATGGCCTCTTCATTTATACTCCAATTCTTCCAGAACTGGGGTGGCCAGTATAGAAGCTGGCTTACCCCATGTGGCCAAGGTATTTGTCTCCTTAACTGGTTAGTGCCTCTTTCATGGCAAATGCTCACTGGTGAAAATCAACATATAAAGACTTCCTGCTTGGTGCTCTCCTCCATCTTCTTGTCTGTCCACATCCCTCTACCCTAGACCTACTTGTTACTGAACTTCCAATCTTTTTTCTTCCACACTCCTGCCAGCCAGCTAGGTCATTTGCCACTCTCTAAGTTTCATATATAATCTGACCTCAGGGAACTTCTTTTTTGATATAAAATAGATAACCAAATGCACCACCTGATATGGTTTGGATCTGTGTTCCTGCCCAAATCTCATGTTCAACTGTAATCCCCAGTGTTGGAGATGGGCCTGGTGGGAGGTGACTGGATCATGGGGACAGATTTCTCATGAATGGTTAATGCTTCTTCATGGTACTGTCCTCACAACAGTGAGTGAGTTCTCATGTGAGCTGGTCATTAGTGGCTCACACTTGTAATCTCAGCACTTTGGGAGGCCGAGGCGGGTGGATCACCTGAGATCAGGAGTTCAAGACCAGCCTGGCCAACATAGTGAAACCCCGTGTCTACAAAAAATACAAAAAAGTTAGCCAGGCATGGCATTGTACACCTGTAATCCCAGCTATTTGGGAGGCTGAGGCAGGAGAATTGCTTGAACCCGGAGGCAGAGGTTGCAATGAGCCAAGATCGTGCCACTGCACTCCAGCCTGGGTGACAGAGCAAGACTCTGTCTCAAAAAAAAAGAAAAAAAGAAAAAAAGTGTATAGCACCTCTCCACTCGCCCTCTTGCTCCTGCTCTGGCGATGTGATGTGCCTGCTTCCCCTTCCCCTTCTGCCTTGATTGTAACTTTCCTGAGGCCTCCCCAGAAATGGAGCAGATGTCAGCATCATGCTTTCCATACAGTCTGCAGAACCATGAGCCAATTAAACCTCTTTTCTTTATAAATTACACAGTCTCAAGTATTTCTTTCTAGTGACACAAGAATGGCATAAGACACCACCCAAATCTCTGCTCAGTGGGATAAATTTCCCTCACAACTATCTATCAAGACCATCCCTGAATAGGTGTCATTCATTCACATCCCTTATAGGCTTATATTCATACAGTGAAAGCTTACCCGCTATCAACTTATATGCATACTAGAAAACCTCAATTTCCTGATCTGCCAGCTTTATACTCACCTCCCTTCATTCAGTCACCAGATGCAAGCTGCCTTGCAAAGGACATGGCCTTCATGAAACAGAGATCTCCCCAGCAGGGGCAGACTCTGGAGAATATAGCAGCTGGAGACTGTCACTTGACCACACTTCCTAGGGCTGGATAATGCAGCCTTAATGAAGGTGATCTGAGCAGTGTGTCTCCAGGCCCACTGCAGAACTCTACTGTGAACATCCATACTCATCTATCCATGTGCATTCAGGGAACAGTTCCGCCAGAATTCTGGTGGCCTCTCCTATTGAGGGGAAGCTGTAAGATGAAAGTTAGAGGACACACTGGAGCTAGAAGGCTTCAGCTCCAGTGTGTCCTTCAGGGCTGTGATTGATACTGGTCACCTCCCTCCTTCATTGTCCATTCTAGGCTCCTTCTCTCCCCAGCTACCATCACCTCTGGTCATGAGGGCTTACAAACCCAGATCCTCATCCCTGAGAGACCGACCGCCTGAGTATTGTGTGCTTCTCAGTCAGTGGCTGCTCTGCCTATTTTTTTTACCCTAATAATTAGAGAAGAGAATATACTAAGAGGTGCTCCAGTGAGTCACGGGGAGTCCTCATGGATTCCTTTCTGCCTGCCTGAGGGCATGGATCAGACCTGCAGCTATATCCTTTACCCAGTGCCGGGCACATACTCAACAAATATCTGTGCAATGAGTAACGATCTTCTTGTATTTATGAGTACTGGTGCCTTCACCTGTAATTCATGCTCACACCAAATTCCTAGTCACTATAACGATTTATTACTTAAATTGCAGCCCAGAAGATCTGTATTATTAATATTACTAATAAAGAGAAGACACAATATAAACTATGACTCAAAAGAGTTTTCCACTAGTTCCTGAAAGCTACATTCTCTCATCTCCTTTTTGCTCCAGATTAATTTGTACACCTCCATGCAAAGATGTTGCAAAGCAACTATCCTTATTTATATCTCATGGCTTATTAAAATTAATTTCTGCATGTGAAACTATTTGAGACTATTCCCTTACAAACTTTTAGAAAGACTAGCAGGAGCTACAGCTTCATTCAGTTAATACATTAAACACCATATTATCAGTAACTTATTATCTCCTCAGCTGGATTGGGGAATTGGAGGAATAATAAATAAAAAGTGACCTCTTTCTGTAGCATACAGTACCTGCAGAAGGAAATGGTAGGTGCCATTATAGAATATGCTACAGAAAAAGACTCAAGGAGAGAGTTATCAACTGAGCCAGCAGGAGGTATGGAGTTCAGCACACAGGAAGGGAGGATTCCCAGAGGATGAGTGACCAGGTCTGGGAATGATGATAAGCTTGAGGAGATTTCAGGCAGAGTGAAAGCACAGAAGCCTGGAGAAAGAAGTAGTACACCATCACCAGGGAACAGTGAGTAGCTTGATACTGTGTGTATAGAGAAGAATACAGACCATGGGGTGCCTTCGGCAACACACTGAAGAATTGTGAATTAGAGCATGAATGATGATAATGTCAGAGACGTTTGAACAAGAGCAACTCCATTGTGAATAGAAGGTAGGTAAAATGAGGCTGAGACCTACTGGGCTGCATTCCCAGGCAGTTAAGGCATTCTGAGTCATAGGATGAGATAAGAAGTCAGCACAAGATACAAGTCATAAAGACCTTGCTGATAAAACAGGTTTCAGTAAAGAAGCTGGGCAAAACTCACCAAAACCAAAATGGTCACAAGAGTAACCTCTGGTCATCCTCATTGCTACACTCACTCCCACCAGCACCATGACAGTTTACAAATGCCATGGCAATGTCAGGAAGTTACTCTATATAGTTTTCAAAGGAGAGGCATGAATAATCTACCCCTTGTTTAGCATATCATTAAGAAATAACCATAAAAATGGGCAACCAGCAGCCCTCAGGGCTACTCTGTCTATGGAGTAGCCATTCTTTTGTTCCTTTACTTTCCTAATAAACTTGCTTTCACTTTATGGACTCTCCCTAAATTCTTTATTGTGCAAGATCCAAGAACCCTCTCTTAGGGCCTGGATTGAGACCCCTTTCCTGCAACAATAATACTTAAAGGCTTTAAGAAAAGATGCAATGGAATATAATATATCATTATAGTAAAAATGTGAAAGATGAATGGAATGAAAGATTGTGCAAGTGATGAGGCACTAGAGGGGAAACAAAGAAAGAACAAAAAGAAGAAAGAAAAGGAAAGGAAAGGAAGGAAAGAAAGGAAAGGAAGGAAGGAAAGGAAAGGAAGAAAGAAAGAAAAAAAGAAAGAAAGAAATGAAAGAAAGAGAAAGAAAGAAAAGAAAGAAAGAAAGAAGAAAAGAAAGAAAAGAAAGGGAAAGAGAAAGAGAAAGAAAAAGAAAGAAAGAAGGAAAGAAAGAAAGAGAAAGAAGACTCATAGAATTTAATGCTGGATAGAGATAAAAACTAAAACACATCTACTGGAATTTGTGGTGAGATGTTCCCATAATATATGTGAAGTGGTGAATGCAGAATTCACTGCAATGGACTGGAAACAAACTGGGCCCAGTGAGCCTATGCTTGTCTTTTTAGAAACTTCTATTTTCTCCACAAATGCTGAGTGTCCACAATGTGTTAGGCATTATGCTTAAGTTAGAGAAATAATGTAATTTTTTCCCAGCAAAAATTCAGGATCCAGTATTCTCTAGGGGAACATTTTAGCTAACTAAACTAAAGTTTCTTAAGTGCTTATTATTATTACCGAGATCTGTGCTAGACATTTGTTGTATTTTATCCCATTCATTTGAAGTAGGTATTGCTGTCCTAGTCTTACAGATAAGGAAGTGGGGAGTCTGCAAAACTGAGAGAAACTAATAAATTTACCCATGATATTTTAATACTAGTTGTACCTGGTGTAACCAGAGTAGGTTACAAATCTGGTGTTTTTCCACTATTCTGTTAGGTGCATACCTTTATTATGTTTCCCTCTAAGCCCTAGATAATTGGGAAGTGAAAAAGGAAAAAAAATGCAGAATAAATATGTGTATGGGCCTCAGGTATATTTTAGCTCTAGGCGATAAAGTCATGTATTTCTGTATGGCTCATACCCTCTATCAAAGGCATGGGTGTCCACAAAATGATTAGTGTTCGGCTCAAGTGAATTGTCTGCAAATATTAAAAATTCTAGTTTGGGCTAAGATTTATGTGTAGCTTAACCCAAACTAGAGTTGTTAATACTTTCAGAAAATAAAACCTCCCCAATGCAGACTATTTCTCCAATAGACATTTATTGGGCACTTGCTACGTGACAGCCCTCTCTCCCACCTGTAGGCAGTGGAGTTCTCTGTTGCCTCCTGTGCTTGCCTTGATAAATGAGTTCAAACATTTTTCATTGCAGCTTACAAAAATTCAATCCAAACTAACTTAAGTTAAATTTAATTTCAGTTAAAGTGGACTATTTAATTAAAATACAAAGTCAAGAGGCTGACTAAATTTAGGCCTGACCTCACAGAAATGTTCCTGCAGTGTCTTTGAAATTTGATCTCTGTTTTGCTAGCTCAATTCTTCCTTCACGGATATTGATTTCATTCTTAGGTGGACTCTCCGTGTGTGGTCGAAAGATAGCTCCCTGCAGATCTAGGCTTACATTCTACCACCCAGACAACTCTAGAGGGAAGAAACTCTCACTTGCCTATTAGTTCCTATCAAAGTCCCAGGAGTAAATTTAAATATCTTGTTCAACATATGCACATCCTGAGGACAAAGCTTTGGGGTCAGGCTACCTGAACCAGTGGCGCCAAAAGTAGAGGGGAAAGTCTGATTCTTCAAGCAAGTAAGAGAAAAATAATTGAATGCTTCAAAGACAAAGCCATAGCTGTCCATCCCGTTTCACAACATTGATCACACTAATCATGCTGTATTTCTGTAGTCTATCTCCCTCACTCGACCCAAGCCCAGCAGGTTACATTCATACATCTGTTCATCATTTATTTCTCCAATAGACATTTATTGGGCACTTGCTATGTGACAGGAACTCTACTAAATTCTGAGGACACAGTGACAAATAAGGTGAGCAGTTTCTCTGGCCTCACAGAACTTACAGTCTATTGTGGAGGTAGACATTGAAAAAGGGTGACAAGTCTTATGAAAGAAGAACTATGAAGTCCTAGAGTCCTCTAGTAGACTAGAACAGAGAGATTTATATTACTCTAAGAAGTCAGGCAGGCTTTCCCAAGTAAGAAATATAGATATAATTATAGCTATAGATCTCAATAGATGTTTCCTAAATAAGAAAATAATTGAACATGTGGGTACTATCTTATTTTTTAAATTTAATTTAATTTTAAGTTCTGGGATACATGTGCAGGATGTGCAAGTTCGTTACATAGGTAAACATGTGCCATGGTAATTTGCTACACCTGTCAACCCATCCCCTAAGTATTAAGCCCCACATATGTTATCTATTTATCCTGATACTCTCCCCCCACACCACAGGGCCTGGTGTGTGTTGTTCCCCTCTTTATGTCCATGTGGTCTCATTGTTCAGTTCCCACTTATAAATGAGAACATACGATGCTTAGTTTTCTGTTCCTGTGTTAGTTTGCTGAGGATAATGGCTTCCAGCTCCATGCATGTCCCTTCAAAGGACATGATCTTGTTCCTTTTTATGGCTGCATAGTATACCATGGTGTATATGTACCATATTTTCTTTATCCAGTCTATCATTGATGGGCATTTGGGTTGATTGCATGTCTTGCTATTGTGAATAGTGCTGCAGTAAATATACATGTGCATGTATCTTTAAAATAGAATGATTTATATTCTTTGGGTATACGCCCAGTAATAAGATTGCTGGCTCAAATGGTATTTCTGGTTCTAGGACTTTGAGGAATTGTCACACTGCCTTCCACAACGGTTAAACTAATTTACATTTGGGGCACTATTTTAAATGGCTATAATAATGTTTCACGTAAGCTATTTCATTTTGCAAAAGACCTAACATTTGCTCATACACTATGCACAATGCATAGGAAATATGCATATATGTGTGTATATTTATCTACTGTTCTTTACATATTTGTTTTGAGTAAGTGTAAAAGATCAATGATACAAGCGTGTACACAGTAGGGAGACTGGGTCCTGATGAGGCTGGAGAACTGAACAGGGACCCTATCATAGGATCATGTGACAAAACTAAAGGTTTGCGATACCAGGAGCCCTTGAAAGGTTTTAAGTTAGGGAACACCAGAACTGCCTTTTGGAAAGGTCATTTGGCTGCAATGTGGAGAGTAAATTGCTAGGGAAGGTTGGGTATTAGGAGTGGAAACGAGATCATTATCCTCCCAATAGACTCCCCCTGAAAAAATGAACGCATGGCACTTTTGGCCCTACCGTTCTGCATGGATTATAAATGGCTGACATGTTATCTTATTTAGGGATTTCATTTTCTATCACACCTTCACCTGTACTTACTCACTTACTTCAGATAGATAATGTTGAGAAAGGGTCTAGCAATTTTTTTTCAAAGCCACAAGACTAGCAATGCCCAGGTGCCTGACATCGTTTACAGTCTGAGGAGACGCGGGCACTAGACCTGAAACTCACAGTCCTCCTATGTGCAGTCAAGGCAGCTTGAGACAGCAGAACTTGAGGTGTTCCTTCTGCCATTGTCTTGATTTGTAATCTTTGTAATTCATGCTCCTGAATTTTTGTGCTCCCTCCCTTCCATAAAAGTGGGGTACGAATACAATTTTCTGTGCTTTCACTCGGCAGGATAATTGTACTCATCAAATGGGAAAAGGTGTGTGCAAGTGCTTTGTGAATTCATTCATTCTTTTAACAATTTATTAAGTGCCTATTATACATCACAAGCTGAACCACATATTTATAATACACATTCAAATGAGAGAACAAAACAGAAATAAAAGCAATAATTAAATTACAGTGTATCAGTTTTTATAAAAAAATAAGCAGAGAATGCTCTCATAGATACACACCATCAGGAGACACCTTTCGTCCATTTCATATGGGTGTGGGGCATGATCGGAGAAGGATGCCTACAGGAAGGCGTACTCAAGCTTAATTTTCAAAACACTGAATGTTTATTGATATTTTCAATTATTTTTTATTCTGAATTAATATTTAAAAGTACTATTTGTCTTATTAGCTGCATGAAAGAGGACTTTAGAAGAGTCTGTTTAGATTCTTTTAGCATGCAGGTACGGGGAGATTTCCTCAGAGTGGGTCTTCCCACTCCTATGCAGATGGTTCCCAGCGAGAGGGCAAATTCCTTTCCAGAGGGAACCTCAGTGCAGCAGCTGGCACTTCTGATGTACTTGCATAGCTGTCAATTTTTACCCCAAATTTGTTTCCTCTGTGTACATGCTATAAATCACCTGGATTTTATTAGGGAGGTCTTGTATTTCTTAACAAGGTAACGTCTTTGGGAGGCAAGTCTGTTTGCCTGGGCCGTGAGCAAATAACATTTAAAACAGTGTCCTCCAAGCTGGTACTCTGGTGAGATCAAATGGATTGAAATACAGGACGAAGTTTCTTTTATAAACCAAACCTCATCTTTTATGACTCTCATGCTTGCCTCTGGACTCTGAAAGATTCTAAGCTTGAAATAATCGAAGCAATAAGGGGTATTTTCTACTTGCAAAGGAAAGTTTTAGTTTATTTGCTTATTTTTCCCCCGTTTCCTTTCCTTTTTTCCTTTTTTTTTTTTTTATGCCAGAGCTTATAAACATGCAGATAAATAATCGAAGCAATAAGGGGCGGGGGGAGGTGGGGGAGACTCAGGCATGGCGGGCTGCAGGTCCCGAGGAGCCCTGCCCTGCAGGGAGGCAGCTAAGGCCGGGGGAGAAATCGAGCACAGCAGCTGCTGGCCCAGGTGCTAAGCCCCTCACTGCCCGGGGCTTGCAGGCCGGCCGGCTGCTCTAAATGCGGCCCGCCGAGCCCTCGCCCACCCGGAACTCGCGCTGGCCCACAAGCGCCGCGCGCAGCCCCGGTTCCCACCCTCGTCTCTCCCTCCACACCTCCCCGGAAGCCGAGGGAGCCGGCTCCGGCCTTGGCCAGCCCAGAAAGGGGCTCCCACAGTGCAGCGGCGGGCTGAAGGGCTCCTCAAGCGCGGTCAGAGTGGGCGCCAAGGCCGAGGAGGCGCCGAGAGCGAGCAAGGGCTGCGAGCGCTGCCAGCATGCTGTCACCTCTCAACAACACCATTGACATTTTGTGCAGCTGAAGGCAGCAGGCCGGATGGACAATGTGACTAATGTGGAGTCACACTCCAGAAGGAGTCAGATGCATGCATTCTGCTTCCTAGGTCAGTGTTCTTCCCTTTCATATTGCTTTTATCTTCATTTTTGTGACTGAGTGCAAACTGCTAGCTCACTTAAGTGCTTAGTGCATACTGTCTTTTTGGTTATTTTCCTTTGTGGTAATATCTCCTCAGGGATTCATCTGAGTCTTTGAAATCAACCTACCTACACGTTAAAAAAAAAATGCAGTGAAAAATGCTATATTCTATGCCTATATTCTATTCTAGAGACAATTTTAGAATGAAAGGAAACTATCTCTGTTAGAGCCTTCAGGGAGCTTAGATTTCTGATATAAAAATGGGAACGCAGTTTTCCTCTATCTCCCATTTTAGGACTTCAGCTTCTATTATTTTATTGCTGGCAACCTAGAAAAGGGAAAAAGGAAAATAAAACCATGCCATTCTAGAAATAGTGACCTAATTTCAGCCCTAGAAAAAAGTAAGAGTCAGAGGAAAAAAAAAAATCCTCAGGAAGAACAGGAATATCATGATTCAGAATTAAGGTATGTTAACAACATTCTGTTATGGCAGAGGCCGAAATGGTAAGACAGAGAAGAGATTATTTGACCTGCGTACAAGCACCTGGCCAGATTTGGGAAGGGGACCTGACAGCACTCAGTTTATTGGACCTGTATCTTGCCTTTAGCCAAACCATGCTAATTAAAAGTTAGCAAATATGCTAATTAAAAGTTAGTAAATGAATATTGGGAATTCGAGTTCTAAACACAGTTCTAAACTTGGGAATCTCTTAATAAGGACCACTGGCTCTGCCTTTGAGGGCATCAGATCCCAAAAGCAAGCAAGCCCCATGAAGTCTAGAAACCAGAGAAAGAAACTGTTTATCAATCTGTAGTCACAAAAACCTTGAGCAAAGACAGGTGTCTCTTCCTAGGAGAAGCAAACACAGTCACAAGAGAAAAGCAATTGCTGCATTAATAAGTAAAAAGGGAACAGAAAGATTTTTCTTTAGAACGGATGCATTGGATTTTCTTTGGTGATGTAATCTGTATTATATACGGGTTCACGTAAGAATGAACTCCTTGGAGTTTGTCTCTGGATCTCAGGCAAGTTGAAGGGTAAGGTCAGTTCCACAGGCTTAAGGCAAATTTCCTCATCTGTAAAATGGAATAGGAGGATCTTTCTTGCAGAGTTTATGAGGATTGAGTGGGTTACACTAAGGTCCTGGTAAAATGCCTAGTACAGATATGACAGTTAACAAGTTACTTCTCTTCCTTCCATTAATGATGGCAAAACATTTAAAGTTTTGCCAGAATGCTGGGCAATTATTAGGGAGATAAAGGTGGATACAAAAAGAAAGATCAGGGGAAAAAAGAACAACCTGAGAAGAATAGAAAACTGGATATAACAAGTTTTATGTTTTTACACTTCTGATAAGAGTGTTCCTTTTATCAGGGCTTTGCAAGTAGGGACCGGGTATTATTTCCCAAAATGGTGAGTAAAGAAGCAACTAGATGCATTTGAGCTTTCAAAAAGGTAAAGACAACTAACCACATGTTAAGGTTTTATTTTTGAAAAGTTTTTAGAAAATTCGTAAAAAGCTTGCCATGCACTGTGGTTGTAATTGCCAAATTTCACGTGTAGTTGCTCTCAACTTCTATATCCCATTCAAATTCTTGATCATTTGTTTGACTTTTCTTTCTCCATAACTTTTAATTCATCACTTGCCTGTGTACTTGGGAAGTTCCTCATTTTGGCCTCTCTCAGGAGACCTCCCTCCATGCTAGGCAGGCAGACATTGTGATGTGTATCTTAGCCCCCTGGTTTTCCTTTTTTTTTTTTTTTTTTTTTTTTTTTGAGACGGAGTCTCGCTCTGTCGCCCAGGCTGGAGTGCAGTGGCGCGATCTCGGCTCACTGCAAGCTCCGCCTCCCGGGTTCACGCCATTCTCCTGCCTCAGCCTCCCGAGTAGCTGGGACTACAGGCGCCCGCTACCACGCCCGGCTAATTTTTTGTATTTTTAGTAGAGACGGGGTTTCACCGTGTTAGCCAGGATGGTCTCGATCTCCTGACCTCGTGATCCACCCGCCTCGGCCTCCCAAAGTGCTGGGATTACAGGCGTGAGCCACCGCGCCCGGCCTGGTTTCCCTTTTAAGGAACCCCTGAGAATGGTAATATTATTATCCCTATTTTACAGAAGAGTTGGCTTACATTTAAAAGCAGTAGTAGTGAACCCCAGAGGCACCTTGCCTGACTTTAAATTTTGGTCCCCTATTTACTAGCTGTGTGATTTTGAGCAAGTTGCTTAACCTCTCTGTGTCTCAGATTCCTGATCTGTTAAAAGAGAATAATACTTTTGCATTATGGTTATTGTAAAGATGATAATGCATGCTACGTGCTTAGCAGAGTACCTTGCACTAAGCGAGTTTAGGATAAATATTAGCCATCATTATTGTTATGAGAGAGGTTAAATATCCCGCTCCTAGAAATATCAGCAGCCCTTGTAAAAGGCATGTCAGCCTGTTTCTGGAGCCAATGTTCTCCACCACTCTAGGGTGTATGCACCTCATGTGTTGTGTTATGTTATGAATCGAATTGAAGGCCAAGTGCTATAGTCTTTGGAAAAAATTATTACAGCTTAAAAAAGATCAGAAAAATTTATTTTAGAAATTTGAAGGTATCAGAACATTGTACATATTCGATTCATCCTATAACTGAAATTGAAGGATGGATATATATGATTTGCAAATAAAATAAAAGTACACATAAAGTGATTTAGTTTGAGTATCTCCAGTAATGGAAATGGCAAGAAAGTGGCATTTCTTGCAAGGATAATGAACAATTTACAAGAGAAGTAAATACAATCTGTAGCTCATGAAAGTCTTAGCAATAAGCACCTGTGGTAAAAAGAAACCTATTAGGGCTTGAATGCGGGCTAGATTAGGTGTGGTGACGGATGACGCTAAGAGTTTTATGTGGGGGGTGGAAGGGCAATTCAAGAGGGATAAAGTAATATAATGGTAATAGGCTGCCTCTTTCTGGGGTTCTGAACAGAAGAGGAAAGAGCCATTTAGGAGAGGGAACTGGCCAGCTTCCCTTCTCTGAAGGCATATGCCTCAAGGATGCCCTACTTAGCACTGACATTGCAGAATTGTTCTCCTGTTTCTCCGAATTTTTTAGAACAAAAAGATTTAAGATATTTGAGCCCCTAGATGAGGTCCTGCTTATTCGGCAGCTCTTTCTATCTCACCCTTTCTAAGGAGCTCAGAATCTGAGCTTGATTTTAAAATCTGTGTAACTGTGTGATATTATAATCATCACTTCTCTGGAAAAATGTTGAGCACAATGGAAGAACAGAGGAAAAGCAGCAACTCTGTCTGGGATTGTGAGAAACAAGATCACTTCCCCAAGTTTCTTGTCATATGAATTTGTTAGGTAGAGGAGAGAAAAGGAACTGCATGTGAAAGGGAATGGTGAGAAGTGCATTTGGGGGAGGTGGCCGGGAAAAAAACACGTTTATTATCTCCTCTTTGAAATGTGTGCTTGAAAATTTTGAATTTTTCAGATTTTTGAAAGAACTTTGTTCAGTTCCTCCAAGTTTAACTGTTCTTCCCTCATTAAGACATTTTTTTTTTCTATGAGCACTGGCCCGAATCAGCGCTTCCTCAGGTTATAGCTTTTATGAATCATTACATTTTCCTCGTCTCTGTGGGAATTGGCCTCTCCCCAATTTCCTGCATTGGTCTATAGTTTTCCTTAAGAACTTGAAAAGCAAAAATTAGACTTTGTTGTATAGAATAAGTGGTGAATGAGCACATGCACCAGAAATCAACATAAGAACAAGTCCTTTTGAGTGTTCAAAACTGGTGTATTATTTGTGACTCAGACTCCTTAAATTTCGTTTACATGTAGCAATTTACTTCAGAACTCAGTATTCATATGTTCAAACAATTTTTTGTCCCCTCTGTGTTCTCTCCAACCCTCACTCCCATCCTATTAACAAGCACTTCCCAAAGGCCCGATTTTATTGTACTCATCTAATTGGTAAGCGTGCTCAGTTTATATCAGTGACAGTTTAGCATATTTTAGAAAATTTTACATTACATGATTTCATGAACTGGAACAAGACAGGGTTCATTCAGCATTGTACAAATGAACAAGGGGTGGGTATATATGTGTGTTGCTCACATTACTAAACTATTACAGTGTTATCCAAACTTGAACATGCATCAAGCTCACCTAGAGGTTCTTATTTCCAGAGTTTATCATGCAGGAGGTCTGGGATAGGGCCTGATAATCTGTATTTCTAATAAGCTTCCAGGTGATGCTGCTGCTGCTGTCCCAGAGACCACACTTTGAGAACCACCAGGCTTTAGCAATCTAGGGGGATAATTCACAAGGGGGAGTGAAGGAGGCTCCACCAGCTGGCTGTTGACATTCACTGAAGGAACGGAGGGATGATAGGCCTGAATGCTCAGCAGATGAAAGAAATAGAAGGATGGTGAACAAATGTGGAATGAGGAAATATGCCTTAGACCCTTCTGAAGCACAAGTAGATGACTTCTTGGGGCTGGGAAGCAGTGCAAGGCAGGAGGCAGAAATGGAGCAACTGAGGTTCAGTTATGACTTCTTGAAGAGGACATTATAGGGAAGCAGGAGAAGGAAGGGTACAGAGATCAAACTTCCACACACAACAGCCCTTGTTTCAAATCCAGGGTCTTCCAATTTACCCAGGTGTTTCGATGTTTTCATGAGTTAACCTCCCTGACTCTCAATTGTCTTCTCTGTGAAGTGTGGGCAGTTGTGGTGACCTCATGGAGACTAAAACTGCATCAGACACTAGCTATAAAATAAAATATTAAAATACTTCTTTTAGTCATAATGAGAGGATCAGCTAATGATGATCACAATTCTGGACCCATGAATCACATTTGATATGTATTTGTGTCCAAGCAGAACTTATAATGATTGGATTAACATAATAAATTTGAGGCATAGCAGATAATTAAAAACTGCAGAAGAGCCAGGTCCCTCACCTTCTATTACTGGGAATGCAGAACAGTTATGGTTGAACTAAAGCAAAAAAAAAAACAATAATAATACAGACAATAACAGCAATGAATATTTACTGAATTCCTTCTGAGTTTCTATGAGCCATGCCACCACAATTTTAAAATGTGTATATATACACACTCGTGTGTGTATGTGTTTGTACAATCCTTCACAGAACTCTATAATAAAATAGGCATTATTAGCAGTCCAACTTACTTTGAGAAAAACTGAGATACAGGCAAGGTATAGACCATATAAGAAATACCCCAGAGGCATAAAAATTGACATTTAGCATTAAATAAGTTCAAAGGTATTGAGCTTTCCTTGATCCGTATGTATCTTGCCCTGTCTTTGTTTGTTCCATAGTATTCTTTATTGTTCCAAGATCTTAAATATTCCATTAAACATTTCTATAGCAATCCATTTGCTATGTTCACAATCCCTCACCATGTTTCTGACATTTTCTCTCCGTTCCTGGCATGCTGCTTTTTTCTAAATGTGTGATTAATGGTAACCTCCAAAGACCAAGGTGGTGGAACCAGTTGTGGCTGTGCTTGTTTCCTTTCCATATCCAATCACGAAGGGCAGGGCATAATACAATATCAGCCATCCTGTGGGAGAGTGGAGGTCAGCACTACCCCCCTAGCTAGTCAGATTGACTTTTTCAGAAAGAGTTACCAACCTGGTTTCCATCAGTGGACCAGGCTTCAAAGGGAACACTAGCCTGGCCTACTCACAGAGATTGCTCTGCTTTCAGAGAGAGGAAAGTTGACAACCAAACACCCTTGCTATTAATCACCTCCTAACTCAAACTCTGACTCCTGAGCTGGCGTAGCATCTCATTATCTAGCTATGTCTTCCTGCCTTTCATTGTTTCTCCTTACCTCCATCCCTAGCTTCAGGAGACTCTCCACCTTTTTCACCTGTGCCCTGTTGAGAATGAGCAATGCCCTAGTCTAGAATACCAGAAAATATAAGAATTTAGTAAGTAAAACATATTATTCTAAGGGGATCAAGTCAGTATAGTTTGTTGCTTTAAGCTAAAAGGCTATAAGAGATAATTGGCACCCTACATTGAAATAGAAAAGTTGCCACTATTTCTAGAGGTTGTTATGTGGGTGAAATTGCTTAAACTTCAAAATTAAAGTCAGTTTGAAATTTATAATTTTATGGCTTAGGGCTTTTTAGTGATACTGTTGAGCAAACAATAACATTCTCACCTTGCAGGAGCGTTTTTTAAGATATGATAGATATCCTATTTTTTTGGATATGAATATAGAAGAAAGATTCCCCTTATTTAGGGAATCCTTCTGTTTTGTTTTCTTTCTTTGTTTTGTTTTTTGAGACGAAATCTCGCTCTTGTCCCCCAGGCCGGAGTGTGATGGTGCAATCTCGGCTCAAGCAATTCTCCTGCCTTGGCCTCCCAAGTAGCTGGGATTACAGGCACCTGCCACCATGCCTGGCTAATTTTTGTGTTTTCAGTAGAGACTGGGTTTCACCATGTTGGCCAGGCTGGTCTAGAACTCCTGATCTCAGGTGATCCACCTGCCTCAGCCTCCCAAAGTGCTGGGATTACAGGCGTCAGCCACCGTGCCCGGCCCCCTCTCCTGTTTTCGTAGCTTTTTCAATGCCTATCTTTATTTCTGAGCTTATAATAATACACTGAAATGATCTACTTACAGCTACTTCTCACACGGGCCTATGAGTTAGTGGGACCCTGTCTTATTCATAACTGTATCCTCAGCATCTAACTCAGTACTTGGGGTATAAAATGTGTCTTAAAGAATGTTTGTCAAGTAGAACTCAATTGAGGTGGGACTAAAGACATTGGTAGGAGGGGTTGTTTTCAGATTAAGGGATATTATGAATGTTTGTGGTATTACAGCTGTGATAGTTAATTTTAATTTTATGTGTCAGTTTGATTAGATCATGGAATGGCTAGATATACAATTAAATAATAATATATCCATGCAAAAGTAATTGTGGTTTTTGCCATTGAAAGCAATGGCAAAAACCACAATTACTTTTGTACCGATTATATGGTTTGGCTGTGTCCCCATCCAAATCTCATCTTGAATTGTAACTCCCACAATATCCATGTGTCATGAGAAGAACCCGGTGGGAGGTAATTGAATTACGGGGGTGGGCCTTTCCTGTGCTGTTCTCATGATAGTGAATGAGTCTCATGAGATCTGATGGTTTTAAAAATGGGAGTTTCCCTGCACAAGTTCTCTCTCTTGTCCCTGCCATGTAAGAAGTGCCTTTTGCCTTCCACCATGATTGTGAGGCCTCCCTAGCCACATGGACCTGTAAGTCCACTTTTAAACCTCTTTCTTTTGTAAATTGCCCAGTCTCAGCTATGTCTTTATCAGCAGTATGAAAATGAACTAATACAACTGATCTAATATTTCTGAGTCTCTCTGTGAGGATGTTTCTATAAGACATTAGCTTTTGAATTGATAAGACTGAGTAAAGTGGATTATCTTTTCCAATGTTAGTGGGCATCATCTAATCCATTGAGGGCCTGAATAGAACAATAAGATGAAGGAAGAGAGGATTTGCTGGCTCTCTGCCTGACTGTTTGAGCTGACACATCAATCCTTTCCTGCCCTTGGACTGACACCTAAACCATTGGCTTTCATGCTCTCAGGCCTTTGAATTATGCCACTCTCCTGTGTGTGTCTCTCATTCATAGATGACAGAATTTGGAACTTATTAGCCTCCATAATCTCATGAACCAATACCATATAAATATATGTGTGTGTTTGTGTGTCTGTGTGTGTGTGTGAATATATGTGTATATACGTGGTATTTTTAAAAATCCTATATATGGTATATATTGTACATTTTTAAATATATATATATATGCCATATACATACCAAATATGGTATTTATGGTGTGTGTATGTATATATATGGTATTTTAAAAAATAAGACATATAGACAGATAAATAGAATCTCCTAATATATGTGTATCCCTATTAGTTATGTTTTATTTTACTCTATTAAGTTCTGGGGAATATGTGCAGGATGTGCATGTATGTTACATAGGTAAAAGTGTGCCATGGTGGTTTGCTGCACCTATCAACCCATCACCTAGATATTAAGCCCAGCATGTGTTACCAATTTTTCCTAATGCTCTCCCACGACCCCCATCCTCCCTTGACAGGCCGCAGTGTCTGTTGTTCCCCTCCCTGTGTCCATGTGTTCTCATTGTTCAGCTTCCACTTATAAGTGAGAACATGCAGTGTTTGGTTTTCTGTTCCTGTGTTAGTTTGCTGAGAATAATGACTTCCAGCTCCATCTGTGTCCCTGCAAATGAGAGGACATGATCTCATTCTTTTTTATGGCTGCATAGTATACCATGGTGTATATGTACCACATTTTAAAAATCCAGTCTACTATTAAGGGGCATTTGAGTTGATTGCATGTCTTTGCTATTGTGAATAGTGCTGCAATGAATATACGGGTGCATGTGTCTTTATAATAGAATGATTTATATTTCTTTGGGTATATACCCAGTAATGGGATTGCTGGGTCAAATAGTATTTCTGGTTCTAAATCTTTGAGGAATCACCACACTTTCTTCCACATTGGTTGAACTAATTTACATTCCCACCAACAGTGTAAAAGTGTTCCTATTCCTTTGCAACCTTGCCAGTATCTGTTGTTTCCTGACTTTTTAATAATCATCATTTTGACTGGTGGTGTGAGATGGTATCTTATTGTGATTTTGATTTGCATTTCTCTAAGGATTAGTGATGTTCAGCTTTTTTTCATGTTTTTTGGCTGCATGTTTGTCTTCTTTTGAGAAGTGTTAGTTCATGTCCTTAGCCCACTTTTTTTTTTTCTCAGAAATTTGCTTAAGTTTCTTGTAGATTCTGGATATTAGAACTTTGTTAGATAGATAGATTACAAAAATTTTCTCCCGTTCTGTAGGTTGTCTGTTTGCTCTGATGATAGTTTCTTTTGCTGCGCAGAACCTCTTTAGTTTAATTAGATCTCATTTGTCAATTTTTGTTTTTGTTGCAATTGCTTTTCGCAATTTCATCATAAAAATATTTGCCCCTGCCTTTGTCCTGAATGGTATTGCCTAGATTTTCTCCTGGAGTTTTTATAGTTTTGGGTTTACATTTAAGTCTTTAATCCATCTTGAGTTAATGTTTGTATAAGGTATAAGTAGGGGTCCAGTTTCAATTTCCTGCATATAGTTAGCCAGTTCTCCCAGCACCATTTGTTAAATAGGGAATCCTTTTCCCATTGCTTGTTTTTGTCAGTATGTCAAAGATCAGATGGTTATAGATGTGCAGTTTTATTTCTGAGTTATCTATTCTGTTCCATTGATCTATGTGCCTGTTTATGTTTCAGTACCATGCTGTTTTGGTTACTGTAGCCTTATAGTATATTTTGAAGTCAGATAGCATGATGCCTCCAGCTTTGTTCTTTTGCTTAGGATTGTCCTGGGTATACAAGCTCTTTTTTGGTTACATATGAATTTTTTAAAAGTTTTTCTTAATTATGAAAGAATTTAAAAATGTCAGTGGTGTTTAATGGGAATAGCATTGAATCTACAAATTGCTTTGGGCAGTATGGCCATTTTCATAATATTGATTCTTTCTATCCATGAGCATGGAATGTTTTTTCATCTGCTTGTGTCCTCTCTGATTTCCTTGAGCAGCGGTTGCTAGTTCTCCTTGAAGAGGCCCTTCACCTTCCTTGTTAGCTGTATTCCTGGGTATTTCATTCTTTTTGTGGCAACTGGGAATGGGAGTTCACTCATGATTTGACTCTTGGCTTGTCTGTTGTTGGTAAATAAGAATGCTTGTGATTTCTCCACATTGATTTTGCATCCCGAGACTATGCTGAAATTGCTTATCTGCTTAAAAAGCTTTTGGGCTGAGTTGATGAGGTTTTCTAGATATAGGATCATGCCATCTGCAAACAGGGACAATTTGACTTCCTCTCTTCCTATTTGAATACCATTTATTTCTTTCTCTTACCTGATTGCCCTGGCAAGAACTTCCAATACTATGTTGAATAAGAGTGGTGAGAGAGGGCATCCTTGTCTTGTGCCAGTTTTCAAGGGGAATGCTTCCAGTTTTTGCCCATCCAGCATGATATTGGCTATGGGTTTGTCATAAATTGCTCTTATTATTTTGAGGTATGTTCCTTCAATATCTAGTTTATTGAGAGTTTTTAATATGAAGGGATGTTGAATTTTATCGAAGACCTTTTCTGCATCTATTGAAATAATCATGTGGTTTTTGTCTTTAGTTATGTTTATAGGATTAGGACGAATTATGTTTATGGATTTAAATATGTTGAACCAGCCTTGCATCCCAGGGATGAAGCTGACTCAACTGTGGTGGATAAGCTTTTTGATGTGCTGCTGGGTTTGGTTTGCCTGTATTTTATTAAGGATTTTTGCATCAATGTTCATCAGGGATATTTGCCTGAAATTTTCTTTATTTGCTGTATCTCTGCCAGGTTTTGGTATCAGGATAATGCTAGCCTCATAAAATGAATTTGGGAGGAGTTTCTCCTTTTCAATTGTTTGGAATAGCTTCAGAAGAAAAAGTACCAGCTCTTCTTTGTTCCTCTGGTAGAATTCAGCTATAAATCCATCTGTTTCTATGCTTTTTTTGATTGGTAGGCTATTTATTACTGCCTTAATTTCAGAACTTGTTATTGGTCTATTCAGGGGTTCAACTTCTTCCTGGTTCAGTCTTGGAAGGGTGTATGTGTCCAGGAATTTATCCATTTCTTCCAGATTTTCCAGTTTATTTGCATAGAGGTGTTTACAGTATTCTCTGATGATTGTATTTTTGTGGGGTCAGTGGTGGTATCCCCCTTATTATTTCTGATTATGTATATTTGAATCTCCTTTCTTTTCTTCATTAGTCTGGCTATCAATCTATTTATTTTATTGATTATTTTCAAAAAAGCCAGCTCCTGGATTCATTGATTTTTTGAAGGGTTTTTCATGTCTGTAGCTTCTCCAGTTTCACTCTGATCTTGGTTATTTCTTGTATTCTGCTAGCTCTGGTGTTTGCTCTTTCTCCTCTAGTTCTTTGAGCTGTGATATGAGAGTGTCAATTTGAGATCTTCCTTGCCTTTTGATGTGGGCATTTAATGCTATAAATTTTCCTCTTAACACTGTTTCAGCTGTGTCCCAGACATTCTGGTACATTGTTTCTTTGTTCTCATTAGTTTCAAAGAACTTCTTGATTTCTGCCTTAATTTCATTACTTACGCAGAAGTTATTCAGGAGCAGGTTGTTCAATTTCCATGTAGTAGAGTTGTTTTGAGTGGGTTTCTTAATCTTGAGTTCTAATTTGATTATGCTGTGGTCTGATAGATTGTTTGTTATGACTTCAGTTATTTTGCACTTGCTGAGGAGTGTTTTACTTCCAATTATGTGATCAATTTTAGAGTAAGTGCCGTGTGTCGCTGAGAAAAATGTATATTCTCTTGTTTGGGGGTGGAGAGTTCTATAGATATCTATCAGGTCCACTTGATCCAGAGGTGAGTTGAAGTCCTGAAAATCTTTGTTAATTTTCCACCTCAATGATCTGTGTAATACTGACAGCAGGGTATTAAAGTATCTCAGTATAATTGTGTGGGGTTCTAAGTCTCTTTGTAGTCTTTAAGAACTTATTTTATGAATCTGGGTGCCTCTGTATTGGGAGCATATACATTTGGAATAGTTAGCTCTTCTTGTTGAATTGAAGCCTTTACCATTATGTAATGCCCTTCTTTGTCTTTTTTTACCTTTGCTGGTTTAAAATCTATTTTGTTAGAAACTACAATTGCCACCCCTGATTTTTTTCTGCTTTCCCTTTGCTTGGTAAACTTTCCTCTTTCCCTTTATTTTGAGCCTTTGTGTGTCTTTGCATGTGAGATTTTTTTTTTTTTTAAAAACAGCACACCAATGGGTCTTGTCTGTTTATCCAGCTTGCTATTCTGTGTCTTTTAATGGGGAATTTAGCCCATTTACATTTAACGTTAATATTGTTATGTGTGAATTTGATCCTGTCATCGTGATGCTGGTTGGGTAATTCTGTAGACTTGTTAATGTAGTTGCTTCATAGTGTTGTTGATCTGTGTACTTCAGTGTGTTGTTGCAGTGGCTGATATTGGTTGTTCCTTCCCATTTTTAGTGCTTCCTTCAGGAGCTCTTGCAAGGCAGACCTGGTGGTGACAATGTCCTTTGGCATTTGCTTGTGTGAAAAGGATTTTATTTCTCTTTCACTTATGAAGCTTAGTTTGGCTGGTGTTTTAATGTGTTCTCATGCTGGTGATAAGCACAGGTATCCTAAAACTTAAAGTATAATAATAATAAAATAAAAAAAAATACCTGAGATTGGGTAATTCATAAAGAAAAAGTGGTTTAACAGACTCACAGTTCCATGTGGCTGGGGAGGCCTCACAATTATGGTGGAAGGCAAAAGGCACGTCCTACATGGTGACAGACAAGCGATAATGAGAGCCAAGTGAAAAGCGAAATCCCATTGTAAAACTATCATATCTCATGAAACTTATTCACTGCCACCAGAACAGTAGAGGGGAAACTGCCCCCATGATTCAATTACCTTCCACCGGGTCCCTCCCATGACAAAGGAAAGTTGTGGAAGCTACAATCAAGATGAGATTTGTGTGGGGACACAGCCAAATCATATCAGCCATATATGAAATTTTGGGTTGGAAATTCTTTTCTTAAAGAATGTTGAATATTGGCCCCCAACCTCTTCTGGCTTGTAGGGTTTCCACTGAGAGATCTGCTGTTAGTCTGATGGGCTTCCCTTTGTAAGTGACCTGGCCTTTCCCTCTGGCTGCCCTTAACAATTTTCCTTCATTTCAACCTTGGAGAATCTGATGATTATGTGTCTTGGGGTTGATCTTCTCGTGGAGTATCTTACTGGGGTTCTCTGGATTTCCTGAATTTGAATGACGGCCTGTCTTGCTATGTTGGGAAGGTTCCCCTGGATGATATCCTGAAGTGTGTTTTCCAACTTGGTTCCATTCTCCTCATCTCTTTCAGGTACTCCAATCAGTCATAGATTTGTTCTTTTTACATAGTCCCATAGTTCTCAAAGGTTTTGTTTCTTCTTTTTTATTCTTTTTCTCTAATATTGTCTGCCTGCCTTATTTCGGCAAGATAGTCTTTAAGCTCAGATATTCTTTCTGCCACTTGGTTGATTCAGCTATTGATACTTGTGTATGCTTCATAAAGTTCTCATGCTGTGTTCCTCACTCCATCAGGCCATTTATGTTCCTCTCTAAACTGGTTATTCTAGTTAATGGTTCCTGTAACCTTTTATCCTGGTTATTAGCTTCTTTGCATTGGGTTAGAATATAATCCTTCAGCTCAGAAAAATTCACTGTTACCCACTTTCTGAAGCCATCCACCTCAGCTTCAGCCCCACTCTGTCCCCCTGCTGGAGAAGTGTTGCAATCATTTTGAGGAAAAGAGGCATTCTGGCTTTGGGAATTTTCAGTGTTGTTGTGATGGTTTTTCCTCCCTTCATGGATTTATCTACCTTTGCTTTTTGAGGCTGTTGACCTTTGGATGGGGTTTTTGTGTGGTGTCTCTTTTTGTTGATGCTGTTGTTATTGTTGCTTTCTGTTTGTTTCTTTTTCTTCTAATAGGCCCCTCTTCTTCAGGTCTGCTGCACTTTGCTGGGGGTCCACTCCAGACTCTGTTCATCAGGATATCATCAGTGGAGGCTGCAGAACAGCAAAGATTGCTGCCTGCCCCTTCCTCGGGGAGTTTCGTCCCAGAGGGACACCAACCTGATGCCAGCCGGAGCTCTCCTGTATGGGGTGTCTGGCTACCCCTGTTGGGAGTTCTCACCCAGTCAGGAGGCATGGGATCAGGGACCCGCTTAAAGAAGGAGTCTGGCTGCCCTTTAGCAGAGTTGGTGCGCTAGGCTGGAGGAATCTCCCTTGTCTGGATCACCCAGACTCTTCAGAGCAAGCAGGCAAGAAAGATTAAGTCCACTAAACCTGAGACTGCAGCTACCCCTCCCCTGAGGTGCTCTGTCCCAGGGAGACGAGAGTTTTGTCTGTATATCCCTGGCTGGAGTTGCTGGAATTCCTGCAGGGAGGCTCTCCCTGGTGAGGGGGAATGGATGGATCCAGGTCCCACCTAAAGAAGCATTCTGGCCATGATCTGTCACAGCCACTGTACTGCGCTGTGGGGAATACTGCCCAGTCCTAACCATCCAGTCTCCCAAGCACTGGCAGGGGAAAACCGCCGAGTAGAGCCTCAGTAATGGCAGTGATCCCTTCCCCAAGGAACTCAGTCATCCCAGGCAGACTCTAGGCTGTTGTGCTGGCCAGTGGGGATTCCAAGTCAGTGGGTCTTATCTTGTGGGGTTTCATGGGAATGGGACCTGCTGAGGGAGGCTGCTTGGCTCCCTGGCTTCAGCCCCCTTTCCACATGAATGGACAGCTCTCCTGCCTCCGTGGAGTTCCAGGAGCTGCTGGAGTATGTAAAACCTCCTGCAGCTCAGTGCCTGCCTGAATGGCCACCGACCCGAGCAACTGTTGTGGGTCTGCCAGTTTCGTGCTTGGGACCCAAGGCCCTGGTAGTGTAAGCACACGAGGGAATCTTCTGATCTGCAGATTCCAAAAATCCATGGGAAAAGAGTAGAACCCCAGGTGGGTAGCACAGTCCCTCGCCACCTCCCTTGCCTTGGGTAGGGAGGTCCCTTTGCCCCGTGCAGCTCCAGGGTGAGCCATCGCCCAAGCCTGCTTTTCTTTGCTCTCCATGGGTCACATCAACCGCCTAGTCAGTCTCAATGAGACAATCTGGGTACCTCAGCTGGAAATGCAGAAATCATGCCGCCTTTTGCATATGTCTCAGTGGAAGCTGCAGACCGGAGCTGTTTCTACTAGGCCATGTTTGCCCCTCCCCCAAGTTTTTTTTTTTTTTAAACCCTAACTAATATGCCAGCTCTCACTAAGTCATAAAACCTAGGGTAGATCTGTTAATAGGCATAGTTTTTAGAACTTATGCTTAATGACTGCAATGTCATCTGATATAAACACTCAAATTTCAGTCTTCCAGGACCACACTAATAATGGGTCTATAAATTCTCTGTGTTTAACATTGAGGTGCCTTTCCCATTCAAGATGGGTCATTATTAAAAACCTCTAATTAATACTATCTCCTACTTCCAACATACAGTTTATCTTACCCTGCTTCATCCATCGCCATATGTTTGTTTAAATCAAGAAACTCAGGCAGGGTGTGATATAAAGAAACATAGACTTTAGGCTTGGCTTTTCAAGATAATTGGGGTTTTAGGGGGATGACGTTGGCATTTTAGCTGGAGTCAGAATGTGGTCAAAGGGAGATATAGAGGCCTTCACTGAGTGGGGTCTCTCCATGTTTTTCCTTCTATAAGCTTTGTGAAGACAGATGACAAGTCTGCCTTTGGAAAGTTCTTAGATGGAAAAGAGAGGATGTCAAGCCAATTAGGCCCACAGCGAGCAGGCAGCGGAGAGCTATTAAAATAAGATCAGGCCTAGTCCCCCGTTAGTTATCTCCGCAGCACGCCCTGCCATCATGATTTTTGCTATCCATGTCCATGATCCCTTTCACTCCTGGATTATCTGAGAGTTGACTTTCACTTTTGCTACAAACTCAAACATTCCTTGATAGGCAAGGTATATTTTCTAATATGCAAGTTAGATACCTTGGAGATCATTTTCTCCTTGACTTTTGAAAAATGCATCTCTTTTCTTTCAAAGACAAAACATTAAGGACACACTCAAAACTGTCAAGTCTGATCCAAATTTTTTTCTTGACCCCCTGATGAGACTAAATTCAAAACCAATTAGCTGTTTCATGACTTTCACCTTTGATGGATGGCAATAGTTACTTTTCTCCCCCCAGGAGTAAAAATAAGAATCAGAGAGCTGAAAAGGATAAAACAGCTTTTGAGTCAGAAATCTTCAGGGTTTACTTATTTTAGTGATTACCCAGGGCAAAATTGTAGCGTTTTTCTCGTTGATAATGGACACAGAGAGTAAGTAGCCCCAGCATCTATTGTAAAGATAAGAGAGCCGTTTCAGTGTGTTAGAAGACCTGTTCCAGGTGACTGATTCAACTGTGGCTAAAATAGAAATCCCGGGATTCTCTATTCTACACGTTTTTTTAACAGACTGAGTTTTCTCCAGACCCAGTGCCTCCTTGGTGGGTTGCACACAGAATTTGTTCTTTGGCATGGAGGAAAAGTGTTTGGTATTGAATTTCAAAGTTGTGCATATTTACTCTGAAGCCCTGGTGAGTCATTTTCAGTGCTCACTGTTGTCTCTTTCATTTGCAACTCTCAAATGATGCAGAAGAGACACCTTTCCAACAGGTAATTCTCCCAGAAAGGGGTCACCGTAAGCACGTTTACCATAGAAATGTTCTAATCATCCCTCTCTCTGTATTTCTATCAGTCTTTGCTCAAGATACTTACTCTAAGGCTGCCTGGAATTCTCCTGTTGCTCTCATTCTTTAGAACTAAATCAAATGCCACCTCTTCTATTAAGACTTTCTGAATATATGTAACCTCAAGCCCCTGTAACTCTTGAGGCTGTGGTTTATTGACATTTGTAGAACACCCCTGCTAACATGATATCTAGGAATGGTTGATTGGTGCTTCAGAGGAAGCCTCAGGCTTAGCAGTGAACTGAGTCACCATACTCCTATGTTGCACGACCGCCTCTTGATCATTTATGAAGTAGAGTGTGCTGCTCTGTCAGGCTCTGTGATGAGCACTTATTGTATGTAATTGTATTAGTCTGTTTTCACGCTGCTGCTAAAGACATGCTTTAGACTGGGCAATTTACCAAAAAAAAAAAAAAAAGAAGAAGAAGTTTATTGGGCTTACAGTTCCACTTGGCTGGGGAGGCCTCACAATCATGGTGGAAGGTGAAGGGCTTGTCTTACATGGATGGCAGCAGGCAAAGAGAGAGAGAGAGAGAGATTGTGCAAGGAAATTCCTGTTTTTAAAACTATCAGATCTTGTGAGACTTATTCACTATCACAAGAACAGCATGGGAAAGACCCACTCCCGTGATTAAATTACCTCCCACCAGGTTTCTCCCACGACACGTAGGAATTATGGGAGTTACAATTCAAGATGAGACTTGGGTGAGGACACAGCCAAGCCATATCAATAATTATTTAACACTATAGCAGTCATGCAAATGTGACTTGAAGACCTCCAATAATAGAGTGCTTACTTGACTAGGTCAGACACCTGTTGGCTCTGTAATCTATCATCACATTTGTATGGAGGCCACTCTTCCCATGGGCATGTTCTTAGCCAGTGACTGAGTGTGGCAGGGATACTAAGGCAGGTCAATTCCAGGAAACGTGTATGTTGACTATGGATAACTGTGACTCCAGGAACCCCGGACAGTGGACTTTGATCTTGCTGAACCCTCTTTAGGCTTCACGCTGGTCTGGGATGCTTCCAGGAATGTTTCTTCCCTCTCATCTTCACTAGCATTGGGCTTGTTTCCCAGCCTATCCAGCTTCATATTTTCTTTCTCATGCTTCTCTCCTATTACATATTTGGACATTTATTGCAGTCTTGGCATTTGTATCTTGGAGAACATGAACTAATACAAATGCTTAGAATAAGTCTGTGAGGCAAGTGCTGTTTTCCTTATATTTAGATGAGGAAAAACTAAACCCTAAGAACCTCCTGAGGTCCTACTGGCCTGTTACTAGAGGATAGCAGACCTGTAGTTAAAACCCAGGTCAGGATGACTCCAAACCCCACAATTTCAATGACCACTCTGTTTTCTTAGCATACCTAGAGGTGAACGGCACTCAAAAACAAGCAGAACAAAACTTCCTAGATGGGCTAAAAGTGGACTAGATAGAGCTGAAGAAAATATTTATAAATTAGATGATAAAACAGGGAAAAATTATCAAGAATGAAGCTTAAAGTGATAGAGATATAATGTAATACTTGACATATAGCTTACTGAAGTTGCAAACGGAAAGGATAGAAAGAATGGGGGTAAGAAAGAATTTGAGGAAGGAGTGACTACTCTTCTTTTTTTTTTTTTTTGAGACAGAGTCTCACTCTGTCACCCAGGCTGGAGTGCAGTGGCACTATGGCGGCTCACTGCAATCTCTGCCTCCCGGGTTCACGCCATTCTCCTGCCTCAGCCTCCCGAGTAGCTGGGACTACAGGCACCTGCCACCATGCCCGGCTAATTTTTTTGTATTTTTAGTAGAGACGGGGTTTCACCATGTTAGCCAGGGTGGTCTCGTGGTCTCAGTCTCCTGACCTCATGATCCGCCTGCCTCGGCCTCTCAAAGTGCTGGGATTACAGGCGTGAGCCACCATGCCTGGCCAGGAGTGACTACTTTTAAATGAGTTCTTAGAAACTGTGACTAAGAACATTTAATAATTTAGCTAAGGGAAATAGCTGAGATGCATCTCTGAGTTTTTCTGAGTCTGTAGCCAGGCCCTTTTCCAACACATTTGCAGCCAGTTGGCTCTTCAAGTCATTTTCACAAACTCAGTAATTAAACCTTGTTTTTCATGTTGGATATTTAATCAGTTGACACCTGTTTTCTTTTATTTGTTTGCCTGCTTTCTAATGTTTTCTTATAAAATCCATTTTATAGTTAACCCATTTTTTTAACGTATTGATCTAATTTTTGGATATTAATCTGTTATTAAATATATTTGGACTTATTTCTAGCTTTATAGCATCCTCTAATAGGTTGGGTTAGCATTCTGAAACAAGGTCAGTATTTGAAAAGTCACTAAGATTATGCCAATTTTCTATCACTAAGTTTATATTACACAGTTCTACTGTTTACCAAACTGTGCTAATCACTTTGAGATTGTAAAAGATAATTATATGTCATGGTTCCTACCTGAAAAAGTATGTCATGTTGAATCTACAAAATGTCAAAACAATAAGCTAATGCATTGAGAAAATAAATCAATTTGGAAAATACATAAGTCCCACTTTTATATAGGTTAATTAAAAATACTGTTTTTATAAATATTTCATTGATAGAAGACTTAATTATTTTTTCATTTTTTAAAGTCCAATCAAATTACTTTCTTATCTGTTACATTTGATTTTTTTCCACTCATATATCTATATTACTGATACATTTTTAATTTTTAAAAATTAAAATACACTTCATATATCATACATTTACTCGTTTAAAGTGTACAATCCATGATTTTTAGTATATTGACAGTCTTAAAACTATCACCATAACTAATTACAGAACATTTTCATCACTTCAAAAAAAACCTAATTCCTGTTAACATTATGAACCATTCTTCCTCTCTCCCAGCCCTAGAGAACCACTCACTAACTAATTTGTTTTCAAGGTTCACACTAATAAAATTTTAATTGTAAACTTCCCTTTCATCAATCTTTGTCATAGAAAAGTAGACATGTTTCCAACTGTAAACCTTATTTCTTATATTATTTACCTTGAATTCAAATCCAAGTAAATAACAAACCAGTGTACAAATTCAAATTAATGGTGGTTACAGTCATCAATCTTTAACTCAGAAAACTAATTTCACCTTTTCCACTTCGGTTCAACTTTTATTGGCTGGCTGGGGAGGAAAGAAGAAAGAATCACTGATGGTAATTACAAAGAGTGAAATATTTGTATAAAATATGATGCTGGTCATATCTTCCATTTTGTTCTAGGCTTCAAGATGTTCAAAATAAAATTTAAATCTATATTTAGCATTCAGTTAAGGCTTTGTAACTGGTACTTTAAAATTCTTTATCTTTCTCACATTTGGGCTACTTATTATTGTTTTCATTATCATTACCATAATTATTATTATTGCTAAATTATCTATCTTTATTGGCTTTTTTCTATATTTTACATTATAAAGACATTATATAGGTTTTATAAGCTACCTATGATACCCTGAATCCTGAGGTATGCTATACAAACTTTTCAGTAAAAACATTTATTGAGAGGTGAATTTGTACTATAAAAAAGTAATATTCTGTGACTATACGTGTTGTGGAAAATTATTTATTTTTAATGATTTTATTTATCTTACCTAAGGTTCTTTTATTGAGTTTTTGGTGAATGTGAATGAAAGATGGGAAACTTAAGAAAATGGACAGAAAAGAGCAATCTATTTGGAGCTGGGACCTCATATTAATCACTTGCTTATTTTCAGGAGCCATTGCCCCAGACCATGGGAAAGGATCAGTCAATATTTATAGGAGATAGAATATCAGGTTTCAGTTTGGGGTCTGAATTGAGACTGTATAGATTGCAGAGAAGGTTTTTATTTTCTTATTTATTTTCTTCTTCTTTTTGATGGCCCTGTTAGATTTTTCTACCTCTAAACTTGGTTATCATCTTTGCTGACTATATTTTCTTTCAAGGTTACTCGAGTATTGGCTGTGATAACAGCTTCAAGCGGCTCGTAACTTGGGGTCATTTTCTCCCAGGGCACACTTGCCGATGTCTGGAGACAATTTGGTTGTCACAATTGGAGAGCAGAGAGTGCTACTGGCATCTCATGGGTAGAAGCCAGGAATAATGCTAAATATTCTATAATGCATTGGATGGTTCCCCACAACAAATAATTGTTCTGGCCCAACATGTCAATAGTGCCAAGACAGAGACACTCTAGTTAAATCCTGATTATACTGATTATATGAATAATTTGAAAGAAACAATCTTTACAATAGTCTGTCTTACTTTCTCTTGCATCATTTGCTTTGGAGAAATCCATGTTATAAGGGCATTAAAACAGTCCTGTGGAATGGCCCACATTGGAAGTCCTACCAACAACTGGCCAGTAGTGCCTGTCCCTGTGGTTGAGTCATCATGGAAGTGCATTCTTTCTCTTCGTCAAGGCAAGCCTTTAGCTGACTCAAGTCTGGCCAGTATCTTGACTTCAAGCTCATGAAAAGCCCTGAGACAGAAATGCTCAGCTGAGGAACTCCCAATGCCTGACCCACAGACTCTACTTGTGATAATGAAACATATTTGGCTTCAATCCTCCATGTTTTGAAGTACATTTTTATGCAACACTTGGTAGTTAATATATTGCTGCTGACCTGTCATGTTTTCAATACCCACTCAATTTCATTTACTATCTCTGGGAGGCAGTGATTGTTTAAGATTTCTTCTGAAGTGTGACATTCGGAATCTACGCAACAAACTCTCTACAACCAGAGGGAGTTAAAAGGGGGATGGAAAGAGTGGAGTTTACTCCAAGGATAATAATTTAATCAGTTCAGAGAACTGAGTCCATTGTTTTTCTCAAAAATATCTAATATGGTGGACTATTGGATTATTAGCTAACTCTTTTTAGTCTACAGGCCCAATCAACCTATGTCATGGAAAAATCCTGTTTTATAGAAAACATCAAATTCTGTTACACCAGTAAAGGTTAGCTCTTTACCTTTTCCCTAGTGGATTTGTATGGTTTGAACAGAATACCAAACTCATAGATATTTCATTATTTCTGAAATTGTGTTACTGCAAAGGCACTTTTTGTTCTCACAGAACTTCATCTGTCTAGAAAAGGTGTTTCTATTTCTCTTTCTAATCTCAACCAGAGAGTACATTAATTCAGATGACTAGTTCTTATTTTAATCACGTTCAAATGAGCCCTTCTGGGATGTGACACACTGTTAACATTTATAGTATAAATTATTATTTAACAACCAACAACTTGGTAATAACTGAAATGTGTTGGTGTTAAGATTATAATAGTGATTTGATGAACACTGTGATAATAAGCTGAGGGGTTTTTTTTAAAGCTAACAGATCAGTTTGGAAAACAATAAATATAGAGATAAGGAAATGATTGTCTTGTATGAGCTACAAAGGACAGCTGTCTGACAATAAAATCAAGTGTGTTTACCATAAAACACAACTAAAGAATTTTGGCAGGAAGGTAAATTTTTTAGAATTCCTTTGGACATTCTACAGTGAAAATAATTTCATTCAAAATTCTCTGAATTGGAATATAGAAAGCCCTGCAATTGAATTGCTGGTAAAATATTAAGACTGTCAGATTCCGGGTCCATGTTAGGATCACCAGCCTGGACATTATGTATTAAGGTTAATCTAACTCCTTGTTCAAGTATGTCCATCTTACAGTTAACTCTGGGTCCCTGAATGACACGCAGAATGCATTATTCATCTTCTGTTTATGCTACATTGTTGACCAAACAGAAGGCACTCAACCAATGTTAGTTAAAGTTAGAAATAAGGGCGGAAAGAGGGAGAAAGAGAATGTCATAAAATAAAACATAAAATGGTCCACTCAGTGATGGATCTTGAGAATGTTCTGTCATTGATGTATAAATATTCGCTGAACATTTACAGTTTCAGAACCCAGGTAACAAAGAGAACATTCCCTAGTCCCAGCCTTAAGTAGTTTATAGGCAGAGGTAACTGAAAATAAATACATCACAAGCATATAGTTAATATTATAATAGGGGCTTAGGGAATACAATTATGGAAAGACAAAGAAGGTACTAAATACTTTCATCAGGGAAATGAATCTTCCTAAAAGTTGTCAGGTAGCAAAGGGCAGAAGGGTATTAGAAAGAGGAATAGTGTCTGCAAGGCCGAGAAGTATGTAAGAGACTGATTCTTTTGGACTTTTGGAGACAATAGCACATTTGCGGCATTTTTTGTTTGTTTTCCTTACTTGTTTCTCTCCTTTCTGTGAGATAATTTGCAATTCCAAGTGTTTCTATGTGACTTATGGTGCCTCAGTCTAGTAGATGTAGACAGCTGCACACCTTTGATGTCAAGGTTGGCCCTGTGACTTGTGTTCAGTGGAGAGGCAATGGAAGTGACCTTGCCATATCCAAACAGAAGCTTTCAGAACCCTCGCCTGGTGTGGATATTGTTTTCTTTTCCTTGTACCATGAGACTGACTCAAAGGTTGGTTTTTAAAGCTTGATTGCAGAGTGGAAAGAGACTGGGAAGAACACAGCAAACTACGGCTCCTAAGATGTAATACAGGAAAGAAACTTTTGTTGCTGGAAGCCACTGAAATAGAGGAGTCGTTGTTTATTATCATAGCATAATCTAATGAAAGCTTACTAAAGCAGTGATCAACATTATAAACCTTACACATTGCCAACGGCTATGGCCATTCTAAGTGTATAATTATGCTGCCTATGGTCATCATTGTGAGAGTATAAGCACACACACACACACAACATTCAAATCGATGTGCAATTAAAGTGCAAACCAAATGTCTTGAATAATTCATGCAGATATCTCACTGGAATCTCACATTTACATGTCTTTGCCAGTTATGGCCTGTATCTGTAAATCTCACAGAAATTGTTTCTGTTATTTATTAATAAAAATCACAGGCAATCGTGAATATACTGATTTTAAATTTAATTTCAATCAGCTATCCTGAATTATAATATAATTATGAGTTAGAATATAAGGATATTTATTTTAGGTTTAAGATTTTAGCTTAGAAGATACCGAGAGTGCATAAAAGAACAGCTGGGGTGTATTGTATCATTTAGTTAAGAAGGAGCTGGGATGCATCCAGGATTGACTATAATGGCTTGTGATGGTCATCCAGGTTCATGGAACACAATAGGGTTAAAGCATAAGGCCAAGCTGACTCCATCAAGAAAGATCTCACCCACTTATATTCATGCTTTGAACAATTGAAAGTTTCTCAATATTTGTAATTGAAATATCTTTTCTCTAGACAACTCATTGTGTACCCAGTAATGTGTATCTACATTGTGCATCCTATAAGCAAATGACATGCACCTTCATGAAAGTCGGTTGAAAGCCCAAAGCTGAGTAAAGCAAGAAGAGGAGAGGACATCTAGTTACAGCATCATATAGCAGGCTTCATGGTGGTATCCATGGCATTTTTAGAATACTTTAAACATAAAGCAGATCCCCTTTTCCTTTTAATTTTAATTCACATATAAAACAACTCTACTTTTTAAAGGGGACAACTCAGTGGCTCTTAGAATGCTCACAAAGTTTTGCAGTCATCACGATAATCTAATTCCAGAACATTTTCATTGTCCCAGAAAGAAATGCTGTACTCAGGCCTGGCTCAGTGGCTCACACCTGTAATCCCAGCACTTTGGGAGACCAAGGTGGGTGGATCACCTGAGGTCAGGAGTTCAAGACCAGCCTAACCAACATGCGAAACCCCATCTCTACTACAAATACAAAATTTAGCCGGGCATGCTGGCACACTCCTATAGTCCCAGCTACTCGGGAGGCTGAGACACAAGAATCACTTGAACCTGGAGGGCCGAGGTTGCAGTGAGCTGAATTGCACCACTACACTCTAGCCTGGGGGACAGAGTGAAACTCCATCTCAAAAAAGAAAAAAAAGAAAAAAAAGCTGCCCTCATTAATGTCACACTCCATTACTTCCTCTCCCAGCCTCTGCAAAACCACTAATCTACTTTCTGTCACAAAGGATTTACCTATTCAGAAGAGTTTATATGAACGTAATCATACAATATGTGACCTTTCATGTCTGGTTTTTTCATTTATAATAATGGTTTCATGGTTCATACATGTTATAGCATTCATCAGTACTTCATTATTTTTAAGGCTGAATAATATTCTATTTTATGGACGTTTGTTTATGCATTCATCCTTTGATAAACATGACTTCGGCTTGTTTCTGTTTTTAGCCATTATGAATAATACTGATCTGAATATTTGTGTATGACTTTTTTTATGGATGAATGCTTTAACTTCTTTTGTGTGTACATGAACAATTGCAATTGCTGGGTCATGTAGTAACTCTATGGATAATATTTTGAGGAACTTTTGAACTGTTTCCCAAAGTGACTGCACATTTTTTTTTTTTATTTCAACCAGGAATGTATGCGGGCTCCAAATTCTCTACATCCTGTCTGTAATAACACATGTCATTGTCCACCTTTTTGATTATGGTCATCCTACTATGTGTGAAATGGTATCTCATTTCAGCTTTGATTTGCATTTCCATGATGACTAATGATATTAAGCTTCCTTACCTGTGCTTCTTGGCCGTTAGTATATTTTCTTTGGAGAAATGTCTATCTAAACATTCACATTAAAAAAAAAAACTGGGTAATCTGTCTCTTTATTTTTTTTAATTCCATTTTTAAAGATTTTATTTTTTAATATAAGCCTCTGGGTCACAGCAAAATTGAGAGGAAGGTACAGAGATTTCCTGTATATCCTGTTCCCACACATGGATTGTCTCCCCCGTTAGCAACACCCCAAAAGGCACATAATGTTTATTCCAACTGACAAACCTGCCTTGACACATGGTTGTCAGCCAAAGTCCACAGTTCACATTACAGTTCACTCTTGGTGTTGTACATTCTATGGTTTTGGACAAATGTATAATGACATATACTCACCCTTATAGTATTCAGAATATTTTTACTTCCATAAAAATTCTGCAAGCTCCGCTAATTCATTCCTCACTCCCCACTAGCCCCTGGCAACTACTGTTCTTTGTACTAGCTCTACTAGTTTTGCCTTTTTCACAAAGTGATATAGTTGTAATGTCTTTTATTCTCATGTTGTAAAGGTTCTTTAAATATTCTGGACACTAGACCCTTATTAAATATATGATTTGCAAATGCAGTCTTCAATTTTATGAATTATATTTTTACTTTCTTGATGTCATCCTTTGAAGCAAATTTTTTTTTAAACTTGGTTTCTATTTCTTTTTTCCCATTTTTGCTGTTGACTTTGGTGTCATAACCAAAATTCAGTTTGTAATCCAAGGTCACATACGCTTATTCACCTTTATTTTAAAAAAATTAATTGTGTAGTTTTGGTTCCTACATTGCTTTTGATTAAGTTTTTGTGTATAGTATGAGGGGGAGGTCCGACTTCATTTCTCTGCACGTGAATATTCAGTTGTGCCTGCACCATTTGTTAAAAAGACTTTTCTTTCTCCCATTGAATTGTCTTAAAACCTTTATCAAAAATCAATTCACCCTAAATATGTCAGCTTAATATGGACTCTCAATTCTATTACATCAGTCATGCAAACATTATTTTTGGAAGGAGGGATGGGAAAGAGCCACTGTTTCTCACTGAAGTGGTTTCATGACAATAGAAAGAGGGAGGATATGAGTAGTTGCTGTAATCAAGTATTGGTGGCCAGCACACAGGGGCGATTTCCTCTCTTCCTTTACTTCAGTTATTCCCACAGGGTGAGTTCATCACTGAAAGGCATTTCTTAAAGTGTGAGCACATATTTTCTCAAAAAATGTAGCAGACACATAAAATGTTCATAACTGTCATGGCAGTGGGCAGAGCACCACACAAAAGACACAGGAAGATTATTCAAACAGAATATTACCTGGGACACAGCTTGAATTATTTGTGATGATGTAAATAGCTTTCTAGACAAAAGATAAAAAGTAACACATTTTGTACCCATGATAATATAGTTTATTTTTATAGTGTTGTTATGTTAAAATACAGTAAGACTATATTCAGATTATAAAAATTTATAAAATACCATAAAAGTAAATATGAAAATTTAAATATATGCATAATTTAACTGTCAATGTGCTGTTGTCTTTCATTTTATCCCATGTTCTCTTATGTTACCTTATAACCAGGCATTATATGCATATTTTTACTTTTATTTATATGTGCATTTATAATTTAATAAAATTGACATCATATTATTTGTATATTATTTTCTATCTCTTTAATACATTATTTGAATATGTCTAGATCACTTAATATTCTTGAAAAATATTATTCTATAGTTATCTTTAGCTTACTAAATTATTGCTTATTCAATCTTTCCCTCTTTGAGGGATTATGAATTGTTTTCTTTTTTTAATTTTGCTAATATAATAAAAGCAGAAATATTTATCACTTTAAGATTAGTTAGCCAAATTTTGAATTTTTGATGGTATATTCTTTAAAGTGGTTTTTATCTTTTGGATGTTATTTAAAATATTTTATTAATCTGGGGAACTAGTCCCATTGCTAGCAAAACTTTTATCAATCACACTGGAAATTATATTCTATTTACACTTTAGTTTTATGTCATCATTATTTTTCTCCTAGTGTCACTGTACACTGTGCATTTTCAGTATTTTTTTCAGATCTTTAAATATTAAAATGTTCTAAGTCTTAGTTCATAAACTGTACTTTGTCAGGTTTTACTCTAGGTCATCTCATCATCTGAATGTGCTTATGTGCTGCTTTAACCCTGATGACCCCAAATTGTGTATCTTAAGTCCTGATTGTTCTCATGAACTGACACTCATGTATCTAGTGGTCTCTGATAATCTATCCAATGTCTAATACACATCTCAAACTTCGCATCCAAACTTCAAGTCTTCTTTTCTACCTGCACTCAAATCTACTCCTATCTCAGTTATCTCCATCTCAGAAAATGGCGAGTCCTAACTTTTGGTTTGCAAGGCAAAAACTTAAAATCATTTCGGTCTAATTTCCCTCCCACTATCTACAGATAATTCATCACACAGTGAATGCTTTTAGCTTTACCCTCAGTTGTCTCCTCGCTGATCAATTTCCATAATCTTCACTGTCACCTCCTAAGAAAAAACAGCACCACTGCTTAAGTGTATTCTGCTGCAATCGCAAGCTAGCTGTTGCTTTGCTTCAGTCCTGATTGCCCCTCTCACAACATAACACACAAACTATTTTCCACATAGCCACATGACTGAGCTTTTTAAAAACAATCACATCTGCAGCAATCATCCAATGTTATCTTTTCTCACTAAGAGGAAAGTCAAAGTTCTTACAATGTTCTACAAGGTCCCAAGTTTTGGGAGCTACCCTTTGTTCTCTCTACCCCCACTAAAATAATCTTCTTGCTACCTCACATACTTCCTCAGCCTATTTCAGTGTTTCAGAAAGTAATAGTATGGGATCTCAGTGGCTACAGAGGTTAATTTGTAGAGTTTTAGCATCTTTACATTATTGAACTTTCCCCTTCAATGAATGAGTTATATATTTTTCTCTATTTTTTCTAAAGACATCCTATAATGATGTTTTATTAAGTGTTCAATAAAGAGCCTGCCCATTTTTATTGTATTTGTCTTTATGTACTTTATAGCTTTTGTTGTTATTGTTAATGGGTACTCATTTTTTTCCAATTATATTTTTTAATTACTGTCTGTCTATATCAGGGTTTTCCAACTTTGACACAAGTGACATTTTGAGCCAGGTAATTAATTGTTGTGAGGGGCTCTCCTGTGCATTGTAGGATGTTTAAAAGCATCCCTGGCCTCTACATGCTAGATACCAATAGCATTACTGCAGTTGCGATAACTTCAAAAACCAAAATGTCCACAAATATGGCCAAATATCCTGTGAAGCATAAAATTGTCCCTGGTTGAGAAGAATTCATCTTTATGAAAGTACTGATAGTTTTTTAAAAGCAACAAAAAGCCTATTCTTGTTTGTTCTAAATATTTCCCATGTTCACTTTCATCTTAATCAGGTCTTAATTGAAAATCTTATGGTAGCTGACATATTGTCTGTAATAGAGGGACATGCCAAGTGATGTCCTCAGGGTCTCTCGTAGATTAAGTCTATGATTCCCGGTAATCATAAACTCACTAGTTTATGTGATGTAGGAAGCACTACGTAATAGGAAGTACATGCACATTGGGGACAAATAGCCTGGGTGTGACTCTCAAGTCACTTATTGCAGGTATACAGTTTCACAAACATAATTTAACCTTTTTACGTCTCGGTTTTCTGATCTATAAAAAGCAAGTGGAGGCAGCTACTTTACATTGATATTGTGAAGTTTAATATTGATGTGTATGGTCAGTAGTACACATTAGAAAATATGTGATTTTGGCTCGTATTAGTTCCCTAAAATCAACCAACTAGCAATTGGGAGCTCTTCATAAGAACTGAAGGAGGGGCTGCAGGGGTGGAAAATACATGGTATTTGATCAAGCTTCACTGGACAACACATTTCTTGCCAGGAACATTTATTGAGTGCTCTGTCTAGGGATTATGCAAGAAACTATCTTCAAATGTGTGAGATCAAAACTCCATCTTAAGAACTTCGCTAACACAAAACAAGCAAACTGAAACCAAAAAGAAATACTAATGACAATACAAGGTGTCATGTTACCATAAATTACTGAATTTGACCAGCACAAGGAACAGAATCAGAGGAGCAATATTTCTGAAAGGCTTCATCTTAAGTTCAGAACTGATGTGATTAATTAATTAATTAAAAGGAATTAACCCATGTATCATATTTATATGAAACTATTAATTTGATAAAATAATGATTAGTTTATAATTCCAAACTTTCTGTCAATAGATTAAGTCTCCAGAAATTTGCTTATGGGGTTGGCTACTTGAGCTATTTAATAGGTCCTCTCACCCAAACTCCAGAAATACCTTGGAGGGAATCATAGAAGAGTTTTTTTCTTAGGCTACAAAATTGTACAAAGTAATTAATTAGAGAGTTAGGAGATATTTGTGGCCATTTGGCAAAGTTAGAATTAGCAGGAGATAAAATGAAAATAAATAATAGCCTGCTGAATGTTGAAGTCTGATCTTGATAAGGAGAAAGATCGGTAATATACAGCTGAGAACAGGGATAGATTTATCCTCCCAATAATCAATATTTTAATCATTAGAAACACTTCAAAATGCTTCATATAATACTTTTTGTTGATATTTTATTAAAAGGAAGCCTCTCTCTGCTAATTCTCAAATTTAAAAAATCAGAGTCCAGGAAAAGGAAAAATAGTAACACCACGTAAATACATCACCTGTTCCAAGTTCCCAATTTTTAAGTGAGACCAGGTGATAAAGTGACTTGCTCAAGGTCACACAGATATCTTTATTCAAAGCTAAAGTGAGAATATATTTCTCCCCAAACTTAGCCCATGATTTTTTTCACTATACTTTGCTCCCTCTCCACGTACTTTGCTCTGTCATCTTTTTCAAATGAACGTGCTCGGATAAGTTTCAAAGACAAACACACCTTCAGCTTCATTTCAAGAGTTTGTCCTATAATTGTCACACCTGATCTCTATCCCCGTGCCTGAACCCAATCACAAGGGATAATTTGAATCGACTGAAATGCCTGGAGTCTGTGTGTGCTTCCATTGACTCTCCTCAGTCAAACTATGCCGTTTTGATAGCCAAGGTTGGTCACTGCCACTTTAAATTAGTGGTTTATCTTGAGTCCTGGAGAATGGAAGTCGTTTCAGGGGGAAAGGATGATGAATCACACGGCAGGGAACAAATGTAACTGTGATTAATGGGACATTACACAACAACAAAAAATTGAGCCAACTGTGTGCAGAGATAACTGCAACCACGAAGACCAACTTATTGTCTAAGGTAATGTAATTAACTTCCAGCCCCTCCATAGCTTGGATGGCTGATTCTAGCGTGCCTGGTTCCATTGTACTACTAATAATGACAAGGTTGTGGCTTCTTATTTTAAATACTACCCTATTGAGGAGCATTTTTCTCCAATGCATGGCAATGATAAAATGTCAAAGACTAAGATTTGGCAATTTGAAGTAGCACAAATGTAAGCAACTGCTCAGATTCATTCAACTTTCTCTTTTTCCCAAGGAAGACAATGGAAGAAAAGACCAAACGTTAGACTTATGATATATGAGCTTCTTCAAATGTGTAAGAAGGGCACAATGATTATCATTTTTCAGTGGTTCTTGGGTTAAAAAAAAGTTTTCAGAAAATGTATTATTACAGTAACTATGATAAAAAAAGATTTATTTTTGCCTGTCTCATCAGCACCCGGTAGGACAACCTGTCTAATTCATGAAGGTACATTTCTCTCATTCTTAAGAAAAAAGTAATTGCTTTGTCGATTAGAAGTTATAGTTCATTTGGGTACTTATGACAGTCTTACGAGTTCAGAAATTATTCTGCACATTTTAAGTAAAGAAAATCATTATTGTTAGCATTTTCATCAATTGGAAACTTGTCCACCTTCTTCAGGTGGCAAAGTTGGATACAGAGTCCACATTTAAAAAGCTTGCCAACTCCTTTTGTAAAATTTGGAGGCTTTTCAAATATTTGATGCCTGCTTCAAATGTTTTTGGAATTGTTTGGATACTTTCACAAGCAAACATAATAGCAAAACATTCCTCTAAAGTTATGAGAAATGATATATTTGGAATCCCAAATTGCTTCCCAACTGTCAGGTTTGCTTTTCTCTTCCTGACTTTGAAATAATATTAACATCTTATATTTTGTAGCGTGTTTATTTTTTGTAAATAACACTAACCCATTTGGTACTACCGGGATGACTTTTAGAGAGTAGAGATGTGCTGTAAGTGAAACAGCAGAAACTTTGGGGTCACCTATAACGGTGTGACTTTCAGCTTATTTAATTATTTATGAGTATTAGGTGATATATTTGCTCTCTCTGGATCTCATTTTTTTAATTCATTAAAACAGGATAAAAATATTTACTTCATAGAAGTGTGTAAAGACTGAAAATGACATGCATGCGTGGTATGCTATGAAAGCACTCAATAACTATTCCTTTCCTCTACTGTTACCCCTTTCATATAAGCTACTAGGAGAAAGCATTATGTTTGTTACCATCGTGCTTCTCAAGAAGGAAATGTATATATAGTTTTTATCAAGAACCTACCACGATTCAACCTCTGTTGTAGCTCATTTTATATACATTAGATTATTCAAAAGATATTGCCTCAGTTTTTTCAAATAAGAATACCAATGTTTGGGACATGTAATAAGTGGTCTAAGATAATAAGGTGCCCAGGCCAGTGCCTCACATTTTTTAAAATACTTTTTGAAATAAAACACGAAATGCAAGTGTGACATCCGAGACACTATGGGTGAAATTCTCTAATCTGTGTCTGTATCAGGCGCCGTGCTGACCCTCCCAATAGGCATCAAGCTCTGCCTAAAGAGGCTGCTCTAGCACATAGGTAGAGTTCCAGCCTTAGCTCTACCTGAATTCTATCTACTCACCACTCTTTTTTTTTCCTTGAATCCAATTCCACTCTGCTACTGTTCCCAGTGTCATCAGTCTTGTTCCTCATTCTTCAATTTCCACACTTGCTGGGCCATTTGCTCTTAATAATGATGACTGTTCCCCAAGCAATAACTTTTATTCCTATTATATTCCTTTTATTCCTTCACCAAACTCCCTGTATCAATGACTACTGTGGACAAACACCTTTCCAGATTTGACTTGCTTTGATAATCATCTTTGTCATTACTTACCACTTTGATAAAACTCACAGCTAACACATCTTGGTCATGTAAAAGGGCACTAGACAGATGAAGGAATGGAGTGTAACAAAACTGGTTTGTCTCAGGTCACCCCATTCATTGTGATGGAGCTAGATCTGTTACCTGCTGTAGCCTGGTCTATTCTATTTCCACTAGATCAATGGTTTTTTTTTTTATTTTTTTTGACAGGATCTCACTCTGTCCCCCAGGCTGAAGTGCAGTGGCACAATCACAGTGCACTGCAGCCTTGCACTCCTGGGCTCAAGTGATCCTCCTGCCTCAGGCTCTCGAGTAGCTGAGACCACAGGCAAATGCCCCCACACCTGGCTTTTTTGTTTTTTTTTTTAAGATAGGGTTCTCACTATGTTGCCGAGGCTGGTCTCAAACTCCTGGGTTCAAACGATCCTCCTGCCTTGGCCTCCCAAAGTGCTAGGATCATAGGCATGGACCACTACACTCAGCCCCAGTGTTTCTTAATTGGGAATGATTTTTGTCCCCCAGAGGACATTTGGCAATATTTGCAGACATTTTTTAGTTGTAATGTTACTAGGATCTAGTGGATAGAGATCAGAAATGTCGTTAAACATTCTGCAATGCATAGAACCCTTCCCCTTTCAACAAAGAACGATCTGGACCCATATGTTAACAGTGCCACAGCTGAGAAATCCTACACTAAATTAAGGTGCTGCATCATGAGGAAGCAGGAAGAAGTCTCCTTCAAGTGATTTTATTGTATTTTATGCATGCGAGAACGAGTTTGCAGAGCCATGATTAAAAATGCAAGTCAGGAATCTTGAGTTCTATTTATGTGTTTCCCGTTGATTTACTTTGTGCCTTCGTGTTATCACTTCACTTCCAACAACAAACATTTGCTGAGAGGTTTATTTGTGTAACTATAAAGATGGCATCAGGAAGCAGGGTTTTCCTATCAGCACTGACCAGTTGTAAACTTGCAAACATTACCCACCTCACTGTTTATCTGCCCTTTGAGATATAAGAAAAAATATAAATTCTCTAATTTCCCACTAATATTATAGCTGTAAGAGTCACAAAGGCAGCACCTAAGTACTATATGTGCTGTTGGCCAAGTATTTCATAATTCAGTGTAAATTAACAATGTATGATAATGAAATATTCTTGATCAACATTATATTTATACTCCTTTATTAAGCTTTTTTGCTGCCTGCTTTATTTTTTTCTTTCTCTACCCTCCTGGCCCAAGTGTCCTACTAATTAGTTGCCAAATTTTAGTTAATATCTATCACTTCTTTCTAGCTTGTGTTTCTTCTCTTCTCTTAGTCCTGGTTTTTCTTTTTTCTAAAGTTGATTTTTGTTTTGTTGTGTCTTTCATCTCTTCTTTACTTAGCCCCTTTTCTCTCCTTTTCCACTAAATATTTTCTGCTTTCTTAAATGTGTTTTTTTTTCCAAGAGAAGTTATAAAAGAGGGACATGTTAAAAGGGAAGATGACTATCAATCTTACAGCTACTTTCTTTAGTTCTCATCCTCAAAATTGCCGATCATATTTTTAGGAACTAGATAAGTGTGACAACCTGGCAGCCCATACCAGAGAGAGTAAGAGAAACTTACACAAGCTCTATTTCCTCAGAACATGGAGAATAAGCCTGTCAGGCTGTTAGATAGCAAATGTCTTTAAGATCAATTCCACATTTACACGGGAACATGTAAATATGGAAGCTAATTTTGCCACTGCTGGGCTACTTGCTGCCTGAAGAATAAGGCCATTTAAAGTTTGATTTTTACCTCTTTATTATCATCATCTACGTCTCGGAACCAAATACTCCTCTCTGCAGCTGGCCTGAGACCCACGACGTTCCCTGATTATACCATGCGGGTTTCATGTCTTTATGTCTTTACACCTAATGTTTTCCTTTGCTAGGACTCCCTTTTCCTGGTTCTCTGCCTAGAACATCTCTGCTCATCCTACAGTTTTAATTTGGTCCAAGTGTTCTTTGGATATGGCTGACTCTTTTATGCCATGTCTTATTTGGGATATTATCTGATGTATTTCTGTCATTTCTTTTAATTCCAGTTTTCTTGGTCTACGTAATGACTCATCATTTCCGCCACTTACAACTTAACTCTCAGGCCCTTTCTTGCCATCATCCCTTCCATTGGTTGGGGTCACCTTATTCCTCCAGGCTGCCCTTTTTGGTGGGCTCAAGACTGCCCTTTCTACCTCCTTTCTGCAGGGTCCATATTTGATCTGACTGGAAATGCTTTGCCAGACTCTGTTATTACATGATACTCTCAATGAAGACTGTCTCCTCTATGCTGCTGATAGTGAGGAATTCTCAAAGCAGGTGTCAAATGCTGTTTTCTATATTCCTCACCCTCTTGGAAATACACATCAAGGTCTCTAAATGGTCACTGGGCCTGATTAAGGTAAGCATCTCTCATCTGATTATTCACTTTTGTATTGACTGATGAGTCACAGCACTCTAGCAATGAACCTCAAGGAAATCTTGTCATAAGTTATTGTGGTTTTTTTCCCTTCAGTGAAATGGATATTTTCTTATTAATGATTTTACTTCTTAATTCTACGCTGGGATGACCTGGTTGAAACAAATCATTCTATGCTTGTGACCAGAGAGGAGAACATTTTGTATTTTTAGTAGCACTAACATAGGATTTCAGCCTAAGCTGCCACTGACATCTTAGAAGGGCAATGCCCCTCTTTTTAGGTTTTAGCTGGATAGAGCCTGATAGAGTTTGGATGTTTGTCCTCTCCAAATCTCATTTTGAAAGTCGATTCTTAATGTTACAGTAGGGCCTAATGGAAGGTGTTTGCACTTTGAGGGCAGGTGCCTCATGAATAGCTTGGGGCCCTCACCGGGTAGGGTGATTTGTCATCTTAGCTCCTGAAAGAACTGGCTGTTAAAGAGAGTCTGGCACCTCCCTCCTCACTCTCTTCTTCCTTGCTCTTGCCATGTGATGTCTTATTTCCTTCCCCTTCCACCATAAGTGAAAGCTTCCTGAGGCCCTCGCTAGAAGCAGATGCTGTCTCCATGTTTCTCATACATTCTGCAGAATTGTGAACAAAATAAACCTCTTTTCTTTATAAATTACCCAGCCTCAGGTATTCCTTTACAGCAATGCAAATGAGGACTGAGATAGAGCCTCATGAATCAGAAAGGTGATCAATGATCCATGGCAAACAGTAACTTTTTACAAAATTAGTGATGAAAAAGACCGAGTATATGTTAGCTTTTGCTACATAACAAACTCCCTTAAAAGTTACAGTTGAACAAAATAACCACTTATTGGGCTTATGATTCTTCACATTGGCAATTTGAACTGGGCATGACTGGGTGGTCCATCTCACCTCTGTTGGATTCACTCATGTAACTGTGAATAGTTAGCAGTTTTGCTAGAGCATTGCTGGTGGGGGATGACTTATCTCTGCTCCACATGACCTTGCATTCTTTAGCTCACTAGACTCAAATTTCTCACATGGTAGTGACATGCATCAAAGAGAAAGAGGAAAGAAAGTAGTGCACATTCTTAGAAGCAAGATTCAAAGCTGGCATATTGCATTCTCTTGCCAAAGCAAGGGGCAAGATTGACTTGGGATTTAGGAGTATGGAAATAGATTTCCCTTTGTGAAAGGACAGGGATATGGGAAGGGAAATGATTGCAGCCATACTGTAAGCAATCGATTAGACTGTCACAGACTGTCCAAGATACTTTTCTTATCCTGTGTTGATTTCCAAACTTCTCTTTATCACTGAATGTGAGATCTACTAGCCAGAAATTATAAATGGATGAGTAATGTTTTCACATATGAGATGTAAAATTTACTCAGATTATTTTGGAACCAGGTAAACAAAATAGGAAGGTAAAAGCCAACAGTCTCTGATGTTCTGTGGCTGTGCTTCATGTGAGTTTGGTTTTGAAACAATTAATTTTTGAATTTTATTTTATGGTTATTATAGATTGGTCACTTTTCATCTCTCTGTCTAAAATTGGAGAATTTCCCTATAATTCTCAAATTATGAGAATTGGTTTTATAAGCCCTGCCCTGAGAAAACGTTCAACATATTGTAACTAATGAATAAGAGGTATAAACCTATCTGTGGAGTTTAGCAACTGAAATGTGATTTTCCTGGAGACTAACTGTTTGTTGGTCTTTATACTTTAGATTGGAAAATCCCAAAAGACATGATCTTATACTCATTTTGCCATGATTTCCCTTTTGATCAGGAAGTTTAGTATATGCATTTTACATATCCTGAATTCTTCAACAATAATCCGTTACCAATAAGCCACTTACTACCAATATTACTTTGGTTTAGTTATTGCAGGTTTAATTGTCAGATTGTGAATATGACTTATGAATTATTTACAAAGTATGCCTATTTGAAGGAAGAAATCTAAATGCAGGCAATACAAAACTATGTATGAGTTTCATATAATGCAGTTCAATATTTGTGGAGCCTCTCTTTTAAATAGACGACAGTTAACATGACTTTTTACTGTATCACATATCTGGCATTTTCCTTATATTACAAAAAGTATCTTTAGAATTCAAATTGTGATAAAATATTGACAAGTAATATAGAACTTGTAAGTACATTGAGTATTATTTTTCCTATTGAATTAGCAAACCTTTTCAAAGTGAGGTAGCTTAAAAGAAATAGTGCTATACTTTAAGAGGAAGAGGAATACATTGTCAGAATATGGAAATATGGATCAAATGCCTAAGAAAGCCCCTGATATTTTGTTTGAATTGAGGGTTCACAAATAAAGAGCATCCATCTTTTCTATCAGGGTTATGAATAAACTGAGAAATAAGGTAAATGATTCAACAGAGAGAGGAAGGTATATGCCTTTACTGCTACCAAAGGCTAGAATGAAAATATATCTTTATATTTCTAGGCAATTAGGCCTGCTAAGATTGAAGTCCAAAATTAGACACTCTTATCAAACCCATCATAGGCATAGCCAGAGCTTTTTTTATGTAAGATTGGAGGAAAAGGCAAGAATTTATAACAACTCAGGGCACCATCACATCAAAGTTAACTCAGCTATGAAGCATGGTCAAGCAGTGCAAAGGATGGACACTTAGCTCACACCTGCAGCTCTGCTTTGAATCAAGCCATAATAGGATGAGATGTCCCCGTAGCAGAAGCTAGGAAAGGAGAAGGCTGCATGGGTGAAATACCAGATAATTACATCTACACTCTTGCACTCTTGCAGAATAGACTCTAGTGTAAATGCAAGCAAAGCCAACAGGGACAGGTAGCTGCATGCAAAATCATGGGAAGAGAGTAACTCTTTGAGAGGCTACACATTTTCTAAGAGTATGAACATAAAATATATAGGACATGTTCACATGATCAAATTGCCTTGTACTTAATAATAGATTGAATAATTATTTTTAACCCCTCCAAGATGCAGGTGAGCAGCTTGGAATGAAAAAAAAGTAGAGAGGTAAAATAAACAAAACAATCCACATTTATAAGAACAACAAATTTGAAATATGAGTTAAAGTTTTTAACTACATTATGTTAAGTTTGTGGAAATAGAGTTAGGTTAGAAACCAGGAGTCTTGTGTTTAAAATTTGGTATATCTACCAAGTAGTTGTGTGATCTTGAGAAATAACCTCAGCCATTCATTCTGAAGTTTGTTCCTCTCTTTTTTATAAAATTAAGGGGTTGTCCCAAATTACCTTTAAAGATGTATTCTAGCCTATGATCCTAGATATTTTTTTAATACATCTCTAATGTGAACTAATGCCATAATAATAAACATTAGCACATTTGTATTCACATAAATGCCTCTGTTTATTAACTTTGACCTCTCTTTGTATCTAATTCACAGTGGCCCATTTTCAAATGCATATCATTTTCTAAATAGGTGACAGATATGTATTTCTGTAATGTATTTCATCTTGGAAAGATCTCTTTAAAATGGTGGAAGAAAGCATGCCAAAATATAAACCAAAAGAACTTGTTCTTATTTTTCACAACATTACTTTTATTCAATCACTCATAAATTAACTTGTGCTTCTAGTCATACTTACACCTCTAATCATACTCATACTATCCTGTCCGATGTCCATGCACTTAGGAGGACCAAATCACCAAAAAACATCTATTAGGAAGCAGAAAAGAGGACAGAAAGAGTACCAGCTATAAAGGTAAAGCTCGTTTGGATGCTATTGATTTGTGTTTGGTGTTTCTTTGATAATTTTAGTATTCTTTATTACTTTCTGCCTCAACCTCAAACAACTGTTTCAAATCTCAAACATTTCCTGACCACTAAGGTTTAGAACATTGCCTTCATGCATAAGTGCTGATTAGCTTTTCAAGGATTCTGAAGGTCTCAGTACCATTTGTTGCATGATGCTGTTGGAATCTAGGTGGCTGTCAAGAAATAATGCCCCCATCTTCTTCTCCCAGATTCAATCCAGTTGAGCAGTTGTCTGAAGGTAGAATTCTTCACAGGTCCTGGAACTCAGAAATGTCATCGATTAGCGGTGAAAGAGGAAGATAATACACAAAGGTCTTTCTTGTAATCCCTACCAGGTCTATAAATAAACCATTTCATTCAACAATTTCATCAAGAGTATGGAGTACTCTAAGCCATTTTTACAAATCTTACCGGAATGGAAACAAACTTTTTGCTTTCAATGAATATATGGCTTTCTTTTGCCTTGCTTAGGATACCAAAGAATACATTATTCCATAATCCATTCACACACACATACACACACACAAATAATAATAATAATAATAATAATAATAATAATAAATAAGATAGCAAAACAAATGATTTTGAACAAGGGGTTTGCAAGTCAATTTTCCTACTTTAATATTTATGTGGAAAAGTGTCAGCAACTCTATCATTTGTTCCTAAACACTGAACTTCACAATTTATATGTCTTATTTGGTATTGGGAAAGGGCACAATAATTACATGGTGAGAGGTATGAGGTTTCATTCGAGTACTTTTCCAGAGATTACTCTGTAATATAATATTAAGATAGAATTTCTTTCTACACAGACGTTGCTTCTTATTCATGTACAATGTGCGGTATTTTCCCCTTTAGATACTTTGAGGCATTAATGTGATAACTCAAGCAACATGGTTGTGCTTTTGATAGCCCCTCTTTAATTCTGGTTTTGGAGGAAACTTTGACTTCATCACAGAGAAATCCAATAAAACTTAGATACAATTAGGACTATTAGCACTAAAAAGGTCCACAGAATTCTCAGCATTCTATTAATCCAACAATAACAACAACAAAACCCTTACAAGTCTACATGGGCATTTTTCTCTAAATGCATTAGATAATTAGGTTGCATCATTTAGATAAAGGAATCATTTAATTATAATTATGCATAAGGACATTTACTAAGTTATTGCAACTATCAGTATAGACACATTGATGAGATAAGACATTTGCAATCCAGGAGTTTACTGACAAATTAAGAAAAAAAATCCTTATATATGTATTGTTAATTCTAGGTAGCTAGAGATATGATTCTTAATTAAATAAAACCTCTCTTTTCAACTATAATAGTCTGACTCTATTTTTTGGTGACAACTTTTACATCTAACCCCCTCTTTTCTCCTGTCCCTCATATCTGGGCTAGCTGAGATTAAAGCCTAGGTGGTACCTTATTTGGTGCCCATGAAAGATTAAAACCCATGCAAGCTTTTGCCTACATGTAAGGACCCTCACCCTAGCCCCACCCTGAAATCACAATAAAACCCAGAGCCAGTCTCCTTTTCTGTTTCTCTCAAGGCGTTACAAGATTTGAGAGGCTTGCCCAGCCCTTCCCAGGACCTCAAAAAAGTAAATAATAAACATTTTCATAACTCTTCTGGTGTGTGTCACATCATCAGTCTCAACATTCAAACCAAACTTTGAGTGCAGGTCTATCCTGCCTTTGGGAGGGAAACACATCTACTCAGGTTTGAAACCAGTTGAAATGTCACAGGAGTCAGACTCATGGAAATCCAAATAACAGCTGTTCTACAGATAAAATAATGAGATGAAGGACATTTTTGGACATGACTATATGAAGTAATTCCTCATCCTCTATCCCATGCATCAATCAAAATAGTCTAGGTTACACTAGGGTAACAAAT